>NC_083332.1:5563458-5894437 GCF_963455315.2 Globicephala melas
AAGAGTAGCCCCCACTCACCACAACTAGAGAAAGCCTGCATGCAGCAACGAAGGCACAACAAGCCAAAAATGAATAAATTGAATAAATAAATTAAAAAATAAAAATGAAAAATAAGTCTACCTCATTGATTTTAATGTTTGCATAGTATTTCATAGCATGGAGGTATAGCGTACCCTGTCTGCCTCTGATGGATATCTAAATTATTGGTAGATTTTTCATACTTATAAACAAAGACATTCTTACTGCACAGTGTTTTTTATTTCTATGAAAATATTATTTTAGTACTTTTTTAGGCTGGAAAGGACTAACTTGTAGAATTCCATGGGGCAGTGGTTTGAATGTTTGTGTTCCCCCCAAAATCATATGTTGAAATCTTAAACCCCCAAAGATGATGGTATTAGGAGGTGGCACCTTTGGGAGGTGTGTAGGTTATGAGGGTGAGGCCTTCACGAATGGGATTAGTGTCCTTATAAGAGAGAATGCACAGAGATCCCTCACCCTTCCACGTGAGAACACAGTGAAAAGGTGCCCACTACAAACCAGGAAGCAGGCCCTCACCAGAATGCAGCCATGCATTCACCTTGATCTAGAACTTCCCAGCCTCCATAACTGTGAGAAATATATATATTTTTAATATTTATTTATTATTTATTTGGCTGAGCTGGGTCTTAGTTGCGGCATGTGGGATCCTCGTTGCCATGTGCAGGATCTTCAGCACGGCCTGCGGGAGCTGTAGTTGCAGCATGCAGGATCTTTAGGTGTGGCATGCGGACTCTTAGTTGAGGCATGCGGGATCTAGTTCCCTGACCATGAATCAAACCCAGGCCCCCTGCATTGGGAGCGTGGAGTCTCAACCACTGGACTACCAGGGAAGTCCCAATAAATTTGTTTTTATAAGCTACCCAGTCTGTGGTATTTTGTTATAGCAGCTCAGGCGGACTAAGACACATGGTCTATGGTATGTGAAATAGTCACAGTCACAGTGCACATAATTTATCATGGGGAAGATGAGCAGAACGTGTTCCTGTTCCTATTTTCCACGTCATATTATTCCACCTCGGATTGCACTGGAATTTGTTATTACAGGCATCTTTGTCATTTGAGGACGTGGCTGTGCATTTCACCTGGGAAGAGTGGCAGTTACTGGACCCATCTCAGAAGGACCTGTACAGAAATGTCATGTGGGAGAACTACTGCAACCTAGTGTCAGTAGGTAAGGGCAGTGTATGGTCAGGCCGCCCAAGATGGCTGTTCTCTTGCTCTCTGTCCATCCCCTGCTTGACCTGAACTCACGTGACTGACCTTCATGCATCCTTGCTCCAGGCCCCAGCTACTGATCTCTCTAGCTTTAGATCAGAACATCTCTACTCTGATAGGCTATCATAGGGGTGGTGAGGAACCTGCCCTTCTGCTGGTTTCCCAGGTAACCAATGAGCCAACCTGACATCAATTTCCCCTATAACTGGTAACACCCCCCCACCCCCCACCCCCAGCGAAGACTGCCGCCACGTCCTGCCCGCCATCTACCGCACACGGTGGGGTGTCACTCCAGGACCTTGCTTCAGACACATAAGCTCCCCCATCCATGAAACCATTGATGTCTCTGTCGCTGACTCCAGGCTCTTTCTTCAGTTTTGAAGCTGGGCAAGTACGGTCTTGTAGGCCTGCAGGGTGCAGCCCAACAGGCAGCATCATAGTCAGTTGCCTTTTCTTTCTCATTTAGTGAAATCTGTAGGGTTCCTGGAATATTTCATGGTTTGGACTAAAGCATCATATGTTCTAGAGTGTATTCTTTCCCTTTCCGAGTTAAAGGTTTTTACTTTACCAAAGTATGAAGGGTACGGTCCTTGAAATAGAACTGTCTCCAGTTTTCGTAGTTTCCCCAGGCTCAAATGCTCGGTGCCAAGCGTTCCGTGATTTCCTATTTACAGGATATCAGACTCCCAAACCAGATTCACTCTTCCAGTTGGAACAAGGAGAACCCCCATGGACGGTAGAGGGAGCAGGCCAGAGTCAAACCTGTCCAGGTGAGTGAGTGGCAACCAAGAAGATGGGGAGAAACGACATGGAAATTCCAGTTGGTCAGTGAAGGGTTGATATTTCTGAAATGCTGTCTAGAGAACTTTCCTTACACCAGTTGGTGGCCCATAAGCCTAACACCTTTCTGCATGTTCTTTTTTTATTTGGCCATGCTGCACAGCATGTGGGATCTTAGTTCCCCTCCCAGGGTTCTAGCCCGTGCCCCCTGCAGTGGAAGCTTGGAGTCTCAACCACTGGAACGCCAGGGAAGTCCTGCATGTTCTTTGTCAGGGCTGTTCTTCTTTGCCTGCCACTAAAGGATGATGTCTTCTTTTTTTTCAGCTTTCTGGATCTGACTGCAGTTTGTCTCATCCAGGACCTTGAGGTCTTAACCTGATTCCATTCCTCCCAGCATGCCCCCTCATGCCGCCTCCTTTTCTTTGTCTGCAGGGGCCTCACTTCCTGTTCTTCACCTTGCCTGCTATGAGATACATCTCACTACCTGTTCACATTGCTTTGCACTTAGCGCTGCTCCCTACCTCTGCAATATCCCCATCCCTTTTGAAAAGGCTGATTAATATCCTTCCGTGACAATCCACCTCAGCTTCATTCATCTGAAAACCACACACCCCTCGTATCCCAGGGCACCTCTGTCTACTCATTCACCCTCTGCTTCCCAAGTTTTCAGATTCTGTTTTTTTTAAATCTTCTGTTAAAAGTTTAATTCATTCTTAAGGCCTAAGATTTCTGTTCTCTGCTGGAGAGTCCCACATTGACTCCTGTTAATATATGACCTGCACTCTAATCATCTGTGTGTTGCCAGGCACCAGGGCCTCTGCCCTATGATGTTCTACTTCCTGTATGTGAAACCAGAACCCTCCTTTCTCCCAGATAATGTCTTCACCATCAGAATGTGTATTCGTATATACGGAAGATTTAACCTCTCTGCACTCTAACAGGTATTCCCACCTCTCTTTCTATAGTCTGATCTGCCCTCTCATTCTATATTTTGCCTGCCCCCAAGATATCCGTCCTGTGAAATCCTTTTTCCTTCACCTTCAGGAATGAGATCATTTTTCCTCCTGGTGAATCCTTTTCCTCCATGTGCATTTTATTTAGGTTCTCCCGTACTGCTCTACACCCTGGTGCCCGGTCACCTTTGAGTTGCCTTGAGTCTTTCCTATTTACTCTGCTCTATGTTTCTGAAGGTCTCCGCTGTTCCTATTGAATTTTGTTTTCAAAATGCATTTTGGAAATTCCACCCTCTCAGGTCCCCTGATGGCCATGATGATATAGACTTGCTTTGTTCCAATTCCTACATATATAGGTTGACTTCAGTTTTTCTTTTAGCTCCCTTTGAGGTTCTGGTTGTATTTCTCTGTGGATAGGGGGCATGAAAGCAGTGGGACTTGATGAGAAAACATGAAGAGTGAGAGTTGGTTGAGAAAACAAGAGGTCCACCTTTATTTTTTAAAGTTGAGAAGATAAGAACCCAGCCAAATAAAAAGAAAAGCATTGGGCTGTGGTAGAAACAGGGTCAGAAGATGTCCTGGAAACAAGTGACAAAATTACTCCAAAGAGGAGGAAGTGATCTATTTTACTGAATGCCACAGATTATGTCAAATAACCCGAAGACTGGCATCTACGCATTTGATTATATTGCATTTTTACATCCAGATGCCGCCTTCTTTCACTCTGAGTTCTCTTTTTCTGTCCGTGAAGTTCAAGTGCACACTCAAAACTCCCTCTTTCCTGACTTCCTATATGTTTTCATATCTACACCGCACTAACTCAGTCCTGATCGTATATTTTATTGTATTGTTTTACTGGTTGGTATGAGGCTTTTTCCATATAGAGGAAAGGGTCTGTATCTTATTCTTCCTTACTTAGCGTAACCACAGAATAATTCACTGACAGTATCACTTGCATCCATTTATCACATCTTTCATGAAAGCAGGTTTGGTGGTCCCCCACCCTGCCCCTGGGTGCATGGCTTGCCGGATCTTAGGTCCCCAACCAAGGGTTGAACCTGCACCCTGGGCAGTGAAAGCGTGGAGTCCTAACCACTGGACCACCAGGGAATCCCCAAAACAGGTTTGGTTTTGTTGCATTTTGGTTTTAATTTTGCTTTTCATCAAGGATGTGTGTGAACTATGTGGGAGCCTTTTCCAACTACAGGCTCTGTCTCTTGAGATTCGGCTTCTGGTTTGCTAGGTGTGGGGAGTGACCAGAGCCTATGAGGTATTTGAAAGGCTTGCCAGGCAATTCTGCTTTGATCCCTGTCATTGAAGAACCACAATTCTAATGTGCTCTGAGGGAGATGCAGATGAAATAAAAGACAAGTGTAAAAATCTGTTGGAAAGGGTTGATGTAGGTGCATAAAATTCTAAAATTTTTAGCATTTTATTATGAGGTATAGACAAGGATTGATCTACAAAATCAGAGAAAACTGAGCTTTGATAAAGTGTTGTTGAGAGGATAAAGTGTGCTTCTTTTTGAAAGCATAATAAAATAATTTCTGCAAGAAAGAGAGCTGGGTTTTAAGTAAAAATGTTGACAGAAGGCCTTGTCGGTCAGTAATAATGTAAAAAGAAGACTTTGGAGATGGAAATGAGGAAAGCAGTGTGGGAGATTCTTAATAGATTGGCCTATAGGAGACTGTCTGCAAAGAAATGGCTGATTACTCTGGGTTTTATGTTAATATTTGGCTTAGAAAGTGTGATTTTGGTTTTGTCTTGTCTTTTTTGGCTAGTTCTAGAGAGTCTTTCTTGATAGCTGGGTGGTAAAATTGTAACAATGGGAAAATATAGCTTGGAGTTCTAGGATGAGTGGAAGGTAAGGACGATGAATATTTTCTTCATCCTGGATGGGAATGATTCTTCAGAATCTCTTCATTGGCGGGTGTCAGAGATGATGTAGGAACAGAGATCAAGGAAGAATCTGGCATTAGTGGAAAGTAGAAAATTTGGAGATGAGTATATTAAACATATTATAATGGCAAATATAGGATATGATGGTCTATACCTGTGCTGTCCAGTGTGTTGGGCACTGGCCACATGTGGGCTACTTAAATTTAACATTTAATTAAATTTAATTAACATTCAGTAAAATTACAAATTTATTTCTGTAGTCAACTCTAGCCACATTCAAGTGCTCAACAGCCATACATGGCTAGTGGCTACCATATTGGAAAACACAGATACAGAATATTTCCATCACTGCAGAAATTTTTATGGGGCAGCTCTATATACAGTTACATTATGATTGAAGAAGGTGGTATTTCCACCAGTCAGTACATGGGATGTGGGTAGATGGCCTGAGGACTTATTTTCAAATTTCAGATGGTTATATGTGTGTCTGGATATATTAGATCATGTGAGGTTGTATCATACCTAATAGAAAATTGGAGTATTATCTACAATATTCCTATTAAATAAGTGATTGGTGTCTTAGAAAAGTTTCATTTTGGTGTGCAGTCAGAATGAGAGGGGAACGATTTAGTAACAAGGCGATTATTGAATATTTTACCTCAGTACTCTTGGAATCACACTCTATAGGTCCTACATTCTGATTTTCCAGTTGTAACCCTTTGTTACTAAAACCCATGTTGCTTATTTGTTTGATCAGCATAGATACGGTTTGATGTCTCTGGATGGACTTTTCATGTTCTCTGCGTATTCCTCTCCCCAAACTCTAAAACTAGGAATGCCCTTGTCCTGGGCCCTCCCCTTTCTCTACTCGTTCTTCTTAAATTATCTCATTTAGTATCATGCAGTCCAGATATTTAAATAATATTTGTATACTCATGACTTAAAATTCTTATCTTAAGTCTAAAACTTTCTACACACTCATAGATCCAGCCAAGTACATCATATTTTCTCTTGAGTGTGTATTAGTCATCTCAAACCTGATGTGTACCTCAAAATGGAGCACTTGATATCCCACAGATGCCTAACCTATGTCTTTATTCTTCCTCGTCTTATTAAATGGCACCAGCTCCTAAACAGATGCTTCAGCCGCATCTTGAGGCCCTGTCCTTGATTCTTCCCTTTTCTACCTCCAGAGTTCATTGTGATGGTGAGTCTTAGCTTTCCTTCCTCTATACTTATCTTTTCCTCTTCCATCATGCATAATTTGTTTTTGTACATTTTTTCATCTCCTTGATAGTCATCCATGCTGAGGCTACTGTTATCTCTTGCTGGAACTCTACCATAGCCTCCTGTGTGTTTTCTCAACAATTTTATTTCTCCAATTCATTCTTCCTATGAGTCATGTGACCTTTTGGAAATATCAATTCAAAACCTGTTGTACTTCTGTCAAAAATTTTTTGGTTGCTTCCTGCTATTGTTCTTAGCATAAAATCCAATTTTTAACAGTTTACAAGATCTATACACTCTCAATTCTACAGACCTTTCCAAACTTATCTATTTCTACTTCCCTCAAGCTCAGAATAGTCCAAGTATGCCAGCCTCCCTTATGTTTCTCTATCATGCCTAAGTTTTTTTTGCCTTTGAGTTTTTGCATTGCCTGTTTCCTCTTGGAATAGTCTTCATGTAGTTATTTGCATAACATTGCTCATTCTAGTCCTGTGATGTCAGCTTAACTTTTTTTTCTCTCGAGGATGACTACTTTGTCTAAGATTGACCTTCCACTACTCTATCACCTCCTTCATACCATTTTTCATGTTCTATAATTTTCTTACTACTTTGATTACCTCTTGATTCTTGCTCTCTTTCTCTTTTGTTAGTAGAATGACAGCTCCATGGAGACAGAATATATTAGTCAAACTGTAGTAACATACTAATTCTAATATTCTAATATATTATTCTAATATTCTAGTATATTCCCAAACACCAACCCATTCAGTGTTTGTTGGATGGATGGATCTGTCCCTTCCATCTTCTTTTTTCGTATTCCAGTCACAGTGTTGTTCTATTTCTACTTCTGTCCCCATTTTGCGAGGTTCTATTTGGAAAGCAGCCCACATTATATTTATTCATTGTAGATTGCCCAACTTTGTTTCTAAAATAGCTGTTTTTCCTTTTACTGTGTTATAATATTGTCTCTTTTTTAAAAATATTTATTTATGGGCTTCCCTGGTGGCGCAGTGGTTGAGAGTCCGCCTGCTGATGCAGGGGACACAGGTTCATGCTCTGGTCCAGGAAGATCCCACATGCCACAGAGCGGCTGGGCCCGTGAACCATGGCCACTGAGCCTGTGCGTCCAGAGCCTGTGTTCCACAACGGGAGAGCCCACAACAGTGAGAGGCCCACAGACCACACACACACACACACACACACACTATATATATATATATATATATATATATATATATATGTTTATTTATTTATTTACGCCAGATCTTAGATGCAACAGGCGGGTTCCTTACTTGCAGCTCACCAGCTCCTTAGTTGCAGCATGCAATATTGTCATTTTTCACAGAGCATAGGATACATTTCCATAGTGGACATTTCTCTTAGACTGGGATCTTATCAGAGCTAGCCCAAACCGTGGCATTTTTGTACCTTTTTTTACCCCCTAAAATTATCATGGATGTTTTCATTGTTCTTTTTCCTAGAAGAAGTATGGGAGATTCACCCTATACAATGGCACACAGAAAACCAAAACGGGATTAAAACTTTGGAAAGATGTCAGCAAAGTTATGCACTTGGAAATAATTTCGATTTATGCAAAAGTCTTGTTCCTTTAACACAAAGTTACAATAATTTTGGCCCACATTATAAAAGTTTGAAATCACCTTTAGGTTTTGTTATTGAGAATAGAAGATATGCAGGAAAGGATTCTGATGAGTTCAGTGGATATGGGAAATCATCTCTCTACCTCCAGCATAATAGAACTCTTACCAGAATTAAATACCATGGCTGTGTGAAACCCAGTAGCACTAAGTCACAGCTCGATGACCATCAAAAAATTTATCCAGGAAAGAAACCACATATATGCAGTGAGTGCGGGAAAGCCTTCTCCAGGAAGGCAGAGCTCGTTAGACATCAGAGAACTGAAAGAGGAGAGAAACCCCATGGATGCAATGAATGTGGGAAAAAATTCTTGAGGAAGATTCAGCTCACTGAACATCAGAGAACTCATACAGGAGAGAAACCCCATGAATGTAATGAATGTGAGAAAGCCTTTTCCAGGAAGTCACAGCTTATGGTCCATCAGCGAACTCATACAGGAGAGAAACCCTACGGATGCAGTGAATGTGGAAAAGCCTTCAGCCGGAAGTGCCGGCTCAACAGACATCAGCGCTCTCATACTGGAGAGAAATTATACGGTTGCAATGTGTGTGGGAAAGCCTTTTCCCAGAAGTCATACGCCATTGCACATCAGAGACTTCACACAGGAGAGAAGCCTTACGAATGCAGGGAATGTGGAAAAACGTTCTTTTTTAAGTCAGACCTTACCAAGCATCAGAGAATTCATACAGGAGAGAAACCATATGAATGCAGTGATTGTGGAAAAGCCTTCAGAAGCAAGTCAGAGCTCATTCAGCACCAGCGGACTCACACCGGAGAGAGACCATATGCCTGCAGTGAATGTGGCAAAGCCTTTGCCCACATGTCAGTCCTCACCAAACATAAGAAAACTCATAAAAGAAAGAAAGCTGTGGATTCCCCAAAGCTGGAGAAATCTTCCTCAGTGAGTCATAGCTCTTTATTCATAAGTGAACTCATACAGGAGCAAAACCCTATGAATGCAGTGCCTGTGGAAATGTCTTTTACGGGAACCCAGCCCTTATTAAACATCAGCGAGTTCCTAGGGGACAGAAATGTAGTGATTGTGGACCAGCCTTTTTCAAGAAGTCAAGCCTCAGTAGAAAATCGGGAATTTACACAGGGATTAAGCCTTGCAAATACAGTGAATGTGACAACCCCTTCAGTAATAAATTATGTCTTATATGTTACAGATATTGTGTAGGAAAAAAAAAATCCTCAGATACCTGAGATGGGAAAAAGTCTTGAGCAAGAATCCTCCCCACATTCATTATGTGTCAGAGCTTGCTTAGGACAGAAATGCTGTGGATGGGGTGGTTGTGGAGAACACCTCTGTGAGAAGTTAGGCTTAGTAAATATCAGTGAGATCACATTGGGCAGAAATGCAGCTCTTGTGGGGAAGTCTTTTCCTAGAGGTGATATTGCAGTTGATATCAAAGAATTCCCACAGGACCAAAACCTTAGAGTGTGATGGGTTTTTATGATAGATTGTACCTTATCACTTGTCACAGGAGCATAGAAAGACAACTCTAGAGGCACTGAAGGTGGAAGACATGTTTAGTAAAATATTGGAGCACTCATAGAGAAGAAAAATCCCCCAAAGGCAATAAAAAATGGAAATTCTATCACCAAACTAAGTCATGTATCACAGTTTTACCTTGGAAAGTGGGAAAGACTTTTGTAAATAAAGGAAATCTTCTTGAACACCAGGAATTGCATTGTGCAGTGAAAACCTAAGAATGTAGAAGGACAGCTATATTAGTTTCTTATGGCTGCTATAACCAGTTGTCACAAACTCAGCGTCTCATAACAGCACAATTTATTATCCTGGAGCTCTGAAGTCCAGAATGCATCTCTGGGCCAAAAGCAAGGTTGTTCACAGGGTTGCATTTCTTCTTGGAGGCTCTAGAGGAGAATCTGTTTCTTTGCTTTTCCAGCTTCTAGAAGCTGCCCAAATTCCATGGCTTGCGGCCCCTTTCCTTCCTCAGAGCCAGCAATGGCTGGTCAACTCTTTCATCCCTCCAACACTCATTCTTCTGTCTCCTCCTTCCACGTTTAAGGATGCTTGTGATTACATTGGGCCCACCCAGATAATCCAGGATAATCTCTTATCTTAAAGTCAGCTAATTAGCAGCTTTAACTCCATCTACTACCTTGTGTCCCCTTTGCCTTATAATATAACATGTTCACAGGTCCTAGACATAAGGATGTAGACATCTTTGGGAGGCCATCATTCTACCTACCAGAGGCCACCCTTTGGTGCCCAGTGATTCGTGTCTATCCTGCATGCAAATGGATTCATCCTATCCCAGCATCTCCAGATGTCTCAGCCCATTACAGGACCAACCCAGAATCCAAAACCTAACCTAAAACTGATCAGCTCAGGAGTGCCAAATTTCATCTTCTAAATCTAGTGTTGATAGGCTCTGGGTACAGTCCATTCTGAGGTTTCTCTATGTGAACCTTTAAAACTCTAGAAACAATTTATATGGTCCTAAAATAACTTAATTCCATCTTCTACATTAATTCCCCTTTACCATGCAATGTAACATATTTACAGTTTCTAGGAATTAGGACATGAACACCTGTGGGATTTACCATTATTTTGCCTACCACAAAAACATTAGATTTCAGAGAATTTACACTTTGATAAATTCCTACCTAGCCCTTAAGTAAATTTGGAAAAACATGTTTCCAGAGAAATAATTATCTGAAGTAATTATGATCTAAGTACATTAACATTTTTTCTTTAATCATAGAATCTTACACTGATTGTTAGATGTGAACACCGTGGAATGCTCTTGAAATGTATAAATCAAATTCTCAGCACTGGAAAAGAACTCTTAAATGTCCTAAAGGAATATGAGATTTATGCTGCTAGAAATACTACCAAACATACGTTTGTATCTATTCTGAAATTGCACAAATTAATATATCCACATATATCATAGTGAACCTAAATCCTGACCAGTATTTTTCACAGCCAACTCCAACAACACCTTTTTCTTCAACAGTATGATGTATATATTGTCCCACCTTAAATAACAAGAAAAGACAAAATACGTGAATGGACTTCTTCAGATGTTGGATAATAGGGAGCTCAGAACAGCTATCTCTGAGAGAAAGAAAACAAATGAAGTAAGCCTTATGATTGCCCCCCAGCCTACTGCCTGGAGAGAGTTTCCATTCTACAGCATAGGGAGGAGGAGCCCCAAAAGATCTCAGTCTCCTTGAATTGAGACAGAGTTTAGAGTTAGTGGAATTCAGTGTGGCTGAAATCAATCCATGGGGCAGATGACAGGAGAGGAGAGAGCTGTGCCCAAAGAGTGAGAGAGTTCCAGAGTTCTAGCAGTCCTACAGGAGATACTGTGAAAGCTATAATAATTATATATGCTAAAGGCACTTGGTAATTATGAATTTAGTCATAGTCTAATGAGTCAAAATCATTTGTTTTAAACTAAATACCATATTCAGTTCATTCTAGTCCTTTTTTTTTTTTTTTTTTTTTTTGTGGTACACGGGCCTCTCACTGTTGTGGACTCTCCCGTTGTGGACCACAGGCTCTGGACGCGCAGGCTCAGCAGCTATGGCTCACGGGCCCAGCCGCTCCATGGCATGTGGAATCTTCCCAGACTGGGGCACAAGCCCATGTCCCCTGCATCGGCAGGCGGACTCTCAACCACTGCACCACCAGGGAAGCCCTCGTTCTAGTCCTTTTTGAGTTTGTTCATAGGCCAGGCTAATTGCCAATAATGAGATTAGAAGCACGGCTATGGTGAGTATTGTTTTTAGGTTATTTGTTTGAGTAGCTCAGGGGAGGGGCAGTAGGAGGGCAATTTCTAGGTCAGAATTCTAGAGTTCCTCCACAAGTTTTTAAGTTGTAATCGGCATATATATGTGAAGAAACTCCCTAGGCTGGAGAAAGAACCACTGGAAATGAACAGGCCGAACCATCCTTGGAGCTTGCACAAAGTTGGGAATAATTTGTGTTTCCACCAACTGGAATGGAAACACCTCCTTAACATTTGGAGACTCACAGTGGAACTTCAGAAGAGCATTGTCTCAGTGGGTGGCTCAAATTGGATCTAGAGTAAAGGCTCCTCTGAACTCTCTTACCAAAGCATAATGCAAACCACTAAAAAAATAAACTGTTTCTAAGTAATTTACTGCTTCTCAGGACAAAGCCCAATAGTATTCAAAAGGAATAGGAAGCAGTCCATCAACCAGTAATGTAAAATTCACAAAGTCTGAAATCTAATTAGAACCTACCCTGGTATGCCAAGAAGCAGGAAAATAGCACCCACAAACCTGAAGGAAAGTTGATAGAAAGAGACCCAGAAAAAAGAAAAAAATTTAAAGAAAAAAACCAAAAAATTTAAAACCAATAAAAAATGAAAAAATAAAAAAAAATTTAAAAAGAGGAATAAAGTATAAATAAGAAACAAATAAATGAGACCCAGAAATGACACGGGTGATAGAATTAGCAGAAAATGATGTTAAAACAGCTATTATAAATATTACATGTGCTCAAGAAGGTTGCATCAAGTGGATTATAGAAATTATAATTCACTGTGGGATTCTGCAGGTCTTTTGGTAGTGAATTCTCTCAGATTTTGTTTATTTTAAAATGTCTTTATTTCACAGTCATTTTTAGATAATATTTTCCCTGGAGATAGAATTCTAAATTGACAATGCTTCTCTATCATTTAAAAAGTGTGAATCTAGTATCTTCTGGCCTCCCAGAATTGTTTCTGGTTAGAAGTCAACAATCATTCATATTACTCTTTCCTTGTATCCAATGTGTCTTTTTTTCTCTAGCTGTTTTCAAGATTTACTTTTTATCTTTGGTTTTCAGCAGTTTCACTATGATGTGTGTAAATATGCTTTGTCATTAAAAAATAGAAACCAAGTTGTCCTTGTAATGCCTTTAGGAATTGTAGTGTTGATTAGTTTTTCATCACTTTGTTTTAATTTGTCTTCTCTCTTTTTTCTTAATCAGTCTTGCTATGGATGTACCAAATTTAGTAACCTTATATAGCAGTTTAAGTTTTTTTATTCTACTTAAGGTTCAAGCTGTTTTTTTTCCCCCAGCCTTGTAAAGTGAGAATTAGATTATTGATTTTACACCTTTCCCTTTTTTCTAATACGAGCAGTTAAAGTGATAAAGTTTGCCTACACCAGTGGTAGGCTACATTTATGTTACATAAGATCTTACCAGTATAACTGACAAGCACACACAGAATGATGTTTTTAAAGTGGACCATGGTTGCAAGAATTGGTAAAGATCTGTCTTGCCCGCTAATAACCAAATATTGTCAATATTTCCCTGCCTAGTTAGTGTTTTTTGCATCTTGTTTATGAAATCTTTGCATATCTCATGATAGTCATGTAAATTTTCCCCTAGAAATTTAAATATTTTACTATTTATATTTAGATCTGTGATCCATTTTGAATTTATTTTTCCCTGTGTGTGAGGCATGGGATGAAAATTCCTTCTTTTTCTCTCCATATTGTTATCCAGTTGAACTAGTATAGTTTATTGAAAAGACTGTTCTTTATTCCCACTGAATTACGTTGGCATTGTGTCATAAACTAGATGGTAGTGTATACTGAATCTTTTTCCAGGATCTTTGTATTTTGTTCCATTGTTGTATTTACTATCCTTGTACTAATAATACAACACTGTCTAATTACAGTAGGTTTTTACTGAAATAAGTCCCTGAAATCTGGTAGTGTTATGCCCTCCGGTTTTTTTCTTCTTCAAGGTTGCCCTGGCTATTCAAGTTTTTGTACATCCATTTAAATTTTAGAACTCACCTCCATTATTTCTCACCCTCTCTTTCATATACTTTATCTCTTTGCATTCTTTATTCGAGTATACTAATTCTTCAGCCGTATCTATATGGTTATTAGTTTGTCAATTGGTCTCTAATTTTAGTTACCGTATCCAGTTGATTCTTGTTATTCACTGTACTTACATTCTATAAAATCACTGTGAACACTGAATTAGCAAATATTGAACATTGCTCCTAGGGGGATTATGGACTAGGTTTCTGCAAGCCGCTGGTTACATTTGTGTCAGTCAATCAATTGATAACCTTGTTTTATGTGTGTTTCTGCTTAAAGACACCTTATTTAATATGTATCATTCATTTATTGACATTAAACTCACTATAACTCTTGCCTGAACAAAGCTTATCTAACATATATATTTGCTCAGTAAGGTACATCACTGCCTTCTTGCACTTAAAAACACTAGACAGTACTTGAGCACTGTGCTCGGGGGCCATTTTAAACAACAAAATTACCAAAAAAAAAAGTTTAAAAATGTGAAAAACGTGACACTAAGTAGACAACGAAAAGGACACTTGTTTACAATAGCAGAGCTGAAATAAGAAGGCAGAACATCATTTTGTTCAGACTTAAATGGGAACATACACATTGGGCAACTCAAATTATTCATTGCTCAAACTATTCTATGCATGTCTGCAAATGTTCATGAAAGTGCCGTGATTATTGATTTTGAGTCAGAAAGAAATTTTAGCAGGTAGGTGAATTCACAATAAATCCACGAATAATGAGGATCAACTGTATTTTATTTTTAAATTTTTCTGCTGGTTTATATATATCTAAATGGTCATTTTAATAATATCTTATTCCTTCCCCATATTTTAGATATCTTATTTCTCAATATATTAAAGCTTTATATTAAACATTCATGGGCTTCCCTGGTGGCGCAGTGGTTGAGAGTCTGCCTGCTGATGCAGGGGACACGGGTTTGTGCCCCAGTCTGGGAGGATCCCACGTGCCGCGGAACGGCTGGGCCCGTGAGCCATGGCCGCTGAGCCTGTGCGTCCGGAGCCTGTGCTCCACAGCAGGAGAGGCCACAACAGTGAGAGGCCCGTGTACCGCTAAATAAATAAATAAATATTCATAATATTCTGAGCTGATAATTCCTGCATGTGTAGTCATTTCATATTTGATTCTATTGTTCTATCTGTTGAAAAGTGTTCAGGATAAAAGCTCCTTGAGGACAGATTTTTGCTGTGTTTATATGAGCACTTAGTTCTTCTCCACCTTTTAAATATATGTTAAAAATATTTTACAGCGATTACTGTTTTAGGGATATTTTACCTGCAGGATATAGTGAATACGCCTTTCAAAAACTTCTGATTTACTGGATTAGTTGATAATTAAGTGTTCAATTGCAAGATAGATAAAATGGCATTTTACTTCTTTCCATAATGACTGGTGAGAACTATGACACAGAGATATAGCCTTTGTAACTTACGGTGAAAACAGCCAGAACATATACCTGTAGGTCTTTTTCTCATCAGTAATTGTCACCACACATTGGAAGAAGAATGTGTAATAACTACAGGAATTAATATCATTTGAGTATATTTCTGTGGACTTTACCTGGGAGGAGTGATAGCCACTAGGTTCTGCTCAGAAGAACCTGTACCAGGATGTGTTGTTGGAGAATTCTAGTAACCTGTGACACTAGTTAAAGATGATTGCCCTATCATTTGGAGCACACAGCCAATAATAGCCCTTCCTTTTTCAGTTGCCCTAGCTTTCAAAGGGCCTCAAGATACTGAATTTGAGTTTATAGACAATAGATTCTCAGACCCTCTTCTGTTCCCAGGTGGAAATTAACGTGCTTTCACCTTCATTAGATTTTTAATATGCCAAGGTCAAAGTGTGTCCATTCCTGAAACATTCTATACTCTTCCTAGACGTCCCCCACCAAGTCCAATTGTAAGTGTCCAAGTCTTTGTCATTGCCCATGAACAGGCTATCAGGCTACCAAAGCAGATATAATCCTTAATTTCAAACCTGGAAAAGAGCCATGGAGAGTAGAAGATGAAATGCAGTGTCAGTACTTTTCAAGTGAGTGAGCAACTGAGAAGCAGCAAGATGGGAGACCTTGAAAGTAAAGTACTTAGCCATGAAGTGTTGACCCTTCCATATGTGTTTAACAAGGCTAAAACTCTGAAGGTCATTACAAATACCTAAATCATTGGCAAGGCTCTCTTGCTTGCTGTTTCAAGGAAGATGTGCCTCTTTTTCTCTCTTTTGGTTTGTTTCAGTGTTCAGTAGAACATTATTTTCTTTGCAGCATCCAGACTTCCTCCTTTTCTTCTGCCTCCTCTTTGGCAATGTCAGTTCCTGTTTTCTCCACATCTCTTGTTTTCACTTCTTTTACCTGGTCAAATGTAACAATTCTAGTTAATACAGCAACACCTTTTATCCTGGGGTAAGGAGATTTGGTCCATTGTGCAGGTGGCTTTCTGTGGGCCATGTGAGAACGTATCAGAGCAAGCTAGAAGGTGGGAATGTTGACCACAGTGGTGGTCTCTAAGTATGATATTGAATCTTTGGGAAGGTTCATTGGCTATTGCTTTCAGAATTAATTAGAGAAGAAAGAACCAGTAGGATAGGATAAATACACTTGAGGTGAGAAGCTGAGGGTCCTTTATTTTAACCTGCTTCCCCCAGATATTTTTTCAAGACTTTAGTTGGCATCTTTCCTTTGTAGTCATTGGTTGTGTCTGATGCATGGACTTTCTCCATGCTCTGGGCATCTTCTAAAGTCTTCAGAGTTGGAAAGCATAAAGCCTCATCTTTGTCTATTTCTATTATTTGTTAGCAGTGTAATTTCATTAAATTTCATGGCCTTAACAATACTATTTATATGCTGATGACCCCCAAATTTCTGTCTACAGGCCAAACCTTCCCTTATCCTCATATAATCACCTGGATACTTCCTTTCTGCACTTGGAGACCTAATATCTATCTCAAATTCATGTCACTTTTTGTTACTCTTTTCACTCACACCACAAATTTAATCCATTACCAAGTCTGACCTTCCTGTCTCCTTATTATATCCTGAGGGCCTCCACTCTTTCCTGTAACTATTGTTTTCACTCAAGACTCAATATCCAGTATTTTTTGCCAAAATTTTTATAGTTTACTTGAAGATACTCTCACTTCTTTAATCTTATTTCTCTCTATTCTCCATGTAATAACCAGATGATTTTTTAAATTTTACTATTTTTATTTATTTATAAATAGTAAGTAAGGAAAGTCAGTGTTTCGGGCTACTCTCCCCCAAAGGTCATGAACATAAACTTCAGAAACATCTGGATTTTTAAAGACATAAGGTTTTGACAGTTACTTGGAAAGAAAAAAAGGGGTATGGGAAGATAAACCATCATACAGAAAGAACAGTCTTCAAGTGGAAGGGTAGAGAGAAATATCTAACGTATAATCTAAGAAAAATGCTATATGACATAGCAGATCATTACCAATTTTCACAACCACAGTCCACAAACCTAAAAAAGTATTTATGTCACAAGATTTAAAACCTTGTGATACAGATACGCAAAGGATGACTTTTTTTTTTTTTTTTTTTTTGTGGTACATGGGCCTCTCACTGTTGTGGCCTCTCCCGTTAAGGAGCACAGGCTCCGGACGCGCAGGCTCAGCGGCCATGGCTCACGGGTCCAGCCACTCCGCGGCATGTGGGATCTTCCCGGACCGGGGCACGAACCCGTGTCCCCTGCATCAGCAGGTGGACTCTCAACCACTGCGCCACCATGGAAGCCCAAGGATGACATTTTTTTTTAAAGGTGAATTTTAATTTTATTTATTTATTTATTTTGGCTGCATTGGTTCTTTGTTGCTGTGCACAGGCTTTCTCTAGTTACGGTGAGCGAGGCCTATGGGCTTCTCATTTTTGTGGCTTCTCTTGTTGTGGAGCACAGGCTCTAGGTTTGCAGGCTTCAGTAGTTGTGGCTCACAGGCTTAGTTGCTCGCCACATGTGGGATCTTCCTGGATCAGTGATCGAACCCGTGTCCCCTGCATTGGCAGGTAGATTCTTAACCACTGCACCACCAAGGAAGTCCAGGATGACATTTTTAAAGTGAAAACTAGTACATCTGTCTCCTACTATTACCTTGAATGGCATCCTGTTACTATTAGTATAATATCCAAATTCCTTCCAGGGTCCTCCTATACGTGAGCATTTCCTGACTACTGACTATATTTTTGTTTACTTCTTTGTATAAAAATATTTGAAGTATAACATAGTTAATTTTTACAATCAGCACACTGTATAATGAGTATTTAGATCAAGAATACCAGAGTACTGTGCCGGATGCCATTGTGTGAATATAAAATAATTTATTCATTCTGCATTCAGGCCTTTATGAGTAACCCTTCTATATAGTTTTATGTAAATGTCTTCCTTTATTTTTTTTTGAAAATATTTATTTCTAAATGGTTTAGACTTAATGTGAAATCCCAAGATTATACACAAATTTTATGCACATTGTTTTTGCAGATATCCTTAAGTGGTAATTTAACCACATTTGCTTTATCATAGTCTATCTATCTGTCATTACACACATACACACACACAGAGGTACATATTGTTTTCCTGAACTCTTTACCCCTAAATACCTAAGTGTGTATTTCCTAGAAACAAGGTCATTTTAAAAACATAAACAATACAGTTATCAAAATCAGAATATTAATATTGTTACAGAACTATTATCCAATCTACAGAGTTTATTCAGATTCTACTGATTGTCTCACTAATATTTTTTATAGTAAATGATAAAAAAAACCTTCTTTTGCTGTCTTGCTCATTCTTCCATGGGTACTCTGGCTTTAATCTAGACGTCAGAGCTTGCTAATTATGACTCAACTTCTTTAGGCAAGAAACTATATGGATGCAACAAAAGTGCAGTGAATACTTGTAAACCACTCATGACCATGCCTTGGAGAACTCATGCAGGAAAGAAACCCCATGAACGCTGTGATTGTAAGAGAGCCTTTCCCAGTAAGTTAAAGCTAATCACTCATCAGGAAACTCACACAGGAGAGAAAACATATGGATGCAATCAACGTCAGAAAGTCTTCATTACAAAGTCAGTGCTCACCTATCATCAGAAGACCCATCACAGAGAAGGGAAATCCTATGGATGCAGCAAATGTGGGAAAACTTTCCCTTGGAAGTCAAAACAACTCACTTTACATCAGAGGACTCATTCAGGAGAGAGACCTTTCAGATGCAGAGTATGTGATAAAGTCTTCATGGTTAAGACATATCTCACTGTACATCAGAGAACTCACACAGGAGAGAAACAATATGAATGCTCAGATTGTGAGAAAGGCTTCTCAAAAAAGGCTCAGCTCCTGATTCATCAGCGAATTCACACAGGAGAGAGACCATTTGGATGTAGTCAATGTCAGAAATCCTTCATTACAAAGTCAGCACTAATCTATCATCAGAAAACCCGTCACAGAGAAGGGAAATCCTATGGATGCAACAAATGTGGGAAAGCTCTTCCTTGGAGGTCAAAACTCATTTTACATCAGAGGACTCATTCAGGAGAGAGACCTTTCAGATGCAGAGTATGTGATAAAGCCTTCATGGTTAGGACACATCTCACTGTACATCAGAGAACTCACACAGGAGAGAAACCATATGAATGCTCAGATTGTGAGAAAGCCTTCTCAAAAAAGGCTCAGCTCCTGATTCATCAGCAAATTCACACAGGAGAGAGACCATATGGATGCAGTGAATGTCCACAAGCCTTCATCCAGAAGTCAGATCTCAGTAATCATAAGAAAACTCATCATGCAGTAGGGAAATCCCATGAATGCAGTGAATGTGGGAAGGTTTTGTCCTCTAAGTCAACTCTCATTATACATCGGAGAAGCCATACAGGTGAGAAACCCTTCAAATGCAGTGCATGTGATAAAGCCTTCACATCAAAGGCACATCTCATTGTACATGAGAGAATTCATACAGGAGAGAGACCGTATGAATGCTTAAATTGTGAGAAAGCCTTCTCCACTAAGGCACATCTCATGATTCATCAGCGAATTCACACAGGAGAGAGGCCTTATGGATGTAATGAATGTCAACAAGCTTTCATCCAGAAGTCAGGTCTCACTAACCATCTACAAAATTGTCATTCTGGGGTAAAGTCGTATGGATGCAGTGAATGTGGGAAGGTTCTGTCCTGTAAGTCAACTCTCATTATACATCAGAGAACCCATACAGGTGAGAAACCGTTCAAATGTAGTGTATGTGACAAAGCTTTCGCAGCTAAATCCTATCTTACTGTACATCAGAGAATTCATACAGGAGAGAGACCATATGAATGCTGCAATTGTAAGAAAACGTTTGCTACTTTGTCAACTCTCATTGGTCACCGGAGAACTCACACAGGAGAGAGACCCTATAGGTGCAATGAATGTCAGAAAGCCTTCTTTCGGAAATCAGCCCTGGCTAATCATCAGCAAACTCAGCATAGAGGAAAATCCTCTATGCAATGACTGTGGGAATGTGAGAAATCTCTTTTGATTAATCTTATCTACTCAGAGAACTCATACAGAATAGAAATGCCTATGAACGCTCTGATTATATAGACCCTTTTGGAACTCCTGTAGGAAAGAAACCTTATATATGGAATGAAAGTTGTACATCTTCCACCTGAAGACATCTCATTATACCATAGGGAATCTCACCAAAAAAAGAAACATTATAAAGGCAGCAATTGTCAAAAGACTTTATTTGAAAGTCACAGCCTATGCATTTATGAGGTAAAAACCTATGGATGCAGGGAAAGTGGGAAATTATTCTTTTTCAAGTCATATTTGTTAGACATTATGGTATTCATTCAGGAGAGGGACCCTACAGTTGCAGTGAATGCAGCCAAGCTAAGAAAAATTACATCTCATTGTACATAAAAATAGAAATTTCAGGAATGTTGTGATAATGACAGTATTCCCTAGAAACTCAAAACTCTTTGAACATCTTGTACAGGAGAGAGATCCTGTAGGTGCAGTGAATGTGGTAGTCTTAATGCATATCTTCCGATAATGCATGTCTTCCTTACATCAACAAACCCAGGTAGGAGGAAAGCCTTGTTAATGTAGTACATCCTTCATATAGATGTCAAAGCTCGCTAATCATCCACAGATTCATATAAGAGATAAATATTTTTGAAACAAGGAATGTGGAAAGCTTTTGAAAGTGACATATTAAACACCAGTTACTTAATTCAGGAGAGAGTCCAGTGGATATAGTTAAAGTCTGCCTTTCGCCACAAACGGGTGCGAATTGCAGTGATTGTCAAAATGCTTTATTTACAATTCAGAGCTCCTTAATTGCCCACTAACTCATATAGCAGAAAGACTCCATTCTCAGGGGGATAATTTCTAGATTCAATGAAGTTATAAAATCCTTAAGGAATGATATTTCTATACTACTCCAGTAAACTTCTACTTCAGTAAACTCATACATTACAGAAAAACTGTGATTATAGTCACTGAAAATGCTTCCTATGGAGGATTGGCTATCATTAAGTACCATGAGCTCTTGAAAACAGAAACAATTTGCTCCACACAGAGACTTTATGAATGTGGCAAAAGCATCAGTGATAAATTATATTTTATTTTTGCATTTCATGGTTTTATTTCTTCACATCTGACTGTATCTTAAACTGTGATGCATGTTATAGTTGATGGAATGTCATCATTTCATTGTTAGGGCTTTTCTACATTTGGTGGCATTCTAGATTTGAGTAATTAAGTAAAATCTGGAAACTATAGAATGAAATAATTTTCTAAGGGTTTAATATAATTGTTTTAGAAAGGATTCCAGAGAATATTCTACTACAAATATTAGGTATTTTCACTGCAAATACAATGCTGTTTGAATATAGAAAAAAAACAGAACATAAGGATCAGTTGGATTTCAACCAAGGTTTGTAAGAGTTATGTTGTAGACTATATACTACATAAAATGGGCTTTATGTATTTAATTTTATTTTTATTTTTGGAATTACATGAAGAATGTAATTTTTAGAGTTTAATAAATTTCCAGCATAGGCATAGAATGTTGAGTAATATAATCTAATATAAATAGAAATGTTCTATTTCCTTATAAATCAAAATTTAATATGTAATTTGACTCATTAATAAGTCTAAAGAATTACATCACATAAGTTTGTTGTCCTTATTTTTACTGTCTTTCTTAGTATTTCTGCCAACTGTGATGATACATCACTTCTTAAAGCCTACATTTTTCTAGAGCCTTATTTTTGAAATATCCAAAGATGATAAAAGATGTACATAAAATACTAAAAAACAAGAAGCACATGAGACTGAAGGAGGGAAGAAGACAGGGTTATGTGTGGTGAGTTCAAGTGCATTGTATTTCCACTGCTGTGTCAAACAGGAACTTTGGAATCATTATTATAACATGTCCTTGGGCACTACAAACATTTCCTTTCCTCTTAGCATTTCCTAAAATGCCTGGTATTATTCTAATATTAAGAATAATTGCAGAAATTGGAACTCTTGCACATTGCTGGCATATAAAATGGTTCCATTGCTATGGAAAAAAAAGTTGGTGGTCTCTCTAAAAAGTTAAATATAGAAGTACTATATGACCCAGGAATTCCACTCTTGGGTATATACCCAATGAAATTGAAAACAGGTACTTAAATACTTGCATAACGTTATTCATAGCAGCACTATTCACAATAGCCAGAAGGTGGAAACAACTCAGATGCCCAGCAGTGGGTTATTGGAAAAACAAAATGTGGTATGTGTATATACATGTACCTATACATACACATATATGTATAATGGAATATTAATCACCTATACAAGTGAAGTATCGGCATACATTATAACATGAATAAGCCTCAAAAACAGTACACTGAGTGAAAGAAGCCAGACACAAGAGATCACATATTGTATTTCTATTTATATGAAATGTGCAGAATAGGTAAATCTATAGAGACATAAAGCAAATTGGTGGTTACCAGGACCTGGGGGGAAGGAAAAATTGAGACTGAATGATTAATGGATATGTAGTTTTCTTTTAGAATAATGAAAATGTTTTGAAACTAGATAGAGGTGGTGGTTGCATAACATTGTCAATAGAGTAAGTGGTCACAGAATTGTATACTTTGAAATGGTTAATTTTATATTTTGTGAATTTTTACATCAATAAAAGTATATTTGAAAAGAATAACATTGCAAGAAACTTTGCACTCAAAATGCAGATAAAAATCAAGTTGCTTACAAAAAAAAAACCTGCTCAGCAAAACCGGTGTAAATATATCTTTTTTTTTTTGCGGTACGCGGACCTCTCACTGCTGTGGCCTCTCCCATTGCGGAGCACAGGCTCCAGACGCGCAGGCTCAGCGGCCATGCCTCAAGGGTACAGCCGCTCCGCGGCATGTGGGATCTTCCCGGACCGGGGCACGAACCCGTGTCCCCTGCATTGGCAGGCAGACTCTCAACCACTGCGCCACCAGGGAAGCCCAAATATATCTTCTTTAACTTAATAGATATTAGCTACCAGAACTTTATAGCTAACATCATATTTAATGATGAAAGTTTGAAGACGTTCCCTAGTTGTTCACCATTGAGGTACAAGTCTGCTGCCTCTATTCCTGCTTAACACTCTGCTGGAGGTCTTAACCAGCACAGCATGACAGTAATAACAACTAAAGGGTTTAAAATAGGAAACAAACTTGTCATTATTTGCAGATGATGTGATTGCCTATGTGGAAAGAGGAGAACCCACAGACAACCATGTAAAATAATGAGAGTTCACCGTATAGCACAGGGAACTATATTCAATATCCTGTCATAAACCATAATGGAAAAGAATATAAAAAAAGAATGTGTATATATATGTATGTATGTAGATATATATATGTGTATATATATATATATATAAAACTGAATCAATTTGCTGTACAGCAGAAATTAAGTCAACATTGTAAATCAACTATACTTCAAGAAAAAAAAATAAAAGGAATCTAGTAGAATTCTCTAGATGCTTGCTTGCAACTTCAGGCACTAGCGATAATCAGAACACTTTTGAAAAGTTCTCTATTCACAATAAAAATTATGAGAGAATTTGAAAGATTTATATCACTTTATTGAAAGACCTTTAAGATGACCAAAATAAAGGAAGTAGATTGTCTATTAAGTGAGAAGGCTCAGTATAACAAAGATAATGGTTCGCCTCCAATAAATAAGTCTTTTAAGTACCAAGATGCAAATAAACATTGTTGAACATCCAAGAACATGCATGAACTTTTTTTTTTTTTTTTGCGGTATGCAGGCCTCTCACTGTTGTGGCCTCCCCTGTTGCGGAGCACAGGCTCCGGACGCGTAGGCCCAGTGGCCATGGCTCGGGCCCAGCCGCTCCACGGCATGTTGGATCTTCCCGGACCGGGGCACGAACCCGTGTCCCCTGCATCGGCAGGCGGACTTTCAACCACTGCGCCACCAGGGAAGCCCTCTTTTTTTTTTTTTTTTTAACAAAAGGTTCAGAGCCAGCATGACTAAGCACAGGCAACAGAGCACAAAAGTTAAAGTAAAAAACAGATGTAATATGGAGTCAGTTATTCTTCCCTATTATAACACTGAAGCTCAGAGTCCAGTATGAACATGACAGATCTCATCCCCATGACCCTGGGGGTGGGTTTGGGGCAGGAATTGGAGATGAGGATCCACTTTGCTGTCTCAGCACAGCGCTGAGTGCCCTGTCTATCCCACGCTCCCTCACACACACACAGTTCACAGCAGTGGACTCAGGAAAGTTTCCCCCTCAGCTGCACCTGCTCTTAATTAATTCTGTCTTAATCCCCAGGACCTGCAGATGCTGGCTTGGGACTAACGTTTACCGCTTCTTTGCAGATACACCACAATCCCTTTGCAGATAATGTCGGTGCCTCACAGGTGACAGGGTAATTGCAGAGATTTGGGGGGAGATGGACTCGTGATCTCAAGACACATAACCGCTTTGGCTTACATGGCACGTATTTACTGACGGCCACAGTCCTGCTGCCCGTTTCCAAAGCAGAGATAAACTCTGGTGAGTGTTTGCTTATGGCTCGGACTTGAACAAGTTTTGGGAGACAGTGCCTAAGAGGAGAGAGCAGCTGAGGAACTGGACAGGACAGAGGTTTCCCCTTGGGTCTCAGGACAGTTTTGTCTCAGCTGGACTCTTTCCTGGACTGAGAGAGGGATGGGGAAGGTGTAACACCGGAGACCACACAGCAGCAGTAGATGGTCGTGGGTACTCGGCTGGAAGGGGAATGGACATTGCCGAGGCTGAGTCCAGCCTGAGGATAAGGGTTGCTTTTCTTCCTACTGCTCTTTCCCTTTAAGATTGGAGACTAGGTTTTCCATCAACTCAAACCACTGAGAACTAGACTCAGAGTTGAGAAATTTCGATGTCTAGAGTTCAGGGTTAATGTTCAGACGGTTCAGCTGTGGTCCCTGTTCTCTGCACACACATTTGCACTCAGACTCACACTGCTCCACTATTGCCCTCACAGACAGACTCCAGAATCTGGATGGACCTGGAGAAACGCATGGGCATGGGACCTAGAGGGGTTACAGTATTGTATGCTTTTCTTTGCCACTGAAAGGCACAGTTTAAAAGCAATCCTGCATAAGAGTCCAGCCTCTGGAGGCCAGAGCGGCTTATCTTCAATTCCTGGCTCTGCCTCCTACAGTCTGGGGGATTGGGAGCTCCTCAGTGAGTCTCAGCTTCCCAACCTGTGAGCCAGGAATAGGAACAGTGTCACTCTGAATACTGAATAGAGTGAATGAACATTAAAGAGGGTGATATGCCGGCCCACAGCAAGTCTCTAGCAAATGGTAGTCATGACGGTCTCTCCCGCATGATTCTAGAGCCAGTATTTTGCAGCCAGACACACAGCTGGTCACACTGTCATCAAACTTCACCCTATCTCTCTGTAATTCTATATTGATTCCCCAATTCCATCTTGTGTTGTTTTGGACATTTTGTGGGAAGAATCTGAATGACTCTTCTCTCTGTGTGTTTGTGTGTGTGTGTGTGAGAGAGAGACAGACAGAGAGACTGTATCTAGACCACACCCACATTTACCAGTATACCAGTGAATTAATCCCAAGAAAACTTATGAATAATGAGACATTACATCCAAACATTATCTCTTATTCAGCAAAGAAGGCTATCGAAGATGTACTTAGGAATTTCTTCTCAGCAAAGATTTCCATAGCAGAGGATAACCCCTTTAAACAGATCCGTGTTTTTCTTTTTTTGCTTTGGCTTTGTGATGCAGTGCCCCTTAGACCTTAAAAGGGGGAAAAAATCTGCTTTCTCTCTTTTTTAAATTTTATTCAACATAGTTTTGGAAGTTTTAGCCACAGCAATCAGAGAAGAAAAAGAAATAAAAGGAATCCAAATCGGAAAAGAAGAAGTAAAGCTGTCACTGTTTGCAGATGACATGATACTATACATAGAGAATCCTAAAGATGCTACTAGAAAACTACCAGCGCTAATCAATGGATTTGGTAAAGTAGCAGGATACAAAATTAATGCAGAGAAATCTCTTGCATTCCTATTTATTGTAGTTGATTTACAATGTGTTAATTTCTGCTGTACAGCAAAGTTATTCAGTTATACATATACATATATATACACATATGTGTGTGTGTATATATACATATATGTATACATTCTTTTTCATATTCTTTTCCATTATGGTTTATCACAGGATATTGAACATAGTTCCCTGTGCTATACAGTAGGATTTTGTTGTTTATCAAAAATCTTTCTTAAAATTGGCTAGTAGGATTTGAATTATCCACTGACTGACTTTGAATTAGAAACTTCCATACTGAGTCACCTTTAATCTAGTAACAAAAGAGAAACCAGTCTGATTTAAATTTATTTTAAAACTAATACTCAGACAGTATTTACATACCTTGGGTCAGATCAGACCTAGCCTGCCATTTACTGGAATTTAGTGACCTTGAGAAAGTTTAAAAAAATCTCTCTGCCTCATTTTCCATCCATGTAAAATAGAACAAGAATATTCTTTTACACTGAGCATTCAGTATTAACTTATATGAAGGGCCTGTTCGTAGCCCTACATGCGAAAGCTCATCAATAAATTGTATCTCCTGGTATTTTCTCTGAACGGACTGTGAGCCGCTTACTGGAAAATGGATTAGAAATACAGAAATTGGTAGCTCTGTTCTAATTTCACCCCTTCTTTATCTGTGTTTCTATCTTCCTAATCACTTCCACTTGTCATATCTCTCTTTATACTTCCCCCTTATGTGAATAAGTCTCTTCCAAATCCAACCTGCCTTTTCTTTTATTGTCTTCAAGTCAGTCTCCTTGAAGATACAGGGTTTGTTTCCAGCACTCTGGCAGCCGGGAACTCTCTCAAACATCACTGTCCCCAGCTCCAAGTAGCAAGTCTGACTGACTGTGCCTGACCCACCAGTTCTTGATCTGTTCTTTACAATTCCATTTTCATTTTCATATTTATTTCTGCCTGATGCTTGCCTCTATGGCACTTGCAGTACTCAAGGTTTTCCCACTTGTCCCTGCTGTCAATTTCTTTTTTTTTTTTTTTCCATAAAGAGAAACCCATGAAGCACCAAGCACCAGGTGGAAAAAGCAAACTCAGCAGACATCTTGAGTCCTATTGCAGAAACTTTTCATCTATAGCAAACTAAGCCCATGCGCCACAACTACTGAGCCTGCACTCTAGAGCCCAGGAGCCACAACTACTGAGCCCGTACGCCTAGAGCAACAAGAGAAGCCACCGCAATGAGAAGCCTGCACACCACAATGAAGAGTAGCTCCCGCCAGCCGCAACTAAAGAAAGCCTGTGCACGGCAACGAAGACCCAATGCAGCCTAAATAAATAAATAAAATTTAAAAACTGTGAGAGCAGTGCCTGGCGCAGGGTCAATACTCAGTACATTGTCACTCTTTGTATGTTTATTTTTCTGGTCTCACAAAACATGGATTACAGTGCACATTTCATCGTGAGCCTAGAGCAGGGCTGGGATATGGTAGGATATGATGTATCAGGCCCACGTGTCATTCTAAGAGTTAACTTGGAAGGAAACACTAATTCACCCAGGCCTGATTTGATCCATAACAAGGCTGTCATTCTCTATCATGTTTTAGAGGCTTTGACCCTGGCAGGACCCCTCATTACTGGAGTAAACGAGGGTGGTCATGTTGACTAAGGTCAGTGGGGAGGGAACTGTGGAGGAGCTCAGCAGTACTGTCTTTAGGTCTCTTTTGGAGCCAACATTGTTACTTTATATGTAGAAAAGTCTCCTCAGGACAGACATGCAAGTGGGTCCTGTTACAATTTGTGCTGAAGGAGAAACATTAGAAAAAAGACATAAATAGATCACAAAAGGCAGAGATATGGTGGCAATCAAACTGATTTGTAGGTAGATCTAATATAATAGTCCCAGACTCTAACCCAGATCTTCAACCTTTATTCTTCAGGCCCAGCTGCTTTTGGGGACACACTTTCTCCTTAGTATGTGGAGTCCCTCATGATATTCAAACAAAACTATCATTTTTTATTGTTGTAAGAGCTTAGTCTTATATATAACTTTCTTTGTTCCCTGGTATACCGTATTGACATTAAAATGGAAAAAGCAGAATCCTGGAGAAATTTGCTGCTTATTAACTATTTTTGAAAACCATTCTTGTTTGTTGGTAAAGATGGTATTAAATTCATCTATTGGGTTATTTTTAATCCTTTGTGTGTGTGTGTGTGTGTGTGTGTGTGTGTGTGTGTGTGTATTTTAACTAGGAAAAAAATGTCAAAAAGTCAGTCATATACCTTGCCTCCTATGGGGCCATGAGTAACTGTGATGCTTCCAGAAATGTGATGGACGGCCACATGGGAGAGTGGTTGAGCATGGTTCTGATGAAATTCAATTACTATCGTTTCACAAAAATTTGCTGACCATGTCCTGCGGGCCACATAGTCCGCTGAGTGCTGGCTGGGTAGAGGTACCAGGACAGACATGCCTCCTGATACTAAATTTAAGCTCAAGGGGTGAAATGCAGATTAAGTACAAAATCTTAGGTAAATAGCAGAAGGAGACCTGGATGAAAGCTAAAGAATTTTTGCTCTAAGAGAAAATAACTGGTGGTACCTAATTTAGAATGAAGGATTAGAGGTGGCCTCTCAGATAGAGTGATGTTCGCTGAGACCAAAATAATGACTATGCCGGTATATACAGTAGATTGTGGGAAATGCTGCAGGCAGAAAGAAGAGAATGTCAGATGTCCCTGATGTAGGAATGAGCCTGAAAACTCAAGTCATCAAAAAGACACCTGTGTAACTGAAGTGTCCTGGGTGAGGAGAGGAACAGTGGAAGATAAAGCTGGGACAGGATGAAGGATTTTGTCTTTTATCCTAAATAGACTGGGAATTCTGTCAAAGCTTATCGAGGGGAGTGATGTGATACAAACCAGGTTTGAAATGTACCAGTCTGCCTGCTTTGGAGAATGCATGGGAGGGAAGCAAGGGTGCAGTCAGGTTTAAATGGGAGAAAAGATTCAACATCGTCACTATTTGCTGATAACAGCCTTGCCGGACAGTCCAAGAGAATCAATGGAAAGAATATGAATAGCAATGGGATTGTTCTGTTAGAGGGATAAGAAATGATAATCAATAGCTTTCTTGTACACAAGCAAGAAAAATTAGAAAATAAGAAGCAAATCAGGGCTTCCCTGGTGGCGCAGTGGTTGAAAGTCCGCTTGCCGATGCAGGGGACACGGGTTCGTGCCCCGGTCCAGGAAGATCCCACATGCTGCGGAGAGGCTAGGCCCGTGAGCCATGGCCGCTGAGCCTGCGCGTCCGGAGCCTGTACTCCGCAATGGGAGAGGCCACAGCAGTGAGAGGTCCGTATACCGCAAAAAAAAAAAGAAGCAAATCAATATGCAGCCTCCCCCCAAAAAAAACAGGTTAAGAAGAAATGTGCAAGCTGAAAATAAGAAAAATCATTGCCTTAAAAGCAGTAAAGAAGGGGAAATAATTAAGAAATATATCTCACAATATTATATGGATGTTAGTTGCTCTGTCTTTATCTGTGAATTTAGAGAAATTTCAACCAAAACTTAAACTGATCCTATAATTCATTTAGAGGAGAAAATCACAAATAATTTGAAAAGAAAACAATACTTAAAAGAGACCTGCCAGGTATGCCTATCCTAGATCAGTTATGGTAGTAATTAAAAGTGCCATTTTAAGTTCTTTCTGCTTTTTTTTTTTTTTTTTTTTGAGGGGAATATTTGTTTTACTACATAAATGTTTGGTATTTTCTGTTCAGGTTTGTTTTGTTTTTATTTATTTATTTTTGGCTGTGTTGGGTCTTTGTTGCTGTGCGTGGGTTTTCTGTAGTTGCGGCGAGCAGGGGCTACTCTTAGTTGCAGTACGTGGGCTTCTCATTGTGGTGGTTTCTCTTTTTTTTTTTTTTTTTTTTAATAAGTTTATTTATTTTTGGCTGTGTTGGGTCTTTGTTTCTGTGCGAGGGCTTTCTCTAGTTGCGGCAAGCGGGGGCCACTCTTCATCGCGGTGCGCGGGCCTCTCACTATCGCGGCCTCTCTTATTGCCGAGCACAGGCTCCAGACGCGCAGGCTCAGTAGTTGTGGCTCACGGGCCTAGTTGCTCCGTGGCATGTGGGATCCTCCCAGACCAGGGCTCGAACCCGTGTCCCCTGCATTAGCAGGCAGATTCTCAACCACTGCGCCACCAGGGAAGCCCGGTGGTTTCTCTTATTGCGGAGCACAGGCTCTAGGCGCATGGGCTTCAGTAGTTGTGGCACGCAGGTTCAGTAGTTGTGGCTCGTGGGCTCTAGAGCACAGGCTCAGCAGTTGTGGCAAGTTAAGAATCCGTCTGCTAATGCAGGAGACACGGGTTCAATCCCTGGTCTGGGAAGATCCCACATGCTGCAGAGCAACTAAACCCGTGCATCACAACTACTGCGCCTGCGCTCTAGAGCCTGCGAGCCACAAATACTGAAGCCCGCTCACTCTAGGGCCTGCATGCTGCAACTGCTGAGCCTGCATGCTGCAACTACTGAAGCCCCTGTGCCTAGAGCCCGTGCTCTGCAACAAGAGAAGCCACCGCAATGAGAAGCCTGCTCGCCACAACTAGAGAAAGCCCGTGCGCAGCAACAAAGACCCAACGCAGCCAAAAAAAAAAAAAAAAAAAAGGCTGCACCATGCAGCATGCAGAATCTTAATTTCCCAAACAGGGATCAAACCCTTGCCCCCTGCAGTGGAAGTATGGAGTCTTAACCACTGAACCGCCAGGGAAGTCCCACCCAAAAATGTATATATATGTATTTTTGTGTGTATATATATGTATATACACATTCACACAAGGATATACGGATGTCCAGCACATGACAGACATACACCCAAGATACTGATGATGGAAAGATTTGGACGACACTGACTAAGCCATGTGGAGGCTTCCAGCTTCACTCAGAAGGCAGACAAACAATCAAATAAATACAATAGTGCATAAGTGTTAGTGTTATCTTGATGCTTTGTGATTGTTTTTCCTTTGAAGTCATTGATGGAAGGATGGAAGTGAAGTTGGACAGAAATAATTTGGGGATATATCATAAGTTTAATGGTTTATTAGGGCAATTATTAAATCGGATGCAATATTGTATATTGATAAACAGTGCTGGCTTTGTGTGCCAACAATAATTATAACTCACGGGAAGCAGCTTATTATAAGATTTAGGGTATTTACCTATAAAATTAATAAATTGTATCTTATTAGATTATTGTGCAAAACTAAATGGTGAGGAGGCAGGACTTCCAAAATAGCAGAGGACCTGTGTAAACCCACTGTTTTATGAAAGCAACATAAATACTGGAAAAATGCAGCTCTATGTACAGTAGCCAAGACACGGAAGTAACCTAAGTGTCCATCGACAGATGAATAGATAAAGAAGATGTGGCACATACATACAATGGAATATTACTCAGCCATAAAAAGAAACGAAATTGAGTTATTTGTAGTGAGGTGGATGGACCTAGATTCTGTCATACAGAGTGAAGTAAGTCAGAAAGAGAAAAACAAATACCGTATGCTAATGCTAACGCATATATATGAAATCTAAAAAATACGGTACTGATGAACCTAGTGGCAGGGCAGGAATAAAGACACAGACATAGAGAACGGACTCGCGGACACAGAGGGGGAAGGGGAAGCTGGGACGAAGTGAGACAGTATCATGGACGTATATACACTACCAAATGTAAAATGGATGGCTACTGGGAAGCAGCTGCATAGCACAGGGAGATCAGCTCTGTGCTTTGTGACCACCTAGAGGGGTGGGATAGGGAGGGTGGGAGGGAGACGCAAGAGGGAGGAGATATGGGGATATATGTATATGTATAGCTGATTCACTTTGTTGCACAGCAGAAACTAACACAACACTGTAAAGCAATTATACTCCGATAAAGATATTTTTAAAAATTAAAAAATACTGGAAAAATGATTAAAGTCAACTTTATTACGACTCTAGAAATTAACCAAAGGCGTACAAACAACCTGAAGAGCATTTTTAGTCAAGAAAAAATTTTGAACCTCAGTAAAAACAGTGGGGTTTGTGGAGTTCTAACTTTGTTTACTCCCATCCCCCCTCCGCAGTTCTGCAATAGCTTTAGAAAAACAGTAACCTCACAGCTACAGTAGCCATGAAAACCATTTGGCAAAAAACAGTCTCAATTGTTTAACACTGTGGTAGCTTAAGGCCGCAAAAACAGTTGGGGAAAACATTAGCTCAGCCAAAAATTTTAAAAGGAATGTCTGAAGAATGAGATATTCACAAGGAGCTGTTAAGCACTATGACACATTCCTGAGGATCTAAAAGGCCACACACCTACACAGGGATATGTACATGCCCAGAAAAGACCTGAAGGTCACTGATAATTCACCTCTGGCTGACCTTGAAATCCTGCAGCAGGAAGAGAAGGCTAGGGCAGACTTGTAAACTGCCTGAGCATCGAAGTAGTAGTAGAGGGAGGGGTTGGGGAATACATTAGGAGTATGGGACTAACAGATATACGTGACCATATAGAAAGTAGATAAACACAAGGATTTACTGTAGAGCACAGGGAACTATATTCCATCTCTTGTAATAACATAATGGAAAAGAATCTGAAGCTGTACACCTGACACTAACACAATATTGTAAATCAACAATAGTTAAAATTTAAAAAATAATAAAAAAGGGCTTCCCTGGTGGCACAGTGGTTGGGAGTCCGCCTGCTGATGCAGGGGACACGGGTTCGTGCCCCGGTCCGGGAAGATCCCACATGCCACGGAGCGGCTGGGCCCGTGAGCCGTGGCCTCTGAGCCTGCGCGTCCAGAGCCTGTGCTCCGCAACGGGAGAGGCCACAGCAGTGAGAGGCCCGCGTACCGCAAAAAAAAAATAAAATAAAATAATAATAATAATATAATAAAAAATAAAGTAGTGGAGCATTAAGGCACAAACTACCCTTGGCAAAAGGTGAAGAACTCACTGACTCAGGACAACTAAGGAAGCTAACCCGGCAGAGACTTCAGTGACTGCACCCTGCAAGGGAAACAGACCAGGAATGTCACTGAACTAACTGCAACAACAGTAACAGCAATAGCAACGAATTCTGAGGAGAAGGGGCATCTGATACCGAAAGTAACAACACTGTATTTTCTAAAACGTCTAGCTTCGGCAAAAAAGTGATACACAAAGAACAGGAAAGTATGGCCTTTACACAGGAAAAAAAGCAATCCATAGACACTATCTGAGGGGTCTCCTATGTCATTACTACACGAAGACATTAAATCAGCTATTATAAATATGTTTGAGGACCTAAAAGAAACCATCTCTGAAGAACTGAAGGGAAGTATGACACTTCCAACTTTTGTGGAAGTTGACAAGTTGAGGTAAAATTTTATGGGAAAATATAAAGGGCCAAGAAAACAAGGACACTCTTGTAGAAAAAGAATACAGTAGGCGGCCTTGCTTTATCAGACCTAAGACTTAGAAACGATCCCGTAGCAAAATCAGAGTAGTATTGGCCCAGGAATAAACGAGAGAGCAATGGAACAGAACAACGTCCTAAATCAGGGCCATACAGATATGGACGCTTGATTTATGATGGAGACGAAACTGCCGAACAGTGCAGAAGAGCCTCACTTTAAATAAAGCTGCTGGGACAATTATCTATACAGAGGAAAAAAGAAAGTTGATCCCTGTATCACAGTATTCACAAAAACAAATGATTGGGCGGGTTGTGACTATTCAAGGTACACAGAATCCTTCTTGAATGTATTTGTTACTGAGTGCAAGTCCATGTGCCCCATGCACAGTGAGGCGAAACAATACCAAAACGTCGGAGTTTGGAGCAGAGAAAGGTTTATCGCAGGGCCGTGCAAAGAGACCGGTGGTTCATGCCATAAAAACCCTGAACTCCCAGAAAGCTTTCAGCAAAGCCCCTTTACAGGAAAGGTGAGAGAGGGGTGTGGTTAGTTTTTGCACACTTCTTGCTGTCAGATCCCTTGTTCTTGAGGTCAGGTCACGACGTTCCTGGAAACCTCCACCAAAACAAATGTTATTCTCTGTTCTGACAAGAAAGGGCAAGGTCCCAAGGCTCAGCTTTCACAAGTCCAGGCCCTGGCTAAGAGGAGGGTTGCCCTGCGCAGGCCGGTTGCCCTGCCCAGGAGCGTTGGTCCAGCACCCAGACTAGATGCTCCCGCCAGTGCCCAGGCCTGGCTGAAGACGTGGATCTCAGCTGGCGGTGCCCTCAGGGCCAGGTCTCCAGACCCTGCCCAGCTGTCATCACTGAGGGAGCCGGGTGTCCAGGCCCCAGTCAGACTTCAGGCTCCTCTGGCAGCGCAAACAGGGGCAGGGTCCTGCAGACTCCGACCCATGGAGACCACTGCCGCCATTAGGTCCCAGAGGCAGGGATGGGGGAGAGGTTCCCGTCTGTTTCAAGGCCCGGGCCCAGCCAGTGGGCGGCAGTGGCGAGGGCTCTCCAGCTCTGCAGCACACAGTCCTCAGACTGTCCCCAGGCCCCCCACCTCACCCGCCAGGCCCAAGGCCAGGGGTCCTCGAGGGTCCCTCGGAAGAGGTCCCCATCTGCCTCTCACCGCACTCTCTTCCGGGTGGTCCACTGCGACAGAGCGGGACCTCTAACCCCTGGAGCTAAGTGCTGCGCGCCCGCGCCGCCTCTATTACAGAGTCACCTTGTACCGTGAGACAGAAGTGATACTCTTTTGGCGGGGATTGTGGTTGCCAGTGTCTACTCCACAAAACATATCTGCCCCGGTCCTCACCCCCTCACGGTCTCGCCTCACGAAGTACATCCACGAGTGCTCTCCTCGTAACACCACTGCTCCTTCAGCTACAGCTCTAGCCTCCTAATCCCCATTCTCTCCAACGTTTAACCGGCATCCTGTCTGCAAACGCTCCCCATTTCTCTGTCCCGAAGCCCCAACCTTCCCAACACGGCCACGTCTTTCCTGCGGCATAAAAAGGGATCTTAGAGTGGGCGCGGCCATTCTGCTTAGGCCTGGCCTGTGACTGGTTTACCTCCCGGGTCAGGTCGGAAGACTGTAGGCGAGAGTGCTGAAACGCTACTGAAGATGTAGCTGAGCAGCTGCAAAGATGGAACAGCCCAGGATGAAAAATCTTGGAGACACCGGTTGAATTTCCGCCTCTCCGTACTGGTCGGCAGGACGGTCCAAAATGGCGGCGCACTAGCCAATATGGCCGCTCCCAACGTAATGTAACGCCATGGGCGCGGCCATATTGCACGGCACTAATTCCTCCAGGCATCAGAACCCATCGCTCACTTCCAAAGTAGCCTCGAATGTGAGTGTTTAACAGGGGCCCGCCACTCACGTCAGCGGAAACGGAAGTGGCGTCCAAAGCTTGGCTTCCTCCGGCGTACTGTCACAGAATTGGCATTTGAGGCTACGTGAGATTTCTGCGAGCGGATTTAAGAATCCCGCGTGGTGGGAATTCTGACTTGAGATGTGGTTTGTGGTGGGTACTCGTGGAGGATTGTTGTTGAAGGTGGCCTCGGAGTTTTGGGGGCGTTGTGGGTAGCTTGGGCCAGCATCAGTGTTGAGGAGTGGGTTGAGGAAGTAACGAGAGACCATTGCCGTTGACAATGACAGGTCGGCGCCGGATCGCCGCCCCCGCCCCCCGCCCCCGCCCCAGGCGGTGGAAAGAGGAGGTGGAAGAGCCAGTGATCAAAGGGGTCCATCTGGATAGGTTGGTGAGGATAGGGCTTGGGGGTTAGTCACCTGCGATTCCTGTGGTTAGAGTTTGAGCTTCGGAGGGGCCAGTGGGTGAAAAATAGATGTCTGGGGAGCTGTGAATGGGTGTGACAGCGAAGTGCAGGTTGGGGAGCTGTGTGGGTATCCTTAGGAGAGGTTGAGGGGGGTTGAGACATTAAAAGGCCTCAGGTGGACAGACATTTGGGTGTGTGCTGAGCATTGGGGTATTATATTTCCCAACGTTTTATACTGGAGAATTTCAAGCATACAGAAAAGTCGAAAAAATAGCCAAATGTTCTGCTGTATACCTGCCATCTAGATCCATGAATTGTTAAAATCGTGCCCATGAATACTTAAGAGTTTACGTGTGCTTGTACGCACTTGAAATCAAGTTAATCCTAGCTTTTTATGTCAGTTCTGCCACTTGTTTCTGTGACTCTGGATAAAGTACCAAGTTCTATAAGTCTCAGTTTTCCCATTCAAACAAATTGATTTCTGCCTCACCAGTTCTCATGAAGGCCCTGTCTTCATGACCTCATCTAACGCTAATTACCTCCCAAAGACCCCATTTACAAATACCATCACATTGAAGCTTCAGCGTATGAATTTGAGGGACACAAATATTAAGTCCCTATAACAAGTAGGTATTTGACAGAAGGTAGCTATTATTATTCAAATGTATACCTTTCTAATGGGATTTTTTTCTACTCAAAGCAATACTTTCAACTTATTTTTATTAAGTTAGAATAATAAAAAAATCATCTTCCTATGTGACTTTATATATGATATTAAATGGAGATCTCTAAGTTTTTAAAATCAGAATATCATTGTATGTTTATTATCAGTAAAAAGCAGGAAATAAAAATCACCCTCGGAGAATTCCCTGACCCCGGGTTTGATCCCTGGTCAGGGAAGTAAGATTCCCACAAGCCCCAGAGAGTGGTAAAAAAAAAAAAATTAACCCCCGATTTACTATCTGTAAACTACCTGTAATGTTTTGAAATGTATTTTTTAACTGAATTATATGTTATGGATATTTTTCTGTTTTTAATTTATAAAAGTAGGTCAAATTAAATGCATATTTCAGAGGCTTCTGATTTAGTTTTACCAAACTTCTCCAATAGCTTTCTAGTCTATAATGCTTCTACACACAGTGTGCCAGATTTTTCTACATCTTTAGCAACAATGGGCATGTCATCCTTCTATTCTTTTCTAATATGATAGCCCAATTTAGAAATTTGATTACCTTGGCTTTTCTTTATAATTTTGTTTAATGAATGTCATGTTTGATCATTGGAAAATGGGAAAGTCCTCCATCCTTGTTCCATCTTCTGAGTCCCACCTAACCATCCCAAGCTTTGGAACCACTATTCACAAATTAGAATGCATTATTCCCTTGACTTTTATAGTTTTATCATATGTATATGGATACCTTAAAAGTGCACTCTAGTTTTTCTTGGTTGTAAGTTTTATAATAAGGATATTATTATGTGATCTTCTGAAGCTTGCTTTTCTTTTCTTTTCTTTTTTTTAAATTAATTTATTTATTTTTGGCTGTGTTGGGTCTTCGTTGCTGCATGCAGGCTTGCTTTAGTTGCGGGGAGCGGGGGCTACTGTTCGTTTTGGTGCACGGGCTTCTCATTGCGGTGGTTTCTCTTGTTGCTCTAGGCACGCGGAATCCAGTAATTGTGGCACGCGGGCTCAGTAGTTGTGGTTCGCAGGCTCTAGAGCGCAGGCTCAGTAGTTGGGGTGCATGGGCATAGTTGCTCCGTGGCATGTGGGATCTTCCCGGACCAGGGCTTGAACTCGTGTCCCCTGCATTGGCAGGCGGATTCCTAACCACTGCACCGCCAGGGAAGTCCTGAAGCTTGCTTGTCTTGACTTACTACATATGTGTGGTTTATCCATGTTGGAGGTAGGTTTGTTTCATTAATATGAATTCCATTGCATAAATACAACATAACTCATACATCCGTTCTCCTGTTGTTGGACATTTATATTGTTTCTGGCTTTCAGCTACTGCAAGTAGTGAAGTTCCGAACATTCTTATGTCTCCCAGTTGATGTGAGAATTTGTCTAATCTAGGGTGTATGCCTAGAAATGAAATTTCTAATATAAAGTAGATGAATTTTTACCTAGAAGGGAAAGTCAAATTGCTTTTGTACCACCTTACTCTCTCATTAGCAATGTATAAAAGTGCCTTTTGATCCATAGACTTTCCAATACTTAGTATTTTCATTCTTGCTTTTTGACCATCTTTTGAGTATAAGAGACATCTATCTCATTGTGGTCTCCATAAGCACTGTTCTTGTCACTAACATGGTTGGTCATCTTTTTTATATGTTCACTGGCCAATTTTAAACCTGAGAGGTTTGTCTCTTCCTAACTCATATTTAGAAAGTAGTCCCATGTATAGAATGCTAGTCTTTTGCTGGTTATTTTGTAATAAACAATTGGCAGTCCTTTGTCGCCTGTTCCTGGGAGGTAGCCTCTAGATTGTTGGAATATCCTGAATGATAGAGATGACTGCATTATTCGTGGTGGGCCCTGATAGTTTGTGCTAATGAGGCAACTCATGGTGAGTCTGTAGTTTATGCTGGTGAGATGATTCAGGTTGGAACTGTTTATGCCAGAAAGACCAACCAGGTGATATCAGCCCAACCTCCAGGAGGGTAGAGGTGTTGGAGGTTGAGTTCCATGGCCAATGATTAGATCCATCATGCGTATTTAATGAAACTCTAATACAAACTGTAAACACTGAAGCTCAGGTGAGTTTCTGTGGTTGGCGATACCCTGCATGTTGTCACACATAGGTATGCTGGATGAGCAACGTGTCCTGACTCCAAGAGGAAAGGACAGTGGAAGCTTCTGGTTTGGGACCCTCCTAGACCTCACGCTATTGTGTCTCTCCATTTGACTGGTTATAATTTGTATTCTTTTGGTGTAATAAAACTTTATTCTTGTACATTTCCCCCTCAGGTACCTTATACGTTTTGTTGGTATTGTGAATAGTGTTTTTTCCTTATAAATCTTACTGTTGTTTGAATATGAAATTGCAGTTAATGTTTATGTTGATCTTAAAGCATTTGCATAGTGACAGTCTTGCTTCTTCTTTTCCATTCCTTCATTCCTTCCATTTATTTCCCCCAGTTTACATTTAGCCAAAATGTGATACATTTTTGGCTAAATGTTCTGAGAATGGCTATCCTTGTCATGTCCCTGAGTTTAAAGAAATGCCGTGGATTTTTTTTTTTGGTAGATCCTCTTTATCAAGTTAACAGAGTTCTTGTCTCTTTCTAGTTTAATAACATTTTTAAAAATTGTGAGTGGCTATGGTATCTTATTACATGTCTTTTCTTTATCTATTGAGATAATGAAATAGTTCTTACTACACTATTGCATTCCTGGAATAAAGTTATCTGTGCATTGTATAATTCTTCCTATGTTCAGTTTTCTTAGTATTCTTCCTCTCTATCAGTGAACATGGTTTCCTCATCTTTTAAATATTTAGGATTTTTATACTAAGTTCATAAATGAGATTGGCCTCATTTCTTTGGCCACAAATTTCTTTCACATATTGTCCTTGAAATCTAGACCTGTTTTCTTCAGTTCTCTGTCCGCCTAAGACACAGTGTTGCATTGTCCTTCGGAGTTCTCAGCAATGTGATACTGAGAGTAAGTTGCATTAATATATTTCTAGGGTGTCCTGGCACCTCTAAGTTATTCTCAGTGTTAGAATTAATTTTTCATCACCAGAGTTAATTCTTTAACAGTCAGCACTGATTAGAGTTGCCAAGAGATCCAGCCGGGGTTTTGAGTGAAGATGAAGTCTCAAAAAGAAACATGAATTTGAGATTTCAGTTGAGACTCCATTGCAGACTTTAAGGTCATGGATTCTGTCTTCAGATGCAGACAGCCTGTATTTGTTTTGCTTTCTGTAGGCAAGAGGTTAGTTTAACTGAGGTATAATTTATATACAATATAGAGATTGTCATACTAAGTGAAGGAAGCCAGACAGAAAAAAGACAAATATCATATGATATCGCTTATATGTGGAATCTAAAAAAAAAAAAAAAAAAGATACAAATGAACTTATATACAAAACAGAAATAGACCCATAGACGTAGAAAACAAACTTATGGTTACCAAAGGGGAACAGGGAATAAATTAGGAGTTTGGGATTAACATATACATACTACTATATATAAAATAGTTAACCAACAAAGACCTACTGTATAGCACAGGAAACTATACTCAATATTTTGTAATAACCTATAAGGGAAAATAACCCATAAGTTATATATATAACTGAATCACTTTGCTGTACACCTGAAACTTACACAACATTGTAAATCAACTACACTTTAATTTAAAAAATTTACATACAGTACATACATTCACCAGTTCTTCAGGTATAATTTGATGAGTTTCACAAAGGTATACCATCCTTTATCCATCACTCGAATCAATGTATAGAACTTTCCCATCAACCCCAAAAGTCCCTTTGTGCCTCCTTTCATTGAGACCATACCCCCATCCCCTGTTCCCTCACAATCACATGCTTTCCATAGTTTTATATGTTCCAATACTTCATACAAATTGAATGATACAGTAAGAGGTTATTGATGTCTGACTTCTTTCACTTAAAATAATGCTTTTGAGAGTCATCCATGATGTTGCATGTATCATTAGTTCATTCCTTTCTGTCACTGAGTAATATTCAGTGGTACAAATACGCCACAATATTATCTGTTCCCCAGTTGATGGATGTTTTGGATTTGGGGGAGTAGGTTTTGGATATTTTGAATGAAGCTGTAATGTACATTGATGTACAAGTCAAAGTGGTTGTACCATTTTGTCATTTTATATGTTTACCAGCAATGCATGACAGGTTTTTCTTTTTTCTTTACATCCTTGTCAGTACTTGCTATATTCAGTCTTTTAAATTATAGCAATTCTAGCAGGTTTATAGGAATATTTTATCTAGGTTTTAATTTGCTTTTATTGTGCAATTTAAAGCAACTTTTTTTTTTTTTTTCGATATGTGGGTCTGTCACTGTTGTGGCCTCTCTCGTTGCGGAGCACAGGCTCCGGACGCGCAGGCTCAGCGGCCATGGCTCACGGGCCCAGCCGCTCCGCGGCATGTGGGATCTTCCCGAACCAGGGCACGAACCCGTGTCCCCTGCAATGGCAGGCGGACTCTCAACCACTGCGCCACCAGGGAAGCCCAAAGCAACTTTTCATATGCTTATTTGCCATCTCTTTTTTTTTTTTTTTTTTGATGAAGTGTCTGTTTGAAACTTCTGTTCCTTTTTATTGGATTGTCTCTTCTTTTATTAAGTTGGAAAAGTTCTTCATATTTTTTAAATAGAAGTCTTTTAGTCAGGGACATACTTTGTTAATATTTTCCTCTAGCCTGTGGCTTGATCCTTCTTCATTTTTTAGCAGTGTCTTTTGAATATCACAAATTTTTAGTATTGAAGAAGTCCAATATATCAACTTCTTCTTTTATCATGCATTTTGTGCCCTGATTAAGAAATCTTTGGGGCTTCCTTGGTGGCGCAGTGGTTGAGGGTCCGCCTGCCGATGCAGGGGACACAGGTTCATGCCCCGGTCCAGGAAGATCCCACATGCCGCGGAGCGGCTGGGCCCGTAAGCCATGGCTGAGCCTGCACGTCCGGAGCCTGTGCTCCGCAACGGGAGAGGCCACAATGGTGAGAGGCCCGTGTACCGCAAAAAAAAAAAAAAAAGAAAAAAGAAATCTTTGCCTCACTTAAAATTTTTCTATGCTTTCTTCCAGAAATTTTATAGTTTTAACCCTTACATTTATAATCCATTTTGAGTTAATTTTGGTTTGAGGCAAACATGAATATCCTATTTGTTTCAACGGCACTTATTAAATAATTTATTATTTTTTTCTCATCATTTTCATGCTTTTCTCTTGTGGAATATATACATATTCCATATTATATATGTATATGTGTGTGTGTGTGTGTGTGTGTGTATAATTTTAAAGAAATGCACTAGTCTGCCCATTCTATCCCTTGTGTCACTTTGGCCTGTCTCCTTAGCTTGAATTTTCCCCTGGCTTTGGGTCATATTTTTTTGCTTCTTTGCATGTCTGGTAATTGTCGATTGGATGTCAGATATTGTCAGTTTGATATTGTTGTTTACAGGATTTTCTTTTATTCCTTTAACTACTTTTGAGGTTTGCTCTGGCATGTAGTCAAGTTACTTTGAAAAGGTTTGATTCTTCGGAGGCTTTCTTTTCAACTTTCGTAGGTGGGGCCGAAACAGTCTTTTGTCTGTGATTACTCTGTACCTATTACTGGGGCAGTACTCTTCTGAGGCCTCTGTTTGAAGTCCTGGTGGAAGGTCTTTCTACCCTGGCTAGTGGGAATGCTAAGTATTCCTGATCTTGTGTGAGCTCCAGGAATTGTTCCACCTCCTCCTTTCCAGGGGCCTTGGTAATTTCCTCAGTTCACCAATCCTTAGCCAGAGACTCAGAGGAACCCTCTGCATATCTACAGAGTGACTTTTCTCTTTTTTTTCTGAGGTACTGCCTGGCAAACTCTAGCCACCTTTGCTTCTCAGACTTGAAATTCTGTATCATTAACTCAGCAAGACTGCTGGACGGTTTTGGGGTTCCTTCTCCCTGTGTTCTGGATTGGAAAGTCTCTCCAGGCAGTGAGCTGCAGCACAGAATTGTCACCTTGTTTATTTTCCTTTTCTCTGACTTCTGGGTCTTAAAATAGTTCTTGATATTTTTCCTACTTTTTGTGTTGGTTGGCTAAGATGAAAGGATAATTCTGGTAGTTCTCCTTAGACTCAGGGGATTTATTGATTCTGGGGGTTTGTGTTTTAGTCCTTTCTCTGCCAGTTACTAGCTGTTGGGTTTTAGCTAGGTGCTTAACCTTTCCTCTGCTAGTTTTCTCTAAAATGGAATAATTATCATCTGTACGTTATAGGGTTGTTGTGAGGGTTAAGTGAGAAAAGAACATACTTGAAACAGTTCCTTGCACATATTGGAACTTGCTTTTATCATTACTTCCATACTAAACAAATCTTTTCTTGAATCCATAGATGCCAGCTTCCTAGAATAAGGCCACTCCTGTAAAGGAAAAAAGTAAGTCTCAAGCCCAGAAATTCATCCTTGCTAAGGATACCCTTGATGAGACACCATTACCAGGATTTCAGGACAGATCCTAAATGTGGTGGGCACTTCGTAAAAGCTGTTAAAAATGACCAAGTCCCAGGTGAGCTGTTTGGTGTTTTTCCCAGTTCGTTTTGCATTTTTGATTTTTGGAGTTTTATTAAAATGTATCCAATCAAAGAGAACAATATATATAGATACATTGTGGCTAGGAGGGACGTGCTTAGATTGGGAGATAGAATAAATGATCCAGAATAGCTAATCAGGAAGGGAAACTCATCTGCATGTCATAGGGTCCTGCAAGGTGCTGATAATTAGAACATTGCCACATAAGCAGCAGGATCCAGAAGTGGGTTGCCTACATTTCTCTGTTAATACTGGAAACCATCACAAAAGATAAAAATGTGTTGCAAGATTTACTTTGTATTTAAGAAGGAAGCACATGAATTCAGTAAAGATTTCCTGGACATTTAAGTGTGAAGATGGGTCTTCCTGTTACTTTTTTTTCTCATCCAGACAGTGGACCCAGTGAAAAGTCATCTTCCTAAGGAAATGTGGGAGGTATAACAGGCACAGATAGAAAACTTTAAAAATCCCTTACCTGTTAAAAAAAGATGATAGTAGTGCTTACATAAAGGTTACTGTGCAGATCATCGTGTTACTGTGTGTAAGGTGCTTAGAACAGTACATAGCATGCAGTGAAAGCTTTGTGTTTGCTTTCTTTTGAGTATTGTGATTTAATACGTAGTCCAATTTCTAATAGGCAGTTCTGAGCGTAGCATACTTTTGTATATGAAAAACACTGCAGTGGCTACCAAGTGTCTGCAGGACATGTGCATTCTTGCTCCAAGACGTGTTCCTGCCTGTCACCTGGGCATCTGTCCCTTTCAGCCTCTTCTCCTGTCCCTTTGAACTATATGCAGTTCTTTGAACTCAAATAGATCAGAAGGCATTTGATGGCAGGACCATGCTCTATTTCCTTTTTTTTTTTTTTTTTTTTTTGCGGTACGCGGGCCTCTCACTGTTGTGGCCTCTCCCGCTGCGGAGCACAGGCTCCGGACGCGCAGGCCCAGCGGCCATGGCTCACGGGCCCAGCCGCTCTGCGGCACGTGGGATCCTCCGAGACCAGGGCACGAACCCGTGTCCCCTGCATCGGCAGGCGGACCCACAACCACTGCGCCACCAGGGAAGCCCTCTATTTCCTTTTTTAATCTAAAATGTATATATAGTAAGTAACATTAAATGCTTGTAAAGTGGGTTGCAGATTGTCTTTAGGTAGTTTAAAGTTTCAGTGACATTTTACATTGGGTAAGTGAATGAGTGAAGAAGTGAATGAAGAATGCACAAAGAAAGGAGAGCTTTAATGAATTTAGCCCACAGAATGTCAATCAAAACTAGGTAGAGGGCTTCCCTGGTGGCGCAGTGGTTGAGGGTCCACCTGCCGGTGCAGGGGATACGGGTTCGTGCCCCGGTCCGGGAAGATCCCACATGCCGCGGAGCGGCTGGGCCCGTGAGCCATGGCCGCTGAGCCTGTGCGTCCGGAGCCTGTGCTCCACAACGGGAGAGGCCACAACAGTGAGAGGCCCGCGTACCACAAAAAAAAAATCTAGGTACAGAATGATATATGTTTATAAATTTTCGTAGTAAAAATAGAATAATATCCTATAGATCATTACTATTTTATTCCATTATATTAACTCCAGATTAAAAAGGATTATGTTACAACAGGTCTTATTGTCATTCAATGATGTGGCTGTGGATTTCACCTGGGAAGAGTGGCAGCTGCTAGACATTGTTCAGAAGAACCTCTACCGAGATGTGATGTTGGAAAATTATAGCAACCTAATGTCATTGGGTAAAGACAACTTTCCTAAATATCTCAGCTTAAGCCCATTTATTACCTGTCTTTTTTCCATTGCTACAATTTATGCATACTCTGATATCGTCAATGATTTTGGACTTGGACTAGTATAGGTAGGTAACAGAGCTTATTTTATTTAATATCATACAGTGACTGTACTTAATTTCATTTTCCAAGTGAAAAGTTTCAATCTTGCTGAGATTTAAACTATACATTCCCTGAAACAGAACTTTTCCTCACAGGACCCAATACTGCTCAGATTCTCTGTGATTACCCCCCTTGTCAGGTTATCAAGTTACAAAGCCAGAACCAGTGATGCACTTGGAGAAAGGAGAAGAAAAAGAAAAAGCAGTAGTAGAGAGGGAATTCCCAAGTCAGTGTGGCTCAGGTGAGTGAAACCAATGCAGTGGGAGTTCGTGGAAGCAAAGTAACAGTTGGTCATTGTTGGCTTGGGAACTTTGTTATTTTAATATATTTTTTTAATTGAAGTATATTTAATTTACAATGTTATGTTAGTTTCAGATGTACAGCAGAGTGATTCAGTTATATGTATATATATACTTTTTCAGATTCTTTTCCATTATAGGTTATTACAAGATATTGAATATAGATCTCTGTGCTATACAGTAGGTCCTTGTTGTTTGTGTATTTTATTTATAGTAGTATGTATCTGTTAATCCCAAACTCCTAATTTATCCCTCCCCTCATTTTAATATTTTTTTCTTATAGTCTCTGAACCTTTAGAAGTGACTCTGAATGAAAAGAAGTCTTCAGTATGAATGTTGCCTGCTTCTCTTACTACCCTTCCATATCTGACTCTCTTTTGCTAGCCACCTAGGAGGAGACTTACCTCCTTGTATCTACCCTGGGTCAGATCTTTGCCTAGTTCATTTGGTCTCTCCTTTTTTGTTTAGTTGTTCTTTTACCGTAGCTTATTAGACACAACCAACCTCTTTTACCTTTTATCCATATTCATATACCTCTTCTATTTTGCTTTCAAATATTCATAGATTTGTTCCAATGTTTGATGACACCCATGTCCTTCAGTTCATTACTTATTACTGTTTCTTTTATTGGGTGCCTCAGACTTACGTTGTGCACCTGCTGTATCACTTTCTCCATCTCTTTTTGACTTGAGATTTCATCCCTCTCCATTTCATGATAATGGTAGCATTCATTGATTTTGTTTTTCTAGAAGTAATGTGGCAAGTTTATGATTGGCATTGGGAAGATAACGGGAAGGGTGGACCTGTGGAGAGAGATCATGAAAACAATGCATTGGGAAAAATATTTCCTTTGAGCAAAAACTTTGTTTCATTTACAGAAAGACCCCATAAATGTGTCTCAAGAGGAATAAGTTTGAAACAAAATTCAGACCCAAGTTTTCAGAGTAAAAGCTATGCAGAAATGAACTCTGATGAGTTAAATGGTTATGGGAAGTCATTTTTCTGTACTCTACATGAAACCTCCCACCCTCGAGCCCAGTACTATGAACATAATTTATGTGTGAGGTCTTTCAGCACAGTAACAAATCTTAAAAGACATCACAGAATTCACACAGAAGGGAAACCTTACGAATGCAGTGAATGTCCCAAATCCTTCAGGTATAAGTCAAAGCTCATAATACACCAGAGAACCCATACGGGAGAGAAGCCATACAGATGCAGTGAATGTCAGAAAGGTTTCAGTACAAAATGTCATCTCACTCTGCACCAGAGAACTCATACAGGAGAGAAACCGTATGAATGTATCGAGTGTCAGAAATCCTTTAGAACAAAATATCATCTCATTCTACACCATAGGACTCATACAGGAGAGAAACCCTATGAATGCAAAGAATGTGGAAAAGCTTACAGGGAAAAGACGAAGCTCAGATTACATTACAGAACACATACAGGAGAGAAACATTTTGAGTGTAGTGATTGTGGGAAAGGTTTTATGCAAAAGTCAAACCTGATTATCCATCAAAGAATTCATACAGGAGAGAAACCCTATGGACGTAAAGAATGTGGAAAGGCCTTCTGTAGTAAGTCTCAGCTTGTTGTTCACCAGCGAAATCATACAGGAGAAAAACCCTATGAATGCAGGGAATGTGGGAAAGCCTTCAATAAAAACTTGCACCTCATAACACATCAGAAAATTCATATCAGAGAGAAACATTATGAATGCAGTGAATGTGGAAAAGCTTTTGTACACACATCACAGCTCATTCTACATCAGAGAAATCATACAGCAAGAACACCTTATGAATGCGAGGGATGCGGGAAAGCCTTTAATAAAAAGTCACACTTCATAACCCATCAGAGAATTCATACGGGAGAGAAACCTTATGAATGCAGTGAATGTGGGAAGGCTTTTATAGACAAGTCACAGCTTATTGTTCATAGAAGAACTCATACGGGAGAGAAACCTTATGAATGCAAGGAATGTGGGAAAGCCTTTAATAAAAAGTCATCCCTCATAACACATCAGAGAATTCATACGGGAGAGAAACCTTATGAATGCAGTGAATGTGGAAAAGCTTTTATAGACAAGTCCCATCTCATTGTCCATCAGAGAACTCATACAGGAGAGAGACCCTATGAATGCACTGAATGTGGAAAAGCTTTCATACGAAAGGCAATGCTCATTGTCCATCAGAGGACACACACAGGAGAGAAACCCTTTGTATGCCTTGAATGCCAGAAAGCCTTTAGCAGTATGGCAATGCTCAGTAGACATCAGTTGATTCATACAGGAGAGAAACCCCATGGATGCAGTGAATGTGGGAAGGCTTTCCGCCAAAAAAGCCATCTTATTATCCATCAACGATGCCATACTGGAGAGAAACCCTATGGATGCATTCCATGCGGTCAAATCTTCAACCAGAAGTCACAGCTCATTAGACATCAGAGACATCACACAGGAGAGAAACCATATCAGTGCACTCAATGTGGGAAAGACTTTTTTGAGAAATCATACCTCAGTGTCCATCAGAGAAGTCATGCAGGGCAGAAACCTTATCAATGTGGTGAGTGTGGGAAAACTTACTCTGTCAAGTTCTTTCTCACTTCACATGATGAAATTCATACATGAAAACAATCCCAGAAACACAGCACTGGGAAGACTTTAGTGAGATGCCAGATCTCCCTGAATATAAGAAAATTCACACGAGAGTCACCCTATGAATGCAGGGAAAGTTAAGGTACTTTTCCATTAATTTTGGCCTTTGTAAGTTTCAAAACTTACCCAGAAGAGAAATCTTTTAAATACAGTGAATATAGGAAAATTATCTACTACCAATGTAGCCTCATATTTCATGAGAAAAGAGGCAGTATGAATGAAAAGTTGAAATCTCTTCTTGAGAAGAGATCCCATTATACATCACACAAAATGAAACCGTTGGGTACAACAAATATTTTTGATAGGCTATCATAAAGTAGTTAGTTTTCACTGTGGAAAAAAATCTCACAAATATTGTGAATTCTTGAATAGCTTCCAAACAAATGAGTTTTCATACCAAGGAATACAGATGGCTGAAGACTTGTGATAAGGGATGCCTCTGGCATGAAGTCCAAACTTATCATGCATCAGATAATATTTTTTTAAGGAGAATTAGTAGAGTGTAATGGTGGGAAAGTTTATTTACATATAAACAACTTTATAATAAAAATTTTGATCATCGCAATACCATGTATTTATAGAAAATGTAACACAAAGTAGTCAGTTAGGAAGAGCAGATAACTTTAGCATGCCAAAGGACACTTTGTTTCATGTTTGAATATATTGTATAGTCAAAGAAGTAAATTAAGAAAGGTCCCAGATGTATGTATTTGCTTTGTGTCTGAGTATTTTTGTAGAACATGTATATGATTATTTTCAAATTTCATAAGGTAATGAAAGTTGTGTACCACGAAATTCTTGTTCCAGTTTGTATGTCTAATATCTACCAAAAATGCCAACATAGTGAAATATATAAATCACAAGGGAAATAATTCAGCTTAACATTAAACAATACTATAACACCATTTACACCTTTTTGGGTTTTGTTTTACTGTTACTGGTATTGTAAATGAATCTGGTACTTTTCAGCCCTTAGGAATGATACATTTTTTTAAAACAAATTATCTTCTGGTTGTCACTCAAAAAACAAAAAACAAAACCCAGAAAAAGCCCCATTACAAATATTGAGGTTTAAGAGTGATAAGTAATCACAACTCTTCTGTCCCCAAATGAGTTCTGAAAAACTGGAAGCAGCTGCTATTTTCAAATAAATGAAGATTAAAATGTCACTTGTCTTGGTGGTTGTGCTGAAATGGGGAATGAATATGGCTTAGACTTATAGCCAGACGTGCTTGCCACGGCTTTCCTCCATGAAAACCTAGTTTATTTGTTCCTAGAGCTGCTGTAACAAAGTATACTATTAACTGAATGGGTTAAAACAGCAGAAATTTACTACTGTCTCAGTTCTGGAGGCCAGAAGTCCAAAGTCAGGGTGTCATCAGGGCCATGCTCCCTCTGAAACCTGTTGAAGATTCCTTCCTTGCCTCTTCCTAGCTCCTGGTGATTTATGGGCAACTATTGGCTTTCCTTAGTCTGCAGCTGTATAACTCCAACCTCTGTCTTTGTCATCACATGGCATGGTCCCTGTGTGCCTCTGTGTCTCCATGTGGCCAACTTCTAAGAACACCAGTTATTGGATTTGGAGCCCACCCTACTCCAGGAGGAGCTCATCTCAACTAAACTCCATCTATAACAACTCAATTTTCTGAGGTACTGGAAGTTAGGACTTCAACATACTTCTTTTCGGTTGGGGGGAGTGGATACACGATTCATCCAAAACTCCTAGTACAATTGACCCTTGATCATTGCAGGGGTTAGGGGCGCTGTCCCCCTCTGCAGTTGGGAATCGTTATATAACTTTTCACTCCCCCAAAACTTAACTACTAATAGCTTTCTATTGATTGGAAGCCTTACCAATAACAAACAGTCGATTAACACATATTTTATATGTTATATGTACTATATACTGTATTCTTACAATGAAGCTAGAGAAAAGAAAATGTAATTGAGAAAGTCATATAAGGGGGAATTCTCTGGCGGTCCAGTGGTTAGGACTCGGTGCTTTCATTGCCGTGGGCCCAGGTTCAGTCCCTGGTCAGGGAACTAAGATCCTGCAAGCCACACAGCACGGCCAAAAAGAAAAGCCATAAGGAAGAGAACATACGTTTAAAGTACTGCACTGTATTTATCAATACCATAAGTTTACATCATCTGTTTACAAGCTGAATCATCTGTCAGTATCTACATCAATATTATATGATACAAAACACTGTAGATGTTATATGTATTACTAACACTAAGCATCAAAAATGAAAAAGTAATGTGAAAAAAATCATTTATTTACAGGTATAACAACCCATACATTGATAATGACGAAGCAGCAATAATACTTTATCGTCTTGGGCACACTCTGTTGTTCAACTGTGTTTTTCCCTCACCTGTTATTTATCCTAGTGTTCATAGGCACACTTTTTTTTTTTTTTTTTTTTTTTTTTTGGTGGGGCATATATCTAGGAGTGGATTTGTTGGGCCATAGAGTGATTTTTAAGACTTTAAAGTGGAAAATGTAAAAATATGCAAGAGTAGAAAGCTTCAAAAATTTTAAACCTTTTGTTGATTTCACTGATTGCCTTTCCTCCCCCCCAGGAATATTTTTAATCAAATGTCATATAGTATAATTTCCTCCTTAAATACTTTAATATGTATCTGTAATAACAGATAAGGATTTTAAAAAGACTATAGTCACCATTATACTCAACAAAATAGACAGTATTTCTTGAATATATTCGGGTTCTCCAGTAGTGTGTGTGTGTGTGATTTATTATAAGGTATTGGCTCACATGATTATGGAAGCTGAGAGTTTGGAGGTGGAAAGGGTGAGGAAGACTTCTTTCTGAGAGATTAGTAGTTCTGTTAACTGTTCCTGAGAAACTCACCTCATCGAAAGAACAAAATATTGACAGCTTAACTTGCCCACATCTGCCAATTCAAGACCAGAGTAGCCCCAGAGGGCCTTGAACAAGATATTGGGGACAACAGCCTTTCTGTCAAAGTTTATTTTGCTTGAAGAAGACCATTTGTTCTTGGGTGTGGGCTATAAAGATGTTTCTGTGTTTGCGAGATCTACCATTAATTTTTATTCTATTGTAAAGAGAACATTTATTCAACTGCTAATAATCAGAGGAATCTTGTTGCATATTACAATTACCAGGGAGCTTTGTGAATATATACAGGTTCCTGGGACTTCCTTGGTGGCGCAGTGGTTAAGAATCCGCCTGCCAATGCAGGGGACACGGGTTCGAGCCCTGGTCTGGGAAGATCCCACATGCCGCGGAGCAACTAAGCCCGTGAGCCACAACTACTGAGCCTGTGCTCTAGAGCCTGCGAGCCACAACTACTGAGCCCGTGTGCCACAACTACTGAAGCCCGGGCGCCAAGAGCTCGTGCTCCGCAACAAGAGAAGCCACCGCAATGAGAAGCCCGTGCACCACAGCAAAGAGTAGCCCCCGCTCACCACAACTAGCGAAAGCCCACCTACAGCAATGAAGATCCAACACAGCCAAAAATAAAATAAATTTAAAAGAAAAATACAGGACTTCCCTGGTGGCGCAGTGGTTAAAAATCCTCCTGCCAATGCAGGGGACACAGGTTCAAGACCTGGTCTGGGAAGATCCCACATGCCGCGGAGCAACTAAGCCTGTGTGCCACAACTACTGGGCCTGCACTCTAAAGCTCGCGAGCCACAGCTATTGAAGCCTGTGCACCTAGAGCCCGTGCTCCGCAACAAGAGAAGCCACCGCAATAAGCCCGCTCACCGCAGCGAAGAGTAGCCCCCCCGCTCGCCTCAACTAGAGAAAAAGCCCTCGCGCAGCAATGAAGACCCAACGCAGCCAAAAATAAATAAATTTATTTAAAAAAAGCCAAACAGGTTCCTACATTAAGCACCAGACTTTATTAATCAGATGCCTTGATGCTGCAGTGACCTAACCCATATTTTATTTTATTTTTAATTGTTTAATTTAATTTTTTTTATTGGAGGATAGTTGATTTACAATATTGTGGTCTAACCCATATTTTTAAAAAAATACCTCCCCAAGCGATTCTGTTGGAACAGTATCAGTTGTAGATCCAATATTTGGGAAACAGTTATCTAGATGGTATTTGGAGCTGGGAGGGGCATGAGATGGGAATGTGAGGGGAAAAACACAGTTGAGCAATCCGCAGCGTCCCAAGATTATGAAACATTTACACAGATTTTCTTTTATCTTGTAGCAGTGGTAACTCTTAGGGTGGGATGAAATACAGGAGAGATCTCCAGTCTCTGAAATGTACGTTGTGGAATGAAGGGGACTTCCTGGATTAAACACAAAACAAAAAGGTTCCTTGGATAAAAACAGCAAGGTCCTACTGGGACACACAGGGAACTGTATTCAATATTCTGTGATTAAACCATAAAGGAAAAGAAAAAAAAAGTTCCTCATTCAGATGGTCTTAGAAATTCGCTCTAGAAGCTCCCAGGGAAAATAATCTAACTCTCCCAAAAGTCCTCTCCCAATGAGGGTCAGAGAGCTGAGGATGAGGCGACTCCCATTTTCTTGCTTTCTGTTTTAGGCAGCCGCGAGGTGGAGCTCGATTTCATTAGTTTTTCATTAGCAGTTGGGACAAACTGAACGATACCAAAGCCAGTCATGCCAGGATTGTTTACTGCTGCTGCTTTTTGACCCCTCAGCTCTGTCCTAATTATGTACTGATGCGATACAACCAGTTGCCTCTCATTGCTTAGAATTTACTCGCATCTAGCTGGAAGGATGGCTGCCAAAAGCATTGTTTTAGGCGGATGAATTTCCACTCACTTCTGGCCATGAAGGAGAGGGGTGAATATCGAGTAGGAAGCAGGCAGTTTCTACCACATCCTACTCATTTGTCTACACAACATCCCTGTATACTCTTCTCCCCAAACAGAACTAGCCCTATCCTTCCCAAGGGAGACAGCTCCAAAGTTTTATTTTGGAGTTTAGACTCAATCAGGTCTAGAAATATTTGTGGCGAGCAGTCCATAAACTTTAAAAGACTCCTCAGCGACCCAATATACAATAGTGCAGTGAGAATGGGCATCCACAATGAAAACTTCCAGTGAAGAACAGAAAACTGGGGAGGTTATAGCAGGCACTATTCTATTGCAACCAAGGCCAATGGGCAGGAATAGTAAGAGTTCTCTGTCCTGGCAGTCAATTTGGAAGCACTCGTTCTCCTATCTAGAGGATGTACACCATCCTTCATGACTCCTGGCTTTGCCCTCTTGTCTTTATTAGTTGTTCCTTATTTTCTATGGTCACATTTTAGTTGGGCATTGAAGAGTATACATTTCTTGGGAATTAGAAAGCATTTCTAGGAGTCAAGAATGCAAATGAGATGGGTAAACTTCTTTGCATTAAAAATGCAAAAACCTTAGGGGTGACATGAGGGGAAGGGAGAAAAAAGGATGACTGAGTAAAAACAGTGGAGTGGGTAAAGGATAACAAGACTAGCTAATATTCATTTTGAGTTCTGTCTTTCGCCAACTCATCAGGAGTGTGTTATATGATGACGGGCAATTTGTGAGTGATTATTTGCAGAAAGCAAGGGAAAGGCTGAGTGCTATTGTAAACTGATTTATTTCAAAACAAAGTCATCAGGCAACAAGGGTACTTTACTTGAAGCCGAGATTTAAAACCAGAAGTGTTCATAAAAAGGTAAAGCACGTGGAAATTTGTATTTTGCTTTTTTAAAACTTTTTATTTTATTATATTTTTATTTTTCGCCGCACCACGCAGCATGTGAGATCTTAGTTCCTGGACCAGGGATAAGACCCACACCCCTGCAATGCAAGTGCAGAGTCTTAACCACTGGACTGCCAGGGAGGTCCCTGGGAATTTGTAAAAATTGGTTGCCAAGGGGAGGGATTTGGGGCGGGGGAGGGAAAGATTGGGAGCTTGGGGTTAGCGGATGCAAACTAGTATATATGGAATGGACAAACCACAAGGTCCTACTGTATAGCACAGGGAACTATATTCAATATCCTGTGATAAATCAGAATGGAAAAGAATAGGAAAAAGAATATATATATGTATAACTGAGTCACTTTCGTGTACAGCAGAAATTAACACAACATTGTAAATCAACTATACTTTAATAAAAAAGTAAAATAAAATAAATGTGGTTTTGATGATATTATTCAGACATTATTTAGACTAACCTAGTACTAACCTAACCCATCTCCAGAATGCTTGTAAAGTAAACCATAAATGTTGTCTTGGTTTAAGCCATTGTTAGGTGTAATTGTAAATTGCAAATTACTGATAATTGAAAGCACCCTAATTGATACAAGACCTTGGGAATAATGTTTTTAGGAGGACTGTCCTTACCTCTGTCTCTATTTTCCCATATTCCCCCATATCACCATGATACCCTTGGATGATACTTTCTTAAAATTTCAGAAAGACTGCCATGTCTTTAGTCTAGAAGCCTACTAATGAGCTCCCACAGGAGCAGAGGATTATGGCATTAATCTTGGTAGTGGTGAGTGGATGGCGACGGTTCTGTCCTGTCCCACTGTCAGCTTCTCCGCCTCCCACCTGTGAGAGCACTCTGTGTTTCTGGTTCTTGTCTCTCTCATCTTCATCTCTGCCTTTCATTATTATCTCTGATTCTTCTCACCTCAGTCCTTGCCTCTCTCTTTATCCCAATTCCTTGAGAGAGAAGGGACCTGGCTACCCAGATTCTTTGACTCTTGATGTTGAGAGGGTTGAATTCTGCATCCCACAGAGGATGGAGCTTGAGAAAAAGAGTCAGGTGTTTGAGTCTCTAAAAGGACCCAGTCTACTCCCCAAATGCTCTTAAAACAAGTACCGTATTGGTGTATTCTCGGGCCCATTGAGAAGCAGAAAGAGCCCTAGTTTTCTCTTACCCAACTGGTTTCAGTTCCCTTTCCCTGTTCCTTTGGTGTATCATTTTTTTTGGAGGGTGGGGGTTCACCATGCATGGCTTGCAGGATCTTTCCCAACCAGGGATTGATCGAACCCGGGGCCCCTGCTGTGAAAGCGCTGAGTCCTAACCATTGGACCAACAGGGAATTCCCTGGTGTATCTTGTATGAAGACCTTTAGAACCAGAGTCACTCTCCTCAGGAGACCAGGGCTTAGAACTGTCCAGAGCAAGGACCACAGTCGGTGCGAAGTCCAGGTGAAAAAACATCCCTGGGGGCTGTGGAGCTAGACAAGGGCACGCTCAGTAGAATGGTGGGGACAAAAGACTCTTTGGAGAGAGTCATAGACAACTATGAGGTGAAGAAATGAATACTGCAAACATACACAACTCTTTTGGGATGTTTGGCTGTGGAGAAGGAGAGCCAAGGAACTGGTTGGAAACTAAGGAAGAATGTGGAGTGGAAGGGTAAACTTAAAAAGAAAAAAAAAAAGAGGTTCTAGACCTTATTGGGTGCTGTTGGGAATGATGGAAGGGAAGGGAAAGATTTGATGCTGCAGGAGAGATAGCAGATAAGTGAGGGAGGGAAGTTCTTGAGAAAATGAGATGAGTGGGATTCAGAGGACAAGTAGGACAGGTCTTGGGCAGGGATACTTGTTTTCTGATTGCGGAGGTGAAGACAGAGAACAGTGGTGCAGTGGTGCAGGTGCATCTGTTTCTCCATTCATCCACTGATGGAGCTTTGGTTGTTTCCACCTTCTGGCTATTGTGAGGAGTGATACTATGAACATCTGTGCACACGTTTTCGTTGGAGTGCCTGTTTTTTCTACGCACCGTTTGCCCAGTATGTCCTCTTGGAGGACAAGAAATTTATCTTCTTCAGCTAAGTAATCTGCCTGGGAGATGTCTTGCCTATTAGCAATTGTGGGAGCTTCTGTGATACTGTAATGACAGTAATGAATATATATTTGGTCCTCATCCCTGTTCCTGGCACAGAGCTCCCCAAGCCCTTGGAATTCCCCGTGAGGAGAGCCATAAAGGTGCCTTTTGTTATGTTAATGAGGAGGCTTCTGAAGATCACCTAAGGATGGGGGGATGGTCACCAGAGGAACCAACCGTATGAGTAGAGGGTTGGAACTTTCAGCCCCACCCCTGGACCTATGAGTGGCTGGAGAATGAGTTCCATCAGTCCCCATCAATGGCCAATGATTTAATCAATCTTGCCTATGTAATGAAGCCTCCATAAAAACTCAAAAGGACAGGGTTTGGAGAGCTTCCAGGTTGGGGAAAACCCAGAAGGCTTCCACGTGCCACCATGGCGAGCCCTAAACTCCACGGGTACTGTTAAAAAGGAGACAGTTGGGGCTTCCCTGGTGGCACAGTGGTTAAGAATCCGCTTGCCAATGCAGGGGACACGGATTCGAGCCCTGGTCGGGGAAGATCCCACATGCCGCGGAGCAGCTAAGCCCGTGTGCCACAACTACTGAGCCCGCGTGCCACAACTACTGAAGCCCGTGAGCCTAGAGCCTGTGCTCCACAACAAGAGAAGCCACCGCACCCCAACGAAGAGTAGCCCCTGCTCGCCGCAAGTAAAGAAAGCCCGCGCACAGCAACGAAGACCCAACACAGCCAAAATAAATAAATAAAATAAATAAATTTAGTAAAGAAAAAAAAGGAGACAGCTGGCCCCAAATGGAGTCACTTGTGCCAGCAAACCAAGACTTAATATCTAACCTAACTGCAGTTTCAACCCTCCCCCCACCCCTCCCCCTCCCCCACCCCTTCCCCTCCCCCATCTCCCTTCCCACAGAAATGTGACCTTTAACCAGCCAACCTGGAATTTCCTGCCTAGTACCAGGAGGTAATCCACTTTCTTTCCCCTTATGGGAGATGACCTTGCCTGAAACAATGCATTCGCTGTTAATAATCCCCACCTTCCACCCCTACCTCTACCTTTACAAACCTTTCTTTTTCTTCAGCTCAATGAAGTTCCTTCCCATTTGTTCGATGGGATGCTGCCTGGTTCATGAATTGTTCAATAAAGCCAATTTGATCTTTAAATTACTCAGTTGAATTTTTGTTGTTTAACAGTACGGAAGATCCTTTGTTCAGGACCTCGCCCTATGTGTCTCTCGCTGTTGATTCATAGCCTTTAATATCCTTTGTAATAACCCAGTAATGCAGTGAGTAAATGGGTTTCCTGAGTTCTGTGAGCCACTCTAGCAAATTAATCACACCCGAAAAGGGGATGTCACAGGAACCTCTGATTTATAGTTGGTCAGTCAGAAGCCCAGATGACAACCTGGACTTGTGATTGGCACCTGAGTTGGAGGAGAGAGCAGTCTTGTGGGACTGAGCCCTTAACCTGTGGGATCTGATGTGATCTCTGGGTAGAGTGTCAGAATTGAATTGCAGTGATTGCCCAAAACTTGGCCTCTGTGCACGGGTGCCGAATTGAATCTTGGAGACAAAGTTTTGGGTGAAGTAGAAAAGGATAGCTTGGGACTTCCTTGGTGGTGCAGTGGTTAAGACTCTGCACTTCCAGTGCAGGGGGCACAGGTCTGATCCCTGGTCGGGGAAGTTCTGCATGCCACGGGGTGTGGCCAAAAAAAAAAAAAAAAAAACTATTTTAAAAGAAAAAGAACAGCCTTATTGCTTTGCCAGGCAAAGGGGGACACAGTGGGCTTGTGCCCTGAAAAACTATGGGACCCAACCTGGGGGGATTTGGGGAGGAGTTTTATAGCAATGGTTCAAGGGCGGGGTTGCTGATAGAAATCAGACTCCACTCATTTAATCTGGACTCAGGAACTCAGGGAAGGTCACGGAGGAGGCTGGAGTCTATTCCCTACAAACAAGAAACAGGGTACACAGAAAGGCGTCCATGTCCAGGAGCCCCACAGGGTCCTGCTGGGTTTCACTAGGACACCCAGCTGGTGTTGGAGAATTGCTTGATTTGGGAAGAAATCCATATATTGGAATTAGGATCAGAATCAGACCATCACACCTCCCAAAAGCCCCTTCCCACTTTCTTCCTCGTTGACAAAACTCTTTTTCACGGCAGCCATGCATCCCTCCCAGAGTCTAAGTCTCCAGTGGAGGAACTAGATTATACGTTTAATTTAATTTTAATCCATTTACATCTAATAGCTGCATGTAGCTAGTGGCCACGGGCTTGGCCAGTGTGACTGACGGCTGCCCGCTCTCCTCTCCCATCACATCTGAGCTGATTAAGGCTGTTCTGGGTCCAGTTTGCCTGTGTGTTCTGGCCAGAGAGCTGGCTCACAGGCCCCAGGGAACATGAAGGAATAAGCATCCTCACACTCTCCTGTTTGTCTTCGTATTCCCAGTTTTCTCTCTGCTTTCGACAACTGTGTTTGTGATATAGCCATTAACATTTCATGATCACCTTTAAAACCTCCAAGAGGGACATCCTGGTGGTCCAGTGATTAGGACTCCTAGCTTCCACTGCACGGGGTGCAGGTTTGACCCCTGGTCGGGGAACTAAGGTCCTACATTGTGTGTGGTGTGACCAAAAAAAAAAAAAATCAGGGGTCAGCAATTTTTAAAAAAACAAACAAAAACCTCCAAGAGACCTGTATGTCCTCAGCCCAGAAGTGCAGAGGGTCACAGGGCATCAGGAACATGGAGGTAAGTGAATTGGGTGTTTAAATTCCGAGGAGGTTCCAGCGCACCCCCAAAAGGCATTAACACAGGCATTGTGGCAGCATATCCTTAGCTGTTTGGAAACCAGGAGTGATCCCTCCCAGATCCTGTTACTCAGGCAGCCCCAGATCTACCTCCCCTTCTGGTCCCTCAGCTCTGCTCCTTCGGAAGTCGCTAAAGCTTGGGAAACTTTGCCCAGGTCAGAAAATAATCCATGAGGGGTAAAGAACTGAGAACTTCAGCTCTCAGGTGACTAAGAGGGAGTCCAGGGGACACAGACTCCCAGCACTGAGGGCTTCCTCTCTTTGAGCCTCTGTCTTCTCACTTGTAAATTGGGTCTATTAACAATCCTTCCTGTGCAAGATTGTCCGCACAACGAAAAGAGACATTGTGTATTCGCACCACAAAATGCTCTTCTATGGGAATGAGAAGGAACAAATCATAACATGCACAACTGTGGCTGAATCTCATGGACATAACATAGAGGGAAAGAAGCCAGGCACAAAAGAGGACGCACTGTCTGATTCCATTTACGTGACATGGAGTGAGGACGCTGTTTATCCCCAAGTGTGTGTGTAGGATGTCTGGAAGGGGGCAGTGGGGACATTCTGCTTCTTGATCTGGGTGCTTGTTATTCAGGTGTCTTAACATTGTGAATAATGATTGGTGGGACATTTATGATATGTGCAATGGTTTGGGTGTATATTACATTCCAGTGAAAATTTTACTGAGAGAGAAAAAGGAGGGAGGGAGAGAGAGAGGTGAGCGATGGAGAGACAAGAGAAGGAGGGAGGGAGAGGAGATGGAGGGAAGGAGAAAGGAAGAGAGAGAAAAAAAGGGAGGAGAGATCAGAGGGATGGAGAAACAAGGAAGGCAGGAAGGAACACTTTCCTGGAAGAGCGAAGGTAAAGAAAGGGTGCGTCTTAGAATCTTCTGCAGCTGAACGGATGACGTGGGGTGAGCTGATGCAGGGTTCAGTAGAGTCAGTGGAAATCATTTCTTATCCTTCCCCCCCCAACCCCGTCCCCACATCTGGAGGCTGGGAGAAACAGCAGCACCACAGACAGAAATAGCCTGGTTCCAAGCACAGTCGTCAGTGACCTGAAGCAGCTGGACAGCACCTGAGCCAGAGAGGCCGCCATTGACAAGTGCCCTCTGTGGTCAATACTGTTTCCGTGGGCTGGAGCTGGCCTCGGTCTCCCAAGCCTCAGAGTAGCCAGGGCCCATGATTCCTGGGACCCTGACATGATGGAAGCCCCACGCCTGTCCCACCCAACCCCAACCCGTGTATCAGAGGGTGTTGAGACGGCTCGTGCTAGCTCACAGAAATCTGTTAACATTTCAGGATTTTTTTTTTGTTTATTGAAGGATAGTTGATTATAATACTTGCCTCAAATGGTTTTCAAGGGAGTTAATTAAGAGTAGGCGTGAAATAGGAGCCTGGTGGGGGGGGAATGTCACTTCAGGACCATTGGGAGATTTTTTTTTTTTTGGCCGTGCCACATGGGGCTTGTGGGATCTCAGTTCCCTGACCAGGGATTGAACCCAGGCCAAGGCAGTGAAAGTTGGAATCCTAACCATTAGGCCACCAGGGAACTCCGGGGGGCATATGTTTAAGTCATTTGCGGGGTCCTGAGCTCACTGAGTCAGAATATATGGGAGTGGGACCCAGAAATCTCTATTTTTAGCAAATGCACACAGCTGATTCGGATGCACTGGTGCCCCCAGAGCCTTTCGCAGGAGGCTTAGATAGGTGATAAGAGCAGATGGTGGAGGAGGTTTCTGGCTGTGTGCCTTTGGGCACCTTCCCTCAATGGGTCTGGTCCCCAGGTCAGAGCTGATGTTGCCGGGGAAGGTCAAGGATCCCCCTGTTGCCGCCTGAGTCAGTCATACAGACCCTCAGCTGCTGCTGGTTCAGGAACAGCTAAAACTCACCTCAAATTCCAGTGTGCTGGACAGACCCTCTCACTTAACCTGAAGGACTACCCTGTGAGGGCCAATTTGAGATGTTCCCATTTTACAGATGAGGAAACAGAGGCTCAGGGGAATCAATAACACGCAAGTAACCGGCTCCTACCTGGGGGCCCCAGCCCATCCCTCCGGCCCCCCATCATCCTCTCCTCCATCTTCTGACTCAGACTGTTGCGTTTCTCCCACGAGAGGCTATTCAGGCCCTGGTCTGTTGTGGAGGCGGACCCAGGACTCAACGTGGACAACGGGAACTTTGGGAAGGGAGACGGGGGTAGGGGTACAGAGCCAAAGCCATATATGCAAGAGTAACATGGGCCTCGAAAATTTTTCTGTCAGAGCTCTGAAGGTGATGGACCCAAGGGTCCAGGGCCCAGGCATCTTCTACAACACCCAGGGGTACAGGTGCCCAGCCCCTCCCCCCTCAGACCCAGGGGTCCAGCCCCCAGCCCCTCCCCCTTCAGACCCAGGGGTCCAGCCCCCAGCCTCCTCTTTCCCCAGTGACCTACTTACCTGGCTCTGCTGACTCCATGCTGTATCACTCTGGCCAGGAAACAGCTCTTCCCAGGCCTCAGTTTCCCTCTTTGGAAAACGAGACTCCTCTCTTGCTTCCCTGGAAGAAGATAGAGCTGCTGAAAAGGAAGTCCTTCTCTGGCCCTTTCTGTCTCTGTTCCCCTCTGGGGAGAAGGGTAGGAGCAGAGAAGAAGCAGGGTGGCGGTGTTTTCAGCTGGAGGGATGGGGTTACAGCCAGACAGGGCTGTCCCTCTCCTCCTGGCCTTGAAGGTCCCCCAGCTTCTTCCCAGAGGCAGGTGGATGTACAGTCACCGCCTCCCTCCCTCCCACCCAGAATTTCGGCAGAAGTTGGAGACCTAGGTGTTTCCCAGAACATGGGTGTTTGGGAGGAATGGCCCTGTGTAACCAGCTGCAGCCTGTCCAGGGCTTTGCCAAGAGTGCTGGGACACAAGCCCTGGAATTCCTGGAAGTCCAGAGGCAATCTGCTTCCAGATTTGGGATCTTTACTCTTCCTGGTAAGCCTTACCTAGGGTCCCACGTCCCTGGGAACTCCCCATCCTATCCCTCTCAGCTGCTGGGTAGTCGGCGGGGGAGGGGGGTAGAATCCCAGCTCTGGTCTTTCTCCCTCCCCCCCCCCCCCCCCCCCCCCCGCTTCCCATCCTCCCCTCTCTCTCCTTCCCCCCTTCCTCCTTCCCTCCCCTCCCCCCTTTTCCTCCTCTTCTTCCTCTTTCCTGTCTCCATCGACCGTTCTGACTCTCCATCCCAATCTCACTCATTCATTCACCACGTATCTATTGAGCACCTACTGTGTACCAGGCACGGGTCCAGACCCCAAGGAAACAGAGTCACCAACAGCACAGGCAAAGGCTGCTGCCTGTGTGGTGCTTGCATTCTAACAAGGGAGACACATATTATACAAAGAGAATCAACAGGCAAGTTATACTTTATGTAGGAAGGTGACCAATGCTGTGGGGAAAAAACAATTAGAGGGCAGAGAGGGTCAGGAGTCCCAGGGTGGGGCCGGTTTCCATATTAAGCACGGTGGTCAGGTAAGCCAGCCTCCCTCTTTCCTCCCCCCCTCCCATCTTCCCTCCTCCCCTTCCCCCCTCCCCCTTCTCCCTCCTCCCTCCCCCCTCCCCCCCTCCCTTCTCCCCACCTCCTCCCCCTCTTCTTTTCTCCTCTGACTCTCAGTGTCTAGATTCTCCCAAAGCACTTCCCTCCCCCTCAGGACACCTTGCAGAGAAATCATACCCCTGGACTCAGGCATTTAACAGAACACAGACTTCTTCAAGTTGCTTCCCTAGAATCCTCACCCTCCCTAGCTCCAAAAGGAGGCAAAGGCAGTCAGAAGTAGCTCAGACGAAAGGCTCAGTGGGTCTGCCCCCCACATCTGCTGCCCACCTCCCTGTCTCCTCCATCCTCAGGGTTTCCTCTCCGGCCTTTGTTCTCCCTCACTCTGCGGGTCCCTGAGCACTCCGCCGGTCCCACCGCTGTTGCCTGCATCCAAGCTCACACTCTGCTCTCTTTCTCCCAGAGAAGACCCTGGTATGAACCCGACACCCACACACCCGGGCCAAAAGCTCCTAGCCTCTCCACTCTGTGTGTCCCTCACAGGCACCCAGAGCTGACCCTGTCTCTCCCCTGCTCCCAGACCTCCCATGGCTCCCCAGCACCCAGGACAAAGTCCCAGCCGCTGAATCTGGCATTCAAAACCCTGCGTGGGGTGGACCCTGCAATGCACCCACCCCTGTGCGTCACCCTTTCAGCCTCCACAACATCAACTCCCAGGTACTTTCCGGACTGTCTAGGACATTCCTTGTCTTGGATGCCCTTCATGTTCTACCTTTCAACCCCCAGCCCCACCGCCGCCGTCCTTACCCTGACTAACTTCTCAACATTCAGGGCTCTCCTCCTCCAGGATATCACCTTCTCCAGGAAGCCCTCCCTGACTCTCCTGCTGGGTTCTTGCGTCCTTGTCCTCGAACTGGTCTGTGATCCTCTGTTTACACAGCTGTCTCCTCCACCAGACTGGCATCTCCTCAAGGGCAGGGCCCGGGTCTGAGTCATTTCTGTGTGCCCAGCATCGCCCAGCTGAGAGCTTGGCCCACGAGGGGCACAGGAGATGTCCCTATAGGGAACAAATGTTCCTTCCCTTGCCTTTTCTCCATTTCGGCCTTATTATCTCCCCACTTTTGCTCTTTGGTCCTGTGTTCTGTAAACCACAGCCTGAGGTTTTGCGATGTTGATGGAAGTCTTGGGACGGCCACTGTGGACCCAGGGTAGGGATCTGAGATCAGCCACCATTGGAGTGGAGGATTCTGGGAGAGATGGCTGTTAGTGAGGGGAGCAGGGGGTGGCCCCGCCGCTACCGGTCCCTGCCTCCTGTGGGAGTGCCCACTTGGTCTGTCCTTGTCTTTCAGCTCTTGTCGTGGCTGCTCCCAGCCTTGGTCATCTCTCCCTGCAAGGAATTCTGGGAGAATGGACTTCTGGGTCTGAGGGAGGAGAGGTTAGGTTTTTGAACTCCTGGTCTGAGGGGGGAGGGGCTGGGGGCCTGGACTCCTGGGTCTGAGGGGGGAGGGGCTGGGGGCCTGGATCCTGGGTCTGAGGGGGGAGGGGCTGGGGGCCTGGATCCTGGGTCTGAGGGAGGAGGGGCCGGGGTCTGGATCCTGGGTCTGAAGGGGGAGGGGCTGGGGGCCTGGGTCTTGGGTCTGAGGGAGGAGGGGCTGGGGGCCTGGACCCCTGCGTCTGAGGGAGGAAAGGCTGGGGGCTTGGACTCCTGGATCCTGGTGGAAGAAACTATTGGGGTTTAAAGTCCTGGTTCCTCCTCCCTCATCCACACTCCGGTTTTGGAAACATTTGGTTTTATACAGCTGCTCCACCCAGGCAGGGTGGGGTGGAGGGCTGGGCAGCCAACTGCCCGGCTTCTGAGTGGAGCTCGGGCTGCCACCCCCCCCATCCTGGGGTAGAGGAATCACCTTCCCCTCCTACTCTGGGCTGGGCTCCCACTGGAGGACCCATCATCCTGACATAGCCAGACACCAGGCGGTGGCCTAGGCTCCCGGCAACGGCGTCAGAGACTCAGAAATGGCCGTCCCTGCCCTGGCGAGGTGGGCGGGGTGCCCCTGACTGGGGCCCTGAACTAGCCTTCTTCTCCCTGACAGCCAGGTTCAGGCAGAGACCCAACCTGGTGTGGGCGCAGCACACCCTGCCTGTCCTGGGAAACCCAGGGAGTGAGGACTTGGCATCTTGCAGGGGAAAAGCTCCAGAACAGGCTGGAAGAGATAAAGCAGCAGGGAGACATGAGGACTTAGAGACAGAAAAACAGAGAGAAACAGTATGAGAGGGAGAGAGAGAGAGTCAGAGAGAGAGAAACACACACAGAGATAGAGCATCAGAGATACACTTGAGATGCAGAGAGACCGAGGTAGGAGAGAGATTGAGAGAGACAGACAGACAGATGCAGAGAAAGGAGAATCAGGCGGCCACTGAGAGATCAGGGAGAAACAGAGAAACAGAACCTGGGAGACAGGGAAAAATAAAAAGCTAAGGATACAGATAGAAACAGAAAGAAGGAGATAGAAGTATACAAAGAGAGACACAGGCAGAGAAACACAGAGGAAGGAAGAGAGAAAAGAGAGAAAAAGGATGAAAAAGTCAGAGAGAGAAAGAAAGAGGGACACAGAACAAGAAAGTCAGGAGATGGAGAGTCAGAAATTTAGAGACAGACACAAACCCGGAAGGAAGCAGTTAGAAATGGAAGCCAAGGAGAGAGACTGGAACACAGAGAGAAAGAACCAGACAGGGAGATGGACAGAGAAACGAAGCCAGGGAGACAGAGACAAAATGATAGACTCAGAGAAAGACAGAGACAAAGAGAGAGGAGATGGTCAGGTACAGAAATACATAATCAGAGTCACAGACACAGGGAGAGAGACAGACGTTATCAGTTCATACTAAGAGGAGCAGAGAGAAAGAACTAGATACAGAGATTTTTTTTTTCTTTAAATCCTGAAAAGAAGGGCATGGAAACAATGACATTTATCACTGAGTCTTCTAGCCCTGAGGAGCTGGGGACTCAGACACCCCAGCACCCCTGTCTCTTTGGTCTCTGAGCGAGTCCTCTTCTTTTGCTCTGACTCAGTTTCCCAGGCTCCCTGGGGGCAGTTGACCAACAACTCTGAGTTTACCCTGGAGGCTCTGAGGAGACAAATCCCAATGTCCCAGACCCTGGCACCTATGCACGCGCTCGTGCCACGGGCGCGCGCGCGCACACACACACACACAAGCACACGCACGTGGACCCGAATCAATTAGGCACTGAACGTTCAGACGTTCACTCACAGCTCCAGTTCCAGACAGAAGGCCTCCCAGGCCAGCGCACACACAGTCACACCCGCAAGCACTCACGTGTGTGCATCTGATTGCATCTGCCAGTGGCCGCCACCAGTCCCCGGGGAACCCAATCCCAGACGGATTCTGAGGATCCGACGGGAGGGGCGGTGTGTGCGGAGACTGAGGTGGAGGAGAAGGGGGGAGGCGAGGAGGTCTGGGAGAGGGGGAAAGAGAGAGCCACGCGGGAGAGAGGAGGAAAGAGAGGTCGTGAGAGTAAGAGGGAGGTGGGGAGAAAGAAAGTGATGGAGAGAAATCCAGAAGTGGAGGGAGAGACGAGAGCAGAGAGAGAGGAGAAGAAATCGAGGGGAGAGACGGGGAAAGGAGGGGGTGCGATGGGGGGGCTCAGCGGGAGAGAGAAGGGCGGCGAGGATGGGGGCGCTGGGAAGGGAGGCCTGGCGCGGCGCGGGTGGTAGCGGGAAGCGGGTGGGGCTGCCTGACTCTCCGCCGTGACCTCAGGGCCCCTGGCCCAGCTCAGCCCTGACGTCAGCCCCTCCTCCCGCCCCCGCCCGCGCTTCTCTTCAAATCACCCCCCAGCTCTCGGGCAGCAGAGAGACTCGGGGAGCAGCCATCAGGAGAGGAGAGAGGCCCGCCGGACCCACAGCGATGAGACAGGTGTGTGTGTGAGTGCGTGTGTGTGTGTGTGACTGCGGCTGTGCGGGGGGGACCACCAGCACGTGTGTGACCACGTGTGTGCGAGGAACCGCCAGTGCTGGGGAGCTCGCGTGTGCTCCTGTGCCGGACAGCGACCCTGTGAGTGTGTACCATCCCGCCTGCACGCGTGTCAGATGTGGCCTGGCGGTGTCGACCTGGCTATGAATCCGTGTACGTCTGTGTGCCCAGGAAAGGGAGAGGAGAGCTGTCTTTGCTTGACACGGGGCTCTGGGTTTTACTTTCAGGTGTTCAGTAAATATGAAGTTGAACCAAATGAAATCGCCAATCTCCGGTCTCCTTTGACTGGTGAAAATAGCAATTTCATATGGTTCAGTCTCAACGGTTACTATTTTTTTCTGAAACTTGCATCTGCCCCATTGCTCCAGACCCACGGGTGGGTGTCTGTGTGTTGGTCGCCGCCTGGGCATCTCTTCCTGGTGTTTTTCCTTCCTGCTGAAGGGCATGTGTCCTGGAGTTCACCTGTGTGGTTGTCAGTGGTGGTGGAGGGGGGCTGATGTCGGTTAGTTTCAGGATCACTAAATTCTAAGGGCAGGTGTCTGGAGTCATCTTTCAGAACATGAGTGTTTTCCTATGGGGGCACGCTCTGTGTGTCTCTCATCGTGTGTGAGTATACGTGTGGAGTTGTGCGTCCATAGCCGACACGTGTTATCATGACTGTTGTTGGGTTTAGAACGCTCCAGATACCCAGCCATCTCGCTGATCCCCAGCATGAATTGGGCCACCCCCAGAAACTCAGGCAGAGACAGAGAAGGAGGATTCCAGAAGAAATAATACTTGCTAATACTGGCCGGTTACTAGAACCAGGCTCAAAGCTGTACCTTAGCTCTGCCCTAGAGAGAAACATAATATAAGCCACATACATAATTTAAAATTTTCTAGTAACCACACTAAAAAGGGAAAAAGAAACAGGTGTAATTAATTTTAATAATAACATTTTCTTTAACCCAAGCTATCAGGAGTCGGCAAACTTTTTCAGTACCAGGCCAGACAGTCAATATTTGGGGTTTTGAGGACCATACCATTGAGTATTGTAACTACTCCACTTTGGCGTAGTGAGAAATCAAGCTTGTACAATATGTAATCAGATGAGCGTCGTGTGCCAATAATATGACGTAAGGACGCTGACATTTGAATTTCATATAATTCTCTTTATTTCTTGATTTTTATGGAAGTATAGTTGATTGACAATGTCCTCTTAGTTTCAGGTGTACAGCAATGTAATTCAGTTATATATTTATTCAGATTCTTTTCACACATAGGTTATTACAAAATATTGAGTACATACTTCCCTGTGCTATACAGTAGGTCCTTGTTGTTTATTTTACACGTAATAGTGTGTATATTCATAAAATCTTCATGTGCCACAAAGTATTTTTCTTCTTTTCACTTTTTTCAACCTTCTAAAACCATAAAAACTAATCTTAGCTTGCGGGGCCGTAGTGAAAAAGGAGGCCATAGTATGCCGACCCTCACTATATATCAAAAATATTATCATTTCCGTATGTAATCAACACAAAAACATGAATGGGGTACTTTACTTTCTTTTTTCCCCACATTCAGGCTTCACAGTCCAGATGTGTGGCACACGTCATGCAGATGCTATATTTTCTCCACATTCAGGCTTCATAGTCCAGATGTGTGGCACACCTCATGCAGATGCTATATTTTCACTGAAGATGCTTGATCTGTATTTTTAGATTTCGTAAAATTTAGTTGAAAGAGAAGCTTCACAGACCCTACTTGTTCCAAAAAGGCATAAAAGCTTTCCAGTAACTGAATTAAGGACCATTATCTAAATTTAAACACGTAAATCGAATACAATTAAAAATTCAGTTCCTCAGTGGCGCTGGTTACATTTCAAGTGTCCTGTAGCCACGTGTGGCTGGTGGGTCCCTTATTGGACAGTGCAGCTCTACAGCTTAGTGATTCATTTAACTCATCATAAGCCCAAGAGATGGGAACCGGTGACAGAGGAGGCGGTTTAACGTAGAGGACGGTGGAGCCTAGAGACCTTGAACGAGAGAATACACCTCCTGGTGCCTCAGTTTCCTTACTTGTAACAGGAGGGGGTAACAGTACCTACCTCCCATGGAGCAGTGTTTGGCACAGGGAAGGGGCTAAACCCCCATTTTACAGATGAGAAAACAGAGGCACCTCTTCCCCTTTGATTCTGAGCTGTTCCAGCCACATGTACTGGACACCTGGCCCTGCCAGCCACTCCTCCTGGCTAATCAATCCTCAGTTTTGCCATCTGTATAGTGGCAGCAGGAAACACTCTCTGTGCCCCGGGGCGCTCCTGAGGAGTAAAGCCAGTATATAAGGTTGTGGTTTAGTGATTGGATTCTTAGGGTTCAAATCTTGGCTTCTCTGACAGACTTGTGGTTGCCAAGGGGGAGGAGGGAAGGATTGGGAGTTTGGGATTAGCAGATGCAAACTATTCTATATAGAATGGATAAACAACAAGGTCCTCCTGTATAGCACAGGGAACTATATTCAATATCCTGTGATAAATTATAATGGAAAAGCATATGAAAAAGAATATAGACGTTTAACTGAATCTCTGCTGTACAGCAGAAATTAACACAACACTGTAAGTCAACTATACTGCAATAACAATTTTTTTAAATGCAACAAACAAAAAACTTGGCTTCTCTGCTTTCCAGGCAGACCTTGGGCAGGTTGCTGCATCTCTGTGTGACTCAGTTGCCTCATCTGTAAAATGGGGATGGTAATAATTGTACCTACCTTACAGGGCTGTTGCGAGGATTCAAATAAGTTAGTTCCTATAAAAGGTTTAGAGCACTGCCTGGCGCATAGCACATTGCATTCTCTTCTTTTAGATGTATATTAGTATTACTAGTATTAACACTAAGAAACCTTTATAAGATGAACCATTATTTTCTGTGCCACTAAGAAGGAGGCGGGAAACCTTTGTTAATTAAACTGTGACACTCCACTGAGTGTAATCTTCGTGGATTTAAAAGCTGTTAAAAATGTGAAAAAAATGTATTAGAATCAACAGAAGCAGGCATTCAGCCTCGATAACTGTTTGCCACATTTATTTTCGTTAATGAAAATAACTTTGCAGTACCCAGGGGATTTTCTTTACGAAAAGGGTATGTTATCACTGGCCTCGAAACAAAACCCAGGGAGGGGGTTCTTTCCCCTTGGAGGCATTTCAGGACCCTCTTCCCCTTCCTATCCCCTCTCTCCGCCCCCTGGCAGGACGTGCCCAAGCCCAGCCCTGCAGCCCGCCACTGCTCCGGCCTGGCCCGGAGGGTGCTGACCATCGCCTTCGCGTTGCTCATCCTGGGCCTCATGACCTGGGCTTACGCCGCCAGCGTGCCGCTGGCCTCGGATCGCTACGGCCTCATGGCCTTCGGCCTCTACGGGGCCTTCCTCTCGGTGCACCTGGTAGCGCAGAGCCTCTTCGCGTACCTGGAGCACCGGCGGGTGGCGGCGGCGGCGCGGCGGGCGGCGGCGCGGGGGCCTCCGGACGCTGCCACGGCGCGCAGCGTGGCGCTGACCATCTCCGCATACCAGGAGGACCCCGCGTACCTGCGCCAGTGCCTGGTGTCCGCGCGCGCCCTCGTGTACCCGCGTGCGCGGCTGCACATCCTCATGGTGGTGGACGGCAACCGCGCCGAGGACCTCTACATGGTCGACATGTTCCGCGAGGTCTTCGCCGACGAGGACCCCGCCACCTACGTGTGGGACAGCAACTACCACCAGCCGTGGGAACCTGCGGCGGCGGGCGCGGCGGGCGAGGGCGCCTACCGGGAGGTGGAGGCCGAGGATCCCGGGCGGCTGGCGGTGGAGGCGCTGGTGAGGACGCGCAGGTGCGTGTGCGTGGCGCAGCGCTGGGGCGGCAAGCGCGAGGTCATGTACACCGCCTTCAAGGCGCTCGGCGACTCGGTGGACTACGTGCAGGTGAGTGGAAGGCACCCGCACCGCATCGTGGCCCTAACACCCCGAATCCCACTTCCCTCGGACCCTTCATTCAATTTAGAGATTAGAATGAATCTCTTCTTTCCTTCCTTTATTCATTCACCCATTCAGTGGAGAGATTCTTTCCTTCGCTCAATCATTCATACGACCATTTATCCACCTATCCAATAGGGAGGTCACTCATTCATTTTATTCATTCATGTATCCATTCAACGAAGAGATTTCTTCCTTCTTTCTCTCGTGTCTTCATTCATTCATCCATTTGATGCAGAGACTTTCCTTAACTCACTCATTCACTCATCCATCCATTTATCCATCCATTCAACATAAAGATTCATTCATCCATTCTATATAGAATGTCTCCCTCCCTCTTTCCCTTCCTTCTTTCATTGTAGTCCTTTTTTTCTTCACTCATTCATTCATCTAATCAGCCAATATAGAGGTCATTCATTCCTTTATTTATTCACTCATTCAATGCAGAGATTCCATTTTTTCTTCATCTAATGTAGAAATTCTTTCTTTTACTCATTCATTCATGCATCCATCTGTCCATCCAATATGGCGATCATTTATTCATTCACTTATCCATTAAATGTAGAGATTGGTTCATTCTGTTTCTTCCCTTCTTCATTCATTCAGTGTTGAGATTCTCTGGTTCATTTACCCATCCATTTACCTATCTATTCAATATAGAGATTTATTTGTTCATTTTGTCGTTCATTCATCCATTCAATGTAGTGGTTCATTCATTAATGCACTGCCTTATTTTTTTTTAATTGCCGCATAACAAATTTCCACACATGTGGCAGCTTGAAACAAAACACATTTATTATCTCAGAGTTTCCATGGGTTAGGGGTCTGGGCAAAGCTTAACTGGATCCTCTGTCCATGGTATCATCAGGCTGCAGTCATGACGTCAGCTGGAGCTGGGTTTTATCTAGTGCTCAGGGACCTCTTCCAAGCTCATGTGTTTGTTGGCAGAATTTGTTTCTTTGCCATCATAGAACTCATGGCAGTTTGCCTCATCAAGACCAGGAAGAGAAGGACTTCCCTGGTGGCGCAGTGGTTGGGAGTCCGCCTGCCGAGGCAGGGGACGCGGGTTCGTGCCCTGGTCCGGGAAGATCCCACATGCCGCGGAGCGGCTGGGCCCGTGAGCCATGGCCGCCGAGCCTGCGCGTCCGGAGCCTGTGCTCCGCAACGGGAGAGGCCACAACAGTGAGAGGCCCGAGTACCGAAAAAAAAAAAAAAAAAAAGAAAGAAAGTGACTAAAACATTCAAAGTTGTGTTCAGATTGGCTGCAGAGGTCCCAGCTGCTCCCCTTCCCTTGGTGCCCTCCCCTCAATTACCAACCTGACCCTGGTCCCTTCCACCTGACAGGTCTGTGACTCAGACACCAGGCTGGACCCTGTGGCACTGCTGGAGCTGGTGCAGGTGCTGGACGAGGACCCCCGGGTAGGGGCTGTTGGGGGCGACGTGCGGATCCTTAACCCTCTGGACTCCTGGGTCAGCTTCCTAAGCAGCCTGCGGTACTGGGTGGCCTTCAACGTGGAGCGCGCTTGTCAGAGCTACTTCCACTGCGTGTCCTGCATCAGTGGTCCCCTAGGTGAGCAGGGGTAGGGCTTGGGAGGGCCATGGATGGGGCAGAGAGGGAAGGGAGAAGGGGAGCCAGAATGGATTGAAGACGTGATTGAGACTGGGGACAAAGATGGGGCTGGGGCAGGAACTGGGGATAGGGATAAGATTGGAAGTTGGAGGTGGGGATGGTTTTTGGTGTCGGGAATGGGCTGGAGAAAGGGTATGGTTGGGGATTGGGATTGGGGCAGGGGGAGGGTTTGGGGAAGGGGAAGAGATGGGTTTGGAGTCAAGGACAGTGTTGGTGCTAGGTTTAGGGTTGGAGATGGGTTTTTGGATGAGGACGGGTAGCGGATGGGGCTGAGAATGGATGTGAGATTGAGGATGGGTTTGCAGTCAAAGTGGGTGTGGGTCAGCAACAGGACTGGGGCAAGTTTGGGATGGGTGTGGGGGTGAGGAAGGATTTGAGGTTGAGACCAGGACTGGGGCTGGAGTTGTCACTGGAGACAGGTTGAGAATAGGATTAAGATGGTTACGGATGGGGTTGGGATTGGAGACGAGTTGGTTTGGAGCTAGGGCTGGGGATGGTGTTGGCAACAGCAGAGGCCGATGCTCCTGTACTCCCCTTCCCCACCTAGGCCTATATAGGAACAACCTCCTGCAGCAGTTCCTTGAGGCCTGGTACAACCAGAAGTTCCTGGGCACCCACTGCACCTTTGGGGATGACCGTCACCTCACCAACCGCATGCTCAGCATGGGCTATGCCACCAAGTAAGCTGAGGGGACAGGGTGTTTGAGTGTGTGCAGAGGCCAATGAGTATCCACACGTGTGTGTGCGTGTGCGTGTGCTGGAAACTCTCCAAACCTAAAGTACATTTCAAGTGAGCTTTTAGGGGAGAGGAAAAGAAGCCCTATGGAGTACAAGTGGCATTTGTGTTGAATCAGGGAGGAACGCCCAGTGAGACATTAGGGGAGAGTGGAAGATACCATAGGGGCATTTGCATTGAACCATGTGACCAAGTGGACTCTTCTAAGCAGGGCAAGGTGAGGGTAGGGATTCCACCTAGAAGGTACAACCTCAGATGTGGCAAGATGGCTCTACCACAGATTACCCCAATCTGTGGGGAGGGAAAGAGATCAACGGAGTGGGATCTCACTAGTGACAGAGTGAGTGAGAAGATTCAAGTGGGAGAGGAGGGGAGTGCCTCAACTCTAGTAAGTGCTTCAGGAAGAAGAGATGTGATTCAATGAGGCTCATGGGGTGCATGGGCTAGACCAGTGAAGTTCAGGGGAAAGGGATTTCTATGAAGTTCGACTCAGTGACAGCACCAGAGACAACTCGGGGTATACCGAGGGAACCCGGGCATTCATTCGCTTGACAAATATTCTTTAAGTGCTGCCAATGTTTTCAGCTCTGGGGATGCAGCAGCAAACAAAAGAGATGCAAATTCATGCTTACGTTGATTGGGGAGACAGACAATAAATAAAATATGTAAGTAGAACATATAGTGTATTAGATAACGATCATGCGAAGGTGACACATAAAGCCAGGAAGTTTCCAGATAGGGAGTGAAATGTTAAATTAGGGTAAGATAAGGATGGGCGGGAAATAGTGCAGCAAGGGAGAGAGTGTCAGGAGAGGACAGAGAGTCCACGGGGGTGGGGTTGGAGGTGTCCACGCATGAAAGGCTTGTGCGCCACAGTAAGAACTGTGAACTAAGATGAGGGAGCCACGAGGAGGGGGTTTGAGCAGAGGGACGGCATGTTGTTCTAACAGGATCCCTCCAGCTGTACAGACTGCAGGGAGGAAGAGGATTAGCAGGGAGGCCGCTGAGGATGCCAAGTGACACAGGGGAAGGAGACTGGACACTGTCAAACAGTGCCCGCGGGGATAGACTAGTGCCCGCGGGGATAGACCCTCCTAACAAACTGACTGCTGGAGGCCACCTAAGGTGATGCTCCATACAAGCGATTCTAGCTTTGCGTGGGCTGGGCTGGAAACCGGGGAGGGATTGATTAGTAATGTCTGGCAGAGCCACTGGAAGGGAGCTTAATGGTTCCATTGAGAAGCTCTAACGCATGGGTTACCCTGGGTAGGAACCATGCCCGGCTTGTTCCTCACCATGGTGCCTGCCAAGAATAGTATTCGTAACAGATTAGTGATAGCATTAGTAATACCGCAGTGATATTAGTAATGCCAGTAGTTACATTAGTCATAATAAAAATAGTAGTAGTCGTTATCATCTATTGAGCAAGTACTATGTACTGGTCCTAAGCACTTAGCGTTTAATCCTCATCTATTAGGTAGGAACCGTTATTGACCCCATTTTACATAGGAGAATGAGACAGGCTGGGACCTGGGACCTGGGGCCCTTTACTGCAGCGCTTGCGCCTAAACAAACCTCTCCTCCAGCAACAAAATACAAAGAAACTATAAGAGACTAAAAATAACTGCACACATATGCAGTTGGGGCAAATTATGAACAACAAGATACAAAAAGGCCCAAACTCAACCGCCACTTCTGAGGTGTGGGGAGCAAAAGCAGGGTCCTGCGCATGCGCACGATCCCCGTCCAGGGCACCACCAAGGGGGTGGGCGGACCACCTAGGCTACACCCTCCAGCCCACCCACAGATCCGCCCCGACCTTCACCCCATGGAAGGGACCAGCTCGTCCCCGTGTCCCCTCCCCCTTCCCCCAGCGAGCCAGGGAACCTGTTACTTGCAGCAGGAGTCCCAGTAAAGCCTTACTGAATTTCTCCTTTGGCCTTTTATCAATGTCTATTGATTAAAGAGTCCAAGGACGCAGGTGGGCATCAAGAACCCCGAGGCCCACAGAGGTCGAGAAAACTTGCCCCATGGCCATCTCTGGCTCCCGCTCTCCGTCCGGGGGCCCCAAGGAGAGCCGCGCTGACGGCCCTGCCTCCTCCCACCCGTCCAGGTACACCTCGCGGTCCCGCTGCTACTCGGAGACGCCCTCATCCTTCCTGCGCTGGCTGAGCCAGCAGACGCGCTGGTCCAAGTCGTACTTCCGCGAGTGGCTGTACAACGCGCTCTGGTGGCACCGGCACCACGCGTGGATGACCTACGAGGCGGTGGTCTCGGGCCTCTTCCCCTTCTTCGTGGCGGCCACGGTGCTCCGGCTCTTCTACGCGGGCCGCCCGTGGGCGCTGCTCTGGGTGCTGCTGTGCGTGCAGGGCGTGGCGCTGGCCAAGGCGGCCTTCGCGGCCTGGCTGCGCGGCTGCCTGCGGATGCTCCTGCTCTCGCTCTACGCGCCCCTCTACATGGGCGGCCTCCTGCCCGCCAAGTTCCTGGCGCTGGCGACCATGAACCAGAGCGGCTGGGGCACGTCAGGCCGCCGCCAGCTGGCCGCCAACTACGTCCCGGTGCTGCCGCTGGCCCTCTGGGCGCTGCTGCTGCTCGGGGGGCTGGTCCGCAGCGTGGTGCGCGAGGCCCGGGCCGACTGGAGCGGCCCCTCCCGCGCGGCCGAGGCCCGCCACCTGGCCGCGGGGGCCGGCGCCTACGTGGGCTACTGGGCCATCATGCTGACCTTCTACTGGGTGTGGGTGCGGAGGCTCTGCCGGAGGCGAGCGGGGGGCTACCGCGTCCAGGTGTGAGTCCAGGTGCGCGGGGCGCCCGCTCAGGGGGGTCCGGGGGCGGCCAGAGGAGACCTACCAGGGTCCCCGGAACCACGAACTTGCCGGGTGACCCTCTGGGCCTCAGTTGCCCTCCTCTGTGAAGTGAGGGGCTCGACCCAAGACTCTTCAGCCTGGACTCTTTGGGGGCTGGTAATTCTGGGTCTCTTGGGAGGGGTATTTATTGAACAGGGTGTGGGTTTTTAGGGGCGGGGGGGAAAGGGGCCCCCACATGCTGTCCTGGGGCCCCCGATTTCTCCCTGTTCTTATTTAACCCCCATTTGTACTGTGTGATTAGGATATAATAATTTTATTTATTTTCTTCCGAGCCTACCTCCTCCGTTCGTCTTCTTTTTCTTTATTTTTTTTGAGAATTAAGGGGGCTGAATGGTTGAGAACTGGGAACTCGTGGCTCCATCTGGGGTGCCAGCTGTTTGAAACTAGACAGGATACCCTCCTTCCTCGGAGCCTGGACTCCCTCTTTGGAACATAGTGATAGGAGTCCCATGGATCAGGGTTGTTTTGAGGGTGGAATTTCTCAACTCTTCATTCAGATACTTACAGAGCACCTACTATGTACCCGACACTATCATCTCATTTCATTCATTCTTTGATCCAATCGGCCACAAAAACATTTATCAATTTCCTATTGAATTCCACACACTTTGCCAGGTTTGCAAATACAGAAGCAATTAAGAGGCAGAATTTGCCTTCCAGGAGCTCCTAGTCAATTAAGCAAAGAGACTGTGATCCCTAGTTAAGGATACCCAGACACATGCCTCTATGACTTCTGTTGTCACAGAGGTGGGACGATTTAAATTATGAAAACTATTAAAGATTAGAAATTCAGTTCCTCAGTTGCACTGGCCACAATTCTGGTGCTTCATGGCCACATGTGGCTGGTGGCTGCCATACTGGACAGGGCAGGTCTAGAACGTTTCCATCAGGGCAGAGAGTTCTACTGGACATTGCTGCTGTCCTGACCATTGATCCTGACCCTTGTCTTTTCTTTCATATCCGACACGCTGATCCGTCAGTAGATCCCACTGGTTCTACCTACATGACAGATCTAGGACCACCACTCCTCACCTTCACTGTCACTGCTTTGTCCCCGAGCTGCATCTCTTCCCTGGATTAAAGTTGCTACCTCATGCCTGGCCTACCACCTAACAGTGACCTCTGCTTCCACCCTTGCCCCCTATGGTCTGTTAGCCATGCAGGAGCTATGTAAATCAAATCAAATCATGACATTCCTGGGCTCAAAAACCACCATGAAAAAAAAAAAAAAAAAAACACCATGATCTCATGCGGAGGAAAATCAAGAGCTTAGGGTGGCCAAGGTCCTGCATGAACTGGTCCCCCCCCCCCCCCCCCCCGGCCTCTGTGTTCTCTCTGACCTCACTGCATACTCATTTCCTAAAGCCCTGCTCCCAGTGGATTGAACTCCTGGCTGTTCTTGCACACACCAGGCACACCCCTGCCTCAGGGCCTTTGCTCCTGCTGTTTCTTTTGCCTGGAGCGCTCTTAACACATATATTCACATGGCTCATACCTCATCCCCTTCAAGCCTTTATTCTAGGGGCAACTTCTTGGGTGGGGCCTTCTCCAAAGATCCTATTGCTACCCTTCTCCCCCTAACATCCCGTTTCCCTGCTTTATTTTCTCCATCACATATATTATCATATGCCTTGGTGCACATTTTTACATAATTTTCTTGTTTATTTTTTGACCATCGATGAGAATCGAAACTCCATGAGGGTGCAGATTTTTTTTAAATTAAAGTACAGCTGATGTACAATATTATATAATTTTCAGGCATACAACAGATTCAATAATTTGTAGATTATACTCCATTTAAAGTTATTATAAAATATTGGCTATATTCCTTGTGCCGTACATTACATCATTGTAGTGTATTTATTTTATACATAATAGTTTGTGTCTCTTAATCCCCTCCGCCTATCTTGAGGGTGCAGGTTTTTGTCTGTTCTGATTTCTTCATTGCTGTGTCTACAGTGCCTTGAAAATGCCTGGCACATAGTAAACGCTCAGTAAATATTTGCTGATTGAATGAATCATTGAAGGGGAACACATCGGTGAATAAGAATATAAAGGAGCTTACCTTTTAAGTGGGGAAGACACAAAACCAAATTAAAAAATAAGTTTACATTAGATCTGAACACGTATAATGCACAAGCTAAAATAGGGGGATGTTGGGAACTCCCTGGTGATCCAGTGGTTAGGGCTCAGTGCTTTCATTGTTGAGGGCCCGGGTTCGATCCCTGGTCAGGAACCAGGATCCATCAAACCTCATGGCACAGCCAAAAAAAATTAAAAAATAAAATAAAATAGGGGGATGTCATGTGGGAGGAGGGGAGTCATCAGAGGTGACATTTGAGCTGGGACCTGTGCAATGAGAGGGAGGTGGCTTTGTGAGGTTCAGAGTAAAGTCATTTCAAGTAGGAAGAACAGCATGTGCAAAGGCCCAGGGACAGGACTGAACTTTGCATGTTCAAGGGACAAAAAAAAAAAAAGGCCAGTGGGGCTAGAGAGTAAAGAGCGGGAGGAGAGGGAAGTGGAGTCAGGCACATAAACACAGTGTCCGCCCACACAGCCTTGTCCTGGAGATTAAATGGGTCAATGCATGTAAAGGCCATTCAGGGGAAATCATAACTGAGTTAACTAGACAAAAAAGGGAACATTATTCTAGGCAGAAACTAGTATGTACCCAGGTCCTGGAGAGAATGAGAAGAATCATGATGAATACAACGAATGAGCAAAGGCCAGAGGAGCTGCAAGATAGAAAGATCAAGGGGGAAGAGTGGGGTGGGACAAAGTTAACCAGAACCTTGGGGGCCTTTGGAGGCCTTCGCAAGGAACTGGATTTTGTTCCAATAGCAATGGGGAGCCACTGAAGGGTTCTGAGCAGAGGAGTGACCTGATCTGACAAACTTCAAAATATCACTCTAGAGATTGGGATTGACATATACACACTACTATATATAAAATAGATAACTAATAAGGACCTACTGTATAGCACAGGGAACTCTACTCAATACTCTGTAATGACCTGTATGGGAAAAGAATCTAAAAAGGAGTAGATATATGTATATGTATAACTGATTCACTTTGCTGTACAGTAGGAACACAGTATTGTAAATCAACTACAGTCTAATAAAAATTTAAAAAAATAAAACCTTAGGGCTTCCCTGGTGGCGCAGTGGTTGAGAGTCCGCCTGCCGATGCAGGGGACGCGGGTTCGTGTCCCGGTCCGGGAAGATCCCACATGCCGCGGAGTGGCTGGGCCCGTGAGCCATGGCCGCTGAGCCTGTGTGTCCGGAGCATGTGCTCCGCAACGGGAGAGGCCACAGCAGTGAGAGGCCCGCGTACCGCAAAAATAAATAAATAAAACCTTAGCCAAAGTAGCAAAAAAAAAAAAAAAAAAAAAATCACTCTGGCTGCTTTGTGGAGAATGCACTGCACTGGCACAAGGCTGAGCAGAGCCAGGGAGGCCGGTGGGGACTGGCTGCTGCAGTGATCCACACAAGAGACGGTGGCAGACCACAGAGAGGGAGCATCTCCATGAGATATTTAGGAATTGAAAAGGCTGAGATGTGGAACTAGATTGGAAGTGGAGGAGGAATTAAACGCAACTTCGGTTTCTGGTTGAGCAGCTGGGTGGATGATGGTGCCCTTTATGACAGCAAGAAAGTCTGGGGGGAGGAACAGCCTTTCAGGGCGATATCAAGGACTCTTGAAAGGTGACTGCTGCAGGCGGAAATGTCCAGGATGCTGCCAGAAATCCGGGGAGGGGTCTGGGCTTGCACCTAACGCCTCATTACAGGACCCTGCACTGCAACAGCTGCGCCTATTACCGTCGTTATGGGGGCATGGGCACCTGGGCATCTTTGGGGTGTGCCGCTCTTCCTCCTAAGTTAGTAGTGACCACCTTCGAAGATGAAAGAATCTAGAGAGCTGAAATAGAGTCTTTATTTTAGGGATGGAAATAGGATAAAAAAGATAGCTTTGTTAGTCGCCGCTGCAGTACCATCGAAAAAACATCCTGGGGAAAAAAGGAGATGTTCGTGTGTGTGTGTGAGAGAGGCTGGGGACCAGAAATCTGAGTCCTGGAGCCTAGGTCCCAAAGGTGGTGATAGGGCTTGGACTCTTAGATCTGAGAAAATAGGGGTTGGGGGTTATGACTCCTGGTCTGAGGAAGGACGGGGTGGGGGCCTGGACTCCTAAGAGGGTCTGGCGACTCAGACTTCTGGATCTGAGGGAGGAGGGGCTGGGGACCCAGACTCTTGGGTCTGGGAACGGAGAGCCAGATGCTGGGATTCTGGGGTCCCAGGGACTCACCACGCCAGCACGGTCGCACTGGCTGAGGCTAAGGCCACAGCGGCCGCGAGCAGGCACTGATTGCCCGGCGTTAGAGCCTCGGGCCTGGCCAGCAGCTCGCCCAGGCTGGGCGTCCAGGGTTCGATCATCTCCCCCTCCCGTGGCGTCCAGCGCAACACTTCCCGAAAAGAGACCTGGAGCTCAGTCTCCCCGCGCGGTGGCGGACCTGTCACTGCGGGGACGCTCACGTCAGCCGGGCACGAGCCCCACCCCTCACGTAGCCCCGCCCCTGCCGCGCAGCTCCGCCCCTCCCGCACCGTTCAGAAAGAAGTAGAGCCGCGCCAGGGGCCGCTGGTCGTGTGTGATCACGCAAGAGAAGGTGCCGCGGTGCGTGGGCTGCACCGGCCGGATCCGAGCCAGGTATCCTCGGGCCCTTGGTATCTCTCGGAAGTAGGACAGGTCCTGAGTCCGGAGCTGCGGGACGCTTGGGCTGGAGCGGCGAGAGGAGGAGGGCCCCCAGCCCCGAGCCCAGAAGAGATTCTCTCCGCCCCGACTCGCCAAACCACAACGTAAAGCCCCGCCCCCGAGCTAGACCACGACTTTCTGAGCCCTGGCCCCACCCTCAGCTCTTATTCGCCGATCTTTCACGCATAGTCCCGCCTCCTAAGTCTTGACTCCGCCTCTTGGGCCTAGTATTTGCTCTCCCGCCGAAAACTACGGATAACCCACCCCTGAGCTCTGGTTCTGCATTGTGAGCTTGCCCCTTACCTTAAATGCCGAGACCCTCCCCTTGCACGAAGTCTGAATCTAGACCGAGTCCCACCCTCTGCATCCTGATTCCCCATCCTCTAGTAAAGCATAACCCGCCTCCTGTCTTCATGCTGGACCCTCCCCGACTCACACCTCCTGCGAACTTCCAGGAATAGGTGATCTCTTCCTTAGGCAGCTGGAAGTTCACAGTGCAAAAGAACATAGCCTGATGACCCCGAGTCACCGTCAAGTCCTGAACTGAAGACAAGTCCTCATCACCGCCTCGGCCCGCCCACGTCCGGCCCCGCCCCCAGACCACGCCTCCTCCGCACTCAGCTCCCTCTTCCAGTTTTTCAGGTTTCTTGCCCTTCAAGGCCACGCCCCTCACCTGGGCAGTCTAACGGGAGGTCGCAGACCGTAGAGTAGCATCCTCGGCAGCGGAAACGCCGGGCGACCTCCTGGAGTCCTATGGGACGGGAACGCTGGATCTGGACTCCATCTGCCTCCCCTAGTCCGGGTCCCTTCGGCCACCTTAAGGTCTATTTAACCTCCTTGGATTCTACCTGCCAGACAGAATCTGGGCCCCGCCTTCCCTGTGCTCACTGGCCAGCTCTCACCACGCTCCAGCCTCTAGGATCCCTATTGGTTTGCTTTGGTTTTCGGACCCGCCTTTTATGAGGTTTGTGAACAATACCTGGCTTACTTACTTTTCCCCGGGGCTCGTATTGGCCCCCTTCGGATCAGAGGCCCACCCGTCCTCTCCCATTTGTCCCAGGTTTCGACACCTACCACCCCGCTTCCCCCGCAATTCTGAGCTCTGAATGATGTGCTTACCGCAGGGACGGATGCAGGCCTGGACTGCGGAGAGAAAGCAAGCGTTACTACCCTGGAAGTCGCGGCAGGTGCCCACCTTAAGTTCCCCTAGAGGAAACGTTTCTGGGCCGGATGCATTCCTCCAAGAGGACAGAGCCAGGCCTGACGCGGTCCACCTAGGGGGCGGGGCCAAGCCTGCTGCATTCCACCTGTAGGCGGGGCCAGGCCTGCAGCATTCCACTAAGAGGTCAGGCACAGGCCTGCTGCTAGCGTCTAAGACGGGGTGGAGGGAAAAGGGCGGCAGGCCTGCTGCTCTCACCAAGGAAGCAGGGCCAGTTCCGGTGTATTCCGTCAAACGGGGCGGGCTTAGATCCTGGGCGATGCTCAGAGGGGACAAAGTCTAACTAGGGGGCCCAGTTAGAGGTGTGGTTGGGCTGGAAGTAGCCCCTAAGGCGGCCCGGTTGGAAAGGAAACCTTTCAGAGTGCACAGGGCCAGACACAGAGATCCAGGAAGAGGCCCGGGCTAATCTGGGACAGGACCGTCCTAAGAAGCGTTCCAGCTAGAGATAACCTTCCGTCGGAGGGGCGGGGCCGGACCCAGAGTGGTCCAAGAAGAGGAAGAGGCTGTGTCCCGAGTGACCCACCAAGGGAAGCTCGGCTCAGAGATCGGGCCAGGGGTTTGCGCTGAAGGGAGCAGATGGGGGTCTCGGGAGTGGGGTTTTCTAATTGTCTGTGCCTGGGGGAAGGAGATGGTCTATTTTACCTTCTTTAAGCTGTAATATAATCTTCTGCATTTTCTCCGCGGCATGAGGAAAGGCAACCTGAAAGGACCCTGGAGGGTAGAGGGAGTCCTTGTAGTAAAGACCCTTCCCCAAGGCTGGCCGAGCTTGACAGAACTCGCCGTCATCGTGCCTGTGCCCCTCCCCCAACCCCTCTCCACCCCCATGTCTCTGGTATATGCCACATCCTCCTACCCTGTCTACCCCAAAGGCTGACAGATCCCCAAACCTCCTTCCTTCTGCTGACTCTGGACTAACCTCTCTGATGGAACCCCTCAGCATCATCTGTGTTATCTTGTTGAGGGGAAAGGGGAGGATAAAGGTCACATGTCTTCCAAGGCCTCCGAGGCTCTATGGTCTGGCTTACTCTCCCTCTCTATTCCATCCCTAATACCCACCTTTCGTTTCCCCTAATATGAAAAGAACCATATTCTCTGGCACTTCAGGGCCTTTGCACGTGCCGCCTTCAGTTTCCAGCACATCTCTGCCCCTACTCCTACTCATCCTTCATGTCACACCTTGTGCCACCGCCTTAGAGGCTTTCCCTGACAAGTATAATCTAATCCAGTCCCCTGTTTTTGTCTCTAATAGTGCTGCATTCATTCCATTATAGCTCTCACCAGTTTGCAAATACATTTTTTTTTTTTCCCGGTACGCGGGCTTCTCACTGCTGTGGTCTCTCCCTTTGCGGAGCACAGGCTCTGGACGCGCAGGCTCAGCGGCCACGGCTCACGGGCCCAGCCGCTCTGCGGCATGTGGGATCTTCCCGGACCGGGGCACGAAGCCGTGTCCCCTGTATCGGCAGGCGGACTCTCAACCGCTGCGCCACCAGGGAAGCCCACAAATACATATTTTATATATACATAGTGATCATTTAAGTCTGTCTCTTAGTGCTATGTCCTCAGAACCCAGGAGAGGGCCCTGAGTCTTAGAAATAAGTATGTGTAGAATGAATTCCAGGATCCAACTGGAATGGAGACCACAGCTGGAGGCAGTGACCCCAATCCTTTGGATGTGTTATATTTGGCCTGGAAAGTGTTTTTTAAAATGAACCAGTTGCCATCATATAAAATTTGGGAAAAGTCACATAAAATGTTTGGCATCCCTTTAAGAAACTTGGAAGAGCTGTAAGAGAGACCGTATTTCCATGAGGCAGCAGTTAGCCGGAGCGTAGCAGCAGCCTCCCCCTTCAGACAGGGCACACACCCACTTTTACAGAGCTCCCAGCCTCTTCATTTCTATCCCTCTTTCACTCCTTTTTTTCCCCTTCCTTTTCTTTCTCTTCTTTATTTTATTTTATTTTATTTTTTGGCCATGCTACATGGCACCATGTGGGATCTTAGTTCCCCGACCAGGTATCGAACCTGTGCCCCCTGCAGTGGAAGCGTGGAGTCCTAACCACCAGGGAAGTCCCTCACTCTTTTTATGTTCTCTGTCCTTATGGATGTTTGAGTTTTGACCACTGAAATGGCCTCCAAGCTATAATGTTTTGGGGTTTTGTCAAAGTGGACGGGTGGAATGATTTACAGGTGGAGGCGGTTTTGGAAATCGAGAAACGTGGCAGGGTCCTATGGGCTGAATTGTCTCCCTCCCAAATTCATATGTTGAAGTCCTAACCCCCAGTCCTTCAGAATGTAACTGTACTTGGAGATAGAGTCTTAAGGAGGTAATTAGGTTAAAATGAGGTCTTTAGGGTGGGCCTTAATCCAATATGACTGATGTCCTTAGAAGAATAGGAAATTTGGACACAGACACAGAGGGAAGCCAGTCATCTACAAGCCAAGGGGAGAGGCCTCAGAAGAAACCAACCCTGCTGACACTGACTCCTTGATTTTGGACTTCTAGCCTCCAAAATTGTGAACAAATAAATTTCTGTTATTTAAGCCACCCGGTCTGTGGTATTTTGTTACAGCAGCCCTAGCAAACAAATACACAGGGATTGCCAGTTGCCTCAAAATATCTATTTTCTCTTTAGTAACATAATACTGCATTTTAGCTGAGAAAGCACCCTTCCCAGCTTCAGCTAAAAGACTGCATTTCCCAACCTCCCTTGCAGCTAGTTGTGGTCATGTGACTTAGCTGTGATCATATGACCAACTTCTGCTCCCTGAGATTAAGTGCAAATGTCATGTGTGAGTTACAGAAAGCAGGCTTAAGAGAGAAATGGTGACATATTATTGACCCCTTCCCCTTCCTCCATCCTGCTGCCTGAAACTTAGATTTGATGGCTGGTGCTCTAGCAGTTATAAAGGACCATGAGGATAAGGGGGTATACCCTAAGATGGTAAGGCAGAAAGCTGGAAGGGGCTTGGGTTCCCAGGAAAATGGAGCTGCCATACTAGCCTTAAGTGCCTAACTCAAGACTTATTTTTTATGGGAGAAATAAACTTCTAGCTTACTTAAGCCAGTGCAGGTTTCTCTGCAATTTAAAACCATACAAAACAGAGGAGGGAATTGAGAATATTGGCAAGAGACTGGCTGAAGTGATGATCATTGGGTAGAAGCTGGAGGGGGCGCTGAAGCCAGGAAGCAGGTTCAAAATGAGGGGTCAAGGACTTAGTGGTCTCTCCTTGGCCACAAGGCAGGCATGTGGTCTGGAGATGGCAGGATGGTCGGGAGGATGTGGTCCGAGTCGTGTGCTCAAATGAGAGGCCAGGATGTTGGAGGAGGCATCTAAGGAATATGTGTGGACCAAACCAAATGACTCACGGGGAAGGGATACACCAAGTCAGCCATGGGGCAAGGGAGAAGCATGGGAGGAAAGTAGGGATGGAGTGAAATAACCAGAGAGGCCAAGGGGCAGGGGCTATATCAACTGAACCACAAGGGGGCGCGGGTGGATGTTATAAAGTCTCCCCCAAAAGAGGTGCTTCATTAGGAACTTCAACTGTTTCTGATCATCTGGGTTTGAGTCCTGTCTCTTCCGATGATAAGCACACCTGTCGCACACCTGAGCTAGCCATCACACATCCTCTTCCCTATGTGACCTCGGCCAAGTATTTAACCTTCCTGATCCTCAGTTTCCTCGTTCATAAAACGGGGACAATATTGGCGTCTACCTCACAGGGTTGGCAGGGAGGATTGAATGTCATACAACATAAAAGCATTCCCCTTCCAAACTATGTGCCAGGTGCCATTTAAATGACCATGTGGGATAATGTCTCTAAGTGCTTGGAGTGGTGCCTGGCACACCGTGTCATAGAAGGGTCAACTACTGGTATTACCATCCCCAAGTTTGAGATGGGGAAACCAAGGCACAGAGAGGTTAGGAAGGCAGCCCAAGGTCACACAGCTAGATTTGAACCCAGGTGGTCCAACTCCAGAGCCTCCACATGCGACCACTACCTGTGGTACATACACTGCCCTCCTTGACACCATATTATCCATTCCATGGTTTACATACACTAACAGTGTCACCTGCCACCACCGGGAGCCACTCTGAGTCAGCACGTCCATCTCTCAGGTCCTCCATTTGGGAGAGACCCGGGAGTCATTCTCGATTCTCCCCATACCCCTCACCCCATATATGTCTGGTCCAGACATCTCCTGGGTCCATCCTCCCTGTCTAGCTGAGCCCCAACTTGCCCATCTGGAAAATGGGGCTATAAAACTCCACCTCCTAGGGCTGATACAAGGATATCCTTTAGGAAGATAATTAACAAGTAACTCTGCCAGGACTTCACTGGTGGTCCAGTGGTTTAGACTCTGAGCTTCCACTGCAGGGGGCACGGGTTCGATCCCTGTTCAGGGAACTAAGATCCCGCGTGCCACACCACGTGGCCAGCAAAAAAATATATAAACAAAACACAGCATCTTCCATATAAGGGGCAGGTTGGTCTGGGCCCACCTGAACCACTGCGTCTGGTCCGAGCCACCACTGACCTCACTGGTCTCTCTGCTTCTGCCCTTGACCCACGTGGCCTTAATCAGACCCTCTCCTTCCTTAAAATCTTCCAATGGCTTCCCCATATCAAGAGCAAAAGCCGAAGAGACTGGCTAAAGTGATGGTCATTGAGTATAAGCTGGAAAGAGGAGCCACCTTGGCTAAGGTCAGACCAAGGGCCCACCATAGTGGTTCTCAAAGTGTGTCCCTAGAACAGCAGCAGCAGCTCCCGGGAACTTGTTAGCAATGTCCATTTCTGGGCCCCACCTCAGACCTACTGCTGAGAAACAGAGGGAGGGGCCCAGGAGTCTGCATTTTAATAAGCTCCCAGGAGAGTCTGACATACACTGTGGGGCTAGAGAACAACTGGCCCCAGGGCCTTTGCACTGGCTCTCCCCTCTGCCTGGAAGCTCTCTCCCCAGGTTATCTGCGTGGCTCTCACTGTCCCCTCGTTCCAGTCTTTGCTCAATTGGACCTTCTCATTTGCAACTCTCCTGATCACCCCAATGGCCACCCCATTCTGTTCCCCTTCTGTTTTCCTCCACAGCACAGATCACCAACTGACATCAATGGCATTTCACTTGTTATGTTTAATAATCAACATAAGCAACCTGAGGGCAGGTGGCTTGCAGTTTTGGTCACAGCTGTGTCCCTGGTGGTGTTCCTGGCACATTCAATAAATATCTGTGGAGTACCAGCTTCTCCCAGCCTCCCATCTCCCTCCAGTCCGTCCTCCATGTGGCCCCAGAGGATCTTCCTACACGCAGAGCTGACCCTGCCCTTCCCCGGCTCACAGCCCTGCTCCTTCAGGACAGAGTGTCAAGTCTCCCTGACTCCCAGCTGAACCCTGGATGTCCCCCAGGCCCCTCGCAGTCATTACATCCTCGCCCAGCTGGCCATCTGCCCCCACCCCTGCTCTTCCTCCCAGGCTCCCGGTCTCAGGGATGACCCACTGCCCCCTCAGGCATGGAGGCAGACCCCGGACACGGCCCCTAATCCTCCTCTTCCCCTTTTCCTGAACAGCTCATCAGATCCAAGCCCCATCCCTCCTGCCCTTGACTCTCTCTACCCGATTCCCTCTTCTCCACCTTCACAATCCCCACCCCAGCTCTGGCCTCCTTCACAGCAGCCTCCACCCAGGCCTCCCAGCCTCCACGCTCTCCCCTGCTCCAGTCGGTCCCACACACAGCCCTCGCCAGGGTCTTCTACACTCAGAGCTGGACTTGTTTCTGCTCTTTTCAAAACCTTGTGTGACAAGTTGGCCTAAACCGGGGAGAACAGGCATCTCCTGGAATCTTCCTCCCTCCTCCCCAGTCAGCTCTGAGTTCCTCAGCTCTCCCTTTGGGGGTGGGGGATCCGCAGCTGAAGTCTTCTCCATGCTGGACCCCCCGGGAGCCCCCTGGATAGATGGGAACCGCCTCACGTTTAGGGATCTTTGTCAAAGAAGCTCCGTGGCAAGAGCAGGAAGCGAAAGAAGTAACAGCTAAGATGTAGACATAAGTGCAGAGCCCCCAGACCACTGACGTGGCCAGTTTATGCTGCAAAGCAGTGAGCGCTCCCACCCCCAGTCTCCAGCACACTGCGGGCATGGGGGTGGGGTGGGGGATCCTGTGTCACGTGACCACGGTGGCCTGATGCGATCACTGCTCATGCTGCCCTTCGGCCGCAAGGGTCGCCCCAGCCCTGAGGTCCCTCCCCACCGGCACATGTATGTGTTTCTCTAGAGTGTGTGTCTCACCCACCCCAAGGCTGTCACGTGTGCCTGTCTCCCTTCACAGCTGTCACCTGAATCATCCTCTCTCTCCCTGTTCCTACCTGTCTTCCGGCCCCCTAATAGCCTCACATGTCAAAAATGTGGAATTACTTTGTTAACTGTAGGGAATATGTGTGTTTTATCCTAGAGGAAGATCTCTTCCCTGAAGTCTGTCTCACTGGGGGAGCCCTGCCTCTCACTGAGCTCTGAGGCCACCCTGGGAGGCAAGGAGATTGTCCCATCTCTCAGATGGGTAAGTTGAGGCCCGGGTGGGCGGGGGAGCCATGATGCATCCAGAATCTCATAGCCAGGAAGAGGGCAAGCCACACAGTGAGGTCAGAACGCACATCTCCCTGATCCCAGCTGGCTTGAGACTCTAAGTTACTTCTGCACTGTCTCCACCAGCCCCTGCCCATCTCCTCTCCCCGACAAGGCTGCCCAGCTCCCTCAGCTTCCAAGCGTCACCTCCTGCGAGATCGCTGTCAAGTTCTGGGCTTTCCCCGCACAAACATCCATCTCCTGGGGGCTCCAAGCCCGCATCTCCCGCCGCTGCCGGCCCCGCCTCACTCACCCTGGGCGGCGGCCACCTCCTGCAGGGAGTGGGTCATCTGGGTGAAGGCGTCGTGCAGATGGCTCCTTTCCTCGTAGTCTGGAGGTCGGAGGCAGGAGCTGGGGTGAAGCGGTTCCCCAACACCACATCCCCAAAGTGGACCTTCCTCTGCCTCTCTCTGAGCCTCTGGCCTCCGCAAAGCCTCTGTCCTCCCGTCTCTGAGCCTCTGGCCCCCGCAAAGCCTCTGTCCTCCTGTCTCTGAGCCTCTGGCCCCCGCAAAGCCTCTGTCCTCCCGTCTCTGAGCCTCTGGCCCCCGCAAAGCCTCTGTCCTCCCGTCTCTGAGTCTCTGGCCCCCGCAAAGTCTCCATCCTCCCGTCTCTGAACCTTTGTTCCCCTCAGTCTCTCCAGGCCTCTCTGGTCCCTCCTTCCACATGCCCCCCTCGGGGCCCTGGAGGATGTGGGGTGTCTCCTCACTGATTTCAGTGTCCTGGAGGCCCTTAAAGGCATCTGTTAAGGCCTCCTCACACTTCTCGAGGTCGGGGCTCTCCAGGCCGACGAAGATCTGGCAGATTTGGAGGCGCTCATTGTAAGACGTGAAGCAGAGGAGACAGGCCCAGGCGGAGGCCCGGAAGACCGTGAGGGCCACCAGGGCGGACGGCACAGCGCTCCCTGCGGCCAGAAGGGCCATAGCGGAGGGTCTCAGCCTGTGGAGAAGCTGGAGACTTTTGTGAGGTCACAGTGGTGTGGGGGAGGGGCTCAAGATACAGGGTCAGAGGTCAGGTTGCAGTCTCCAGTCCAATGTCAGGTTCCAGGGTTTTCAGGGAGGAAGGGTGTGTCGGGTCAGGGGTCAGGGGTCGGACCCCAGGCTGATGGCTGGGCCGGATGCCAGGCTCCCAAGAACCTCACCTGTGACCCTGGACGTCCTCACAGGTTAAAGGGTCTCAGGGACCCAGAGGCCGGCAGTACGGTGTGCGGGGGCCCGCCAAGCCCTGGGGTGTGGTAGTGGGGTGCAGCAGAAATGGACATGGCACAGAGACACCGTGAGGGCCCGAAAGACAGAAACCAAGCCATGGAGAGACATGGGGAGCGTCAGAGACCCAGAAAGCACCATAAGAGACAGATGGAGACAGGGTCTCAGAGGTCACTGTGCAGAGACCCAGCGGAGCTGGAGAGACAGAGAGGAAGCAAAACAGAGATATCTTGATGGGAGAGAAACTCTTTGAGGGAAGGGGCAGGAAGGAATGTAGGGACGAGGACACGAGGAACAGCCCAGCCTCTCCTCCCACGATCCCTGCGGCAGCCCCTCTCCCCAGCCTGGCGGGGTGGGGCAGGGGACCGGGGTCAGGGGTCCCCGCCGGGCCGTCCCGTGCAGGGCGCAGCCTGGGGAAAGCTAGGAGGCCGTATAGTGATCTCCGTGGGTGTCCTCCTCAACTATACAACCTCCTACCTCAGCCCGGGGGGCGCGGCAGGTGGACAGACAGACGGATGGACTGGACGGACAGACGGGGGCCAGGGAGGGCGGGGAGGGCCGGGGAGGCCCCAGCCGCGATGGTGAGCCCCCGACACGGACCCACAGACACGAGCTTGTGTGCGGCGAAGGCCCCGCAAGGTCGGTTCTACGGGTGGGTGCCAGGACCCAGGAATGCGGGCCCCCGGCCCCCTCCTCCCCAAGGAACCCAGGAGTCAGCCCCTCGGCCCCTTCCTCACCAGGGACCCAAGAGTTCAGGCCCCAGGCCCCTTCCTCCCCACAGGTCCCCGCAATCCAGGCCCCCTAGCCTCCTCTCCTCCCCCAGATTCAGAAGTCCAAGTCCACAGCCCCCTTCTCCACTGGGGACCCAGGAAGCCAGGCCCCCCAGCCCCCTCCCTCAGACCTGGGAGTCCGGCCAGGCCTGCCTCCTTGGAGAAGACACAGCCTGGCTTCCTGGATCCCGGGTCAGAGGGAACCTCACCTGTTTTGGAGTTTGGTTCCTTGGACAAGACAGTTCCCTACCTACCTGTCAGATTCAGAAATCCAGGACCGGTGTGGAGACCGCCCACGGGATACGAAACCGTCATGCCTTTCTGGGTATTGTGTCCCCTCTCTCCTCCCTTCCTTTGGCCTCTCATCACGCACAACACTGACAGCTAGGATCCCTGAGCGCTGATACCGCCCCAGGCCTCTGTCATGTGGCAGGCAGGGGCTCAAGGTGCCATCAGCACCCCCATTTTGCAGGTGGGAAGGCTGAGCCCCAGTCAGCTGGTGAGTGGGAGGGGCCAGGCCCGCAAGGTGGCGGGACCAGCACCCACGCTTCCCCACCCCTGGGCTGAGTCTGTGCACCCGAGAGCCTCCGCCTCTGTCCAGCGCTCGTCTGTCTTGCTCTCACTGTCTCCGGCTCCATCTCCATCTTTCTGGTTCTCTCTCCCCATCCTGCCGTGTTGCCGCTGGCTCAGTCTCCGTCTTACCTGGTCTCCATTTCCTCCAGCCTCTGCACGCTTCTCCCCGCTCTGCGTTGCCCACCCTCCCCCTCAGCTCGGCCTTCTCCTTGCTCAGTCCTCTCTCTCTCCTCTCCCCGCCTCCTGGTTCTCTCTCCTTTCTCTTTTCTCTTTCTTTTCCTTTCCCTTCTGTCTTTCACCCTCCTCTTCTCCCTGCCACCCCGTCTTTGTCCCTCTCCTTCTCTCTCTCCCTCAATTTCCCTGTCTCACTCTCCTCTCCCCCTTTTTCCTGTTTGCCTCCCTCTCGCTGCCCGCCTTCTCTCCATCCCTCTGTCTCCTTCGCTCCCCTCTGTCTCTGTCTCTCTCCTTTTCTCTCTCCCTTTCTCCCTCCCTCCCTCCTAGGTCTCTCTCCTTCCTTCCCTCCCTCCCCTTCTCTCTCTCTCTCTCCCTTTCTCCTTCCCTCTCTCCCTCCCCCTCGCAGCAGCTCGGAGCCAGGTCTGGAGCTGGGGTGGCTGGAGAAGGGGCCCAGGGCCGGGGTAGCGACCTACTGAGGAGGGGGAGGAGAGGCGGGAAGGGGGCGGAGGCGGCAAGGGGGGAGGAAGGGGCCAGAGACGGGTCTACGGTCCCAGCTCTCATTCCCCTTCCCTCCTTCCCAACCTCCCAGACCCTCAGGCGGGGGCGAGAGTCAGGCCAAGGTGGGGAGGAAGGGGAAGGGAGGAGGCTGCCCCCGCCGCCCCCCCACCCAACAACCTGGCCCAGAGCCCAGGCCTGGGTTCCCAGCATGCCCCGGGGCTGCCTGGGGCCTGAGGAGGGGGGTGAGAGCAGAGGGGAAGCTGAGAATCTTAAAGATTTGCAGGACCTGAGCATCTCCCCACTCCTCCCACACATTTCTCCTCGGGAAAACTGAGGCCCAGAGAGAAGGGTCAGGACTTGTTCAAGGTCACTGGACAAGGCCTTGGTGGAGGCCCGAACTCCCTGGGCCCATAGGCCGGATTTGGGGAAAAGGTTGGCGCTGGACTTCCCCCAGGTCTGGGTCCCCCTCCCCCTCTCTGCAGACCCTGGGGAGCCCCCAAGGGTCAGAGAGCAGACCCAAACAGTCTGGCGCCATGGCAACCAGTTGGCCCCGCCCCCTTAACCCCCAGAGGGCTGGACTCCAGCTGGGGCTAAAGAGGAGGTGGGGACTCCTGGGTTCTGGGCAGGAAGGGGCTGGGGGCCCGAACACCGGGCTTTCGTGGAGAGCGGGGGATGGAACGTGGAGCCCCAGGTCTGAGGGGAGGAGAGGTTGGAGGCCCAGACTCCTGGATCTTGGGGTAAAGGGGGCTAGGGGTTCGCACTCTGGAATTCTGAGGGAGGGGGCTGGGTCGCGGACTCCCAGGTCTAAGGGAGGAGGGGGCTGGGGCCTGGAATCCCGGGTCCCCAGGGGAGCCTGGATGCTGGGCCTCTCCTCCGCCAGACATCCCCTGCCCCCGCCGCTGACCCTGGCCTGTCTGGCAGCCCAGACAGCCTCCCCCACTCCTCTGCAGCCCCCTCCCACTTGCACGGCTCACCCTTGACCCCTCAAAGCCCCGCAGCCCCTTCCCTGCCCCTCCCCCTCCCCTCCAGCCAGACGTTAACCCTTCCGTTGCCACAGGCACCTCCAAAGCCAGACTCTCTCCCTCCACCTCCCCTGAGGGCGCGGGTGGGCATCTCGCCCTAGTCGGCTCCAGCTCCGAACCCAGCTACCCCAGCCCCATCTCTCTCCTCCCAATGGAAACCAGGAGGTGTTCCCCGCCCGCTCCTCCTCCTGGATCCCGGAATCCAGGCCCCCAGTCCCCTCCTCCAAGGATTCAGGAGTCTGGGTTCCCAGCCCCCTCCTCCTCCAAGAACCCAGAAATCCAGGCCCCCGGCTGCCTCCTCCCCCTAGGGACCCTGGAGTTCGGGTCCCGGGCCCCATCCCCCTCCCTCTCCGCAGACTCACGGCTCCGCAGCTCCAGCGTCGGGGGGAAGGGGTCTCGGTGGGCAGCGCCCAGGCCGGGCTGAGCCGGGCCCCGCCGCCGCCGACAGCTCTCCATCCTCTCCCCGCCTCCGCCGCCCGACGGCCTCTCCTCTTCCTCCCGGCGTCCCCGCCATCCTCCTTCCCTCCTCCCCGATTCCCTCCGGCCTGCGCCTCCTCCCGGCTCTGCGGGCCGGCTCCCCCGCCCGGGACCCCGCCGGACCAGCCCCCTCCCCAGGGGGCCCCCGCCCCGGCCCCTCCCCATCGCCAGGCCCAGTCCGGCTTGGCTTCCCCCCCCCCGACACCCCCCCGCCCCGGAGCTGGCCCCGGTCCAGGGGAAAAAATTCCATCCAGCCCCGGGGAGGAGGAGCGGGGCGGGGGAGGGAGCAGGGAGGAGAGGCCGGGCCGGGGAGCGTGACGCAGGGAGGAGGGAAGGGACAAAAGGGGCCGGGAGGCTGCAGAGCCGGCAGCGCTCGCACTCCTCCCTCCTCCCTCCTCCCTCGGCCGGGGCCGGTTCTCTCCTCTCTCTCCGCTTTCTCTCGTCCCCTCCACCTCTCCTCCCTTTCCTTCTCTTTGCCCACCTGCCTCCTCCTGGCCCTGTGCGTTCCCCTCTGTCTCGTCTCCGCGTCTCTCTCTTTCTCCTTACATCAACCCCCACCCCAATCAGGGTCTGCTCCTCTCCCCCCTCTTCTCTCTCCCCCTTCCTGCTCTCCCAGCCTCCTTCCCCTCCCTCGGCTTCGGGCTCTCCACCCACCCACCCACCCACTGGGGAGAGAAGGGTGAATCAGACCCAGATCTGCCCTTGTACACGGAGCTCACAGTCTTACGGAGGAGACAGACCCAGACGCAGACAGTTCCAATTCAGGGCGGTCGGGGTTTGACAGAGGGAGGACCCAGCGTCTGTGGGAGGAAAGGACCTCCAGGGAAGGCCGTGGTTGTGACCTCCAAGACCTGGGAGAAGTTAGATCTGAATTGTTGAGAGAGAGAGGGAGAGAGAGACAGCAGTAAGGGCGTTCCAGGCAGAGGGCACAGCTCAAGCGGAGACCCAAAGGCAGGAAACCAGGGGCCATTCTGGGGGAAGGGCAGGCAGTCAGGTCTGACGGGAGCCCAGGAGCCTGGAAGAGGAGGCCGAGGTGGTGGGCGGGGCCAGGTTCCTCTTCGCTCGGAAGGCCGGTCTGGGAACTTTCCCTTGAGGGTGACCCGGATCCTTGGAGGGCTGTGAGCAAGGGGAGGGACAGGGTCAGAGCTGGGTGTCAGAAAGACCCCTCTGAGGGCCGTGGGGGATGAGATGAGGGGGAGAGACTACTGGAGGCTGGGAGGCTGGGGAGGAGGACGCTTGATCATGGGCTGGGACCCTGGGGACCCAGAGGAGGTGGTGGGGCAGAGAACGTGAGGGGCGTAATGGAAGAGGTGAAGAAGATACAACAGCCGGAAGTCTGGCCCTGAAACTGAGGGGACAGGAGTTGTTCCAGATGGGGAACCAAGAGGAAGAAGGGAGGACAGGAGAGGGAAGATGCTGTGTGCAGCTTGGGACCTCGTCGACATTAAAGGCCAGAGGACATTTAGGGAAGACATGTGGTGGGTATAGCGTTCTGGAGCTCAGACGGTGAAAAATGCAGTTTCCTCCCGCCCTGTCCCTGGCCACCCACTTCTCTCTGGGGACAGCTCATGCTTACCAGTTTCTTGTGTATCTTTCCAGAGAAAGTCTATACATTTACACACATATATTATACCACCCCGCCTTTTTTGTCCGCAGGTGGGATCATATTATTCTATACTTTGCTTCTTTTTAAACACTATATCCTGAAGATCCTCCTATATCTACACAGCTTATAGAGGTACCTCGTTCATGTTAGCGGCTATATAGTATTCCATTGTATAAATTTATTCAGCCCTACTTATTCAATCAATTAGGAGGGTTTTTTTTTTTACATAAAGAAACTAATGCTTATGAATATTCAAATTACTGGGCTTTTTAAAGAACTGATTTCTTACAATGCTCTTAAGCTGCTGAACCCAGATATTTGATAAATACTTCTAGGGCCTTTAAATTTTGTCATTAATTACTAATGATAGGAATAATAATGATGCAACCATACCTTTTATTGAACGTCTACTTAGGGACAAGCCCCGGGCTGGGTATTTGTTATGCATTATGTCATTCAGTTAACACAGCAGTCTTATTTTTAGGAACTGTTTTATCTTCATGTAAGGATGAGGGAACTGAGTTCTGAAGAGTGAGTTACCCAAGCTCACAAAGTGAACGGCAGAGCTAGGATTCGAACCCACGCCTCTCTGGCTCCAAGTTCTATGCCCTTTCTTTGGAGATGGGCTGCCTCTGGGAAAATGTGCTGCTCACCTGGGATTGCTCTCCAGCAGAGGTTGGACTTGTCATGCACACAAATTCACGTTTGATAAAAGGACCTTTTGTCACACCCTGTACCTTGATTTGGTATCCAGAATTACTGTTAGTCTACACTCACCCCAGATACCCTGCAGTCAGGTCAGGATAGTAACCGCGTCACCCTGCTGTCTCCTGGTACTGGCCCTGATCCCATTGTATTTTTTTTTTTTCTCTCTCTCTCTCTTTTTTTTTTTTCTGGCTGCGCCACGTGGCATGTGGGATCTTAGTTCCCCTGCCAGGAATCGAACTCCCGCCCCCTGCAATGGAAGTGCAGTGTCTTCACCACTGGACTGCCAGGGAAGTGGTCCCCCCACCCCGCCCTCCGCCATTGTGCTGTAATTCTCGATGTCTGGGTCTGTCTCTGAGAATTCAATGAGGGCAACATTGAGGTCTGAGTCATCTCTGTTCTCAGTATCACTCAGCATAGGGTGTGGCTCAGAGCAGAGACTCAGGAAAATGTTTGCTAAATGAATGAATGGAGGGTTCGATGAAAAGCAAATGGTTTATGGATTAGGCTGGGACTTGCTTAAGCCTCTGGATGAAAGAACATAATTCCCATTAGTTCCTGAAACATAAGGCCTCCATTACCATTGGTTAGTGACTCACAGGAACCACTGTTTCCATCATTCTTTGATATACAGGGTTCACAAATCCCTTGGCACCTAAGACTTAGCTACTGCAATTCCCACAAATCCCTGAGACTCAGGATCCATCTTTCCCATCAGCCCCTGAGACTCAGGATCCATCTTTCCCATCAGCCCCTGAGACTCAGGATCACTATTCCCATAAACCCCTGGGACTCAGGATTCACCATTCATTCCCATTAGCCCCTGAGCCTCGGGATCCACCACTCCCATCTGACATTTGCACACAAGTACTGCAGTTCTTGTCAGACCTTGGTACCCAACATCCATAATTCCCATCCCCTTAAGATACAGGTAGACCACCATTCCCATCAACTCCTGAGACACAAGTTCCACCTCTCCTATTATCCTTCAGAACAGCAAGCCAATGGAAAATAGAAACACCCCACCCTTCATAAGGCCATCCCCAAATTCCTGGAACAGGAACTGTTAGCCAGAAAGACATTTCAACCTGCCCTGAAGTAGGTCTGGATCAAGGACTCCTTTGTTAATGCTGTAGAGAAGGGGGCACCAGGTTATGAAGAACTTCCAAGTAGCAGAGTAGCCTTCCACGGGAGGAATCAACCCCCAACCGGACATAATCCTACAGCACCGTCAGAGAGTGCTGCCATGTGAGGGTTAAACTCCAAAGTCAAGACAATCCACTGCAGCACCACTTAATCCCCGCAGGTGCGATGATCCCGAGACTGGCAGAGCACGAAAATACCAGAGGATCCAAATGCAACAGATACTCCCATCGTGCCGTTAAATAATCCCAAGTGGCAGTTTGCCTTGGTGGATTTGCACGAACTGGGGACAGGGCCACCTTTCCTTGGTGTGTGTGGTGGTGGTGGGTGGGACGAAGATGACAAATCTTACTCCCGCTATTAACCCTTTCCTGGATTGGGGGGTTGGTGTGATTTTTGAGGGAGGGTTTCTGCACAGCCTAACTCTTTCCCCTTAGGGCCATGCCTTCTAGTCATCTGGCGAAAGCCTTCAGCCGCTCCACTCTACACATCTCAGCAAAACGGAGGGAAGGTGGTTCTGAGGTTCAAGGAGACTGGAGTGGGAGTGGGTACCGTTTTTTCAAGCCATCCACTTCCCCTTCCTCCGGTAATAGAGCCTGTCTTTCCTGTGAGACACCCACTCCAGGTGACTCTAACAAGAATATTCTAGCAAAACGCCCTTCCTCCCTCCCCCAAAACACATAGCTTGGGCATGTGACCCAATACGGGCCGAACAGAACATTCATTCATGTGTGATCCCCCAACAGAGCTGATTAGAATCTAAGATTTTATTTTTCATCTTTTGAAAAAGTTTTATTTTCATTTTTATTTTATTTTATTTTTAAAATTTGTTTAAATTTACTTTATTGTATTTCATTTTTTTGGCTGCGCCATGCGGCATATGGGGTCTTAGTTCCCTGACCAGGGATTTGAACCTGTGTCCCCTGCACTGGGAATGCGGAGTCTTAAGCACTGGACCGCCAGAGAAGTCCCTATTTTTTTTTTTATTATTATTATATATTTTTCTGCGGTACGCGGGCCTCTCACCGTTGTGGCCTGTCCCATTGCGGAGCACAGGCTCCGGACGTGCAGGCTCAGCGGCCATGGCTCACGAGCCCAGCCGCTCCGCGGCATGTGGGATTCTCCCGGACCAGGGCACGAACCCGCGTCCCTTGCATCGGCAGGCGGACTCTCAACCACTGTGCCACCAGGGAAGCCCCTATTTTTATTTTTTTAATTTTATTGAAGTATAGTCAATTTACAATGTCGTGTTAGTTTCAGGTGTACAGCACAGTGATTCAATTATATCTTTTCCCTCATAGGTTATTACAAAATATTGAATTCAGTTCCCCGTGCTATACAGTAGGTCCTTGTTGTTTATCAAGTTTATATATAGGGGTGTGTATGTGTTAATCCCACCCCCCTAATTTATCCCTCCCCTTTCCCCTTTGGTAACTATGAGTTTGTTTTCTATGTCTATGGGTCTCTTTCCATTTTGTAAATAAATTCATTTGTATCACTTTTTTAGATTCCACATGTAAGCGATATCACATGATACTTGTCTTTCTCTCTCTGACTTACTTCACTTAGTATAATAATCTCTAGGTCCATCCATGTTGCTGCAATTGGCATTATTTCATTCTTTTTTATGCCTGAGTAGTATTCCATTGGGGGTGGGGGTGTGTGTGTGTGTGTGTGTGTATACCACATCTTTATCCATTTATCTGTCGATGGACACTTATGTTGCTTCCACGTGTTGGCTATTATAAATAGTGCTACTATGAACACTGGGGCAGGGTCTCTCTATTAACACAATTATAATTGCTCCTGAAGTACCAGGGAAGGAAGCTAGACAGGAAATTGAAACAAGCAGTGTAAAAGTGAGAAATGAAAATACAAGATTGTCATCTTTTACAGATGATAGGATCCCCTACCTAGAAAACCCAAGAGAATTTACAGAAAAACACAACTCATTATCAAGTTCTTTGACTTGGCAAGATATAAGCTATATACACTAATCAAGATCTGATGAAGAAACAACAAGTAAAATTAGATCCCTATCTCACACCATACACAATGTCACTCCAGATAGAACAAAAATAATTTTCCATTGGTCCTTTTTTAATGGATGAAAGTTATTGACTTTTATAGATTAATTAATCGGATGCAAATGGGAGTGATTTTGTTCCCCCTCCAGGGGACGTTTGTCAAAGTCTGGAGACATTTTTGCTTGTCCTTACTGAGTCGGGGAGAGGGATGCTACTGGCATCTAGTGAGTGGAAGACAGAGATCTGCAAAATATCCTACAGGACATTTTCCCTCTCCCCCCCCAGAACAAGGGATTGTCCAGTTTCAAATATCAATAGTGTTAAAGTTGAAAAACTGTGGTATAACTTGACACCTTAATGCGTCATCGTATGCTTCTAATAGATTTCCAGTTACTTTTTGAATGTTCTAGGTATATAATCACACTAATTGAAAATAATAAGGATACATCCTTCCCAGTATTTAAACCTCTTATTTGCTTCTGTTTTTTTTTTTTTTTTTTTTTGATTCTGTTTTATAATTGCATTTAGCTAGCACTCTCAGAACAACGAGGGTGTGCAAATATAGTTTGCGCTGAGGAGCTGAACTATATTTCTCTGTTTGGGAATTCCATCGTTGGGGGAGGTTCTACTTCCCACCACCAAGGACTTGAAGGCTAGCTACTTGCTTTCCCTGAAACTAGTGGCTAGTGTGCACGTGTCTGAATGAACTGAGAGTTTATAAAGACATCATGAAGGGTCCTGTGCTCTCTCTGATGGCCTTGGCACTGAACGAGGCTGTCCCTCGGCAAACTTGGCGATGATTCTCCTTCCATTGTTTCCTTGGGTTTTGACCCATTTTCTAAACTTGGAACTAAAGCTTTCTCATCCTATCTGTCAGCTGCCCAATGTCCTATGAATGAATTCCCTTTTTGCTTAAGTTAACCCAAATTGGTTTCCTTCACAACCAAGAACCCCACGGTTAGAATGTTAAATAATAATTGTGACAGTCAGTGGGAGCTTATTGTCTCGTTCCTGACTTAGTTGGAAATAGTCTCTCGTCTGCACACATTCATTGATCTATTCATAAAACAGATATTGAAATTCATGAGTTCACTCCTTTACCTCTAGTTCCTACCCAATACCACTTGGGTCATTCTGGTTTTCTGCCTTCCCATATGTGTAAATCCCTTCTCTGAGAAAGGGAAACCTGTTCCCCTTAGCCATAATGTGTTTACTTATTTGATTAGTTCCTCTTTTTTTTTTTTTTTTCTTTTTCTTTTTTTGGCTGCCGCATGGCATGTGGGATCTTAGTTCCCCGACCAGGGGTTGAACCTGTGCTCCCTGCAGTGGAAGCTTGGAGTCCTAACCACTGGACCACCAGGGAATTCCCTTGATTAGTTCCTCTGAGTGTAACTAGTTCCCCATCTCAGCCACTATTCCTTCCCAGTGCAGGGGTCCTTATCCTGCTTGGCTTCCCTTCCCCTACTGGGATGTCCCCACCCAACCCTGAAGCTCTCAACACGCAAATGCCCTCCTCGCCTAGGTGAGGTTCTGACATTTCTCTCTGATATTCTTGGGTAGACACTCTCCTCACTCTGTTTGAGACACTGCACTTCAGGTCACCTCTCTGCACAGGTATCTATCTTGCTCTGCCACACCTGAGCTCTACTGATCAGAAGAGGAAGAGAAGTGGGGGGATAATCAAGATGGCAGAGTAGTAGGATGTAGAGCTCACCTCCCCCCACAAATACATCAGAAATACATCTACAGGGACTTCCCTGGCGGTCCAGTGGTTAAGAATCCGCCTGCCAAAGGGCTTCCCTGGTGGCGCAGTGGTTGAGAGTCCGCCTGCCGATGCACGGGACACGGGTTCGTGCCCCGGTCCGGGAAGATCCCACATGCCGCGGAGCGGCTGGGCCCGTGAATCATGGCCGCTGAGCCTGCGCGTCCGGAGCCTGTGCTCCACAACGAGAGAGGCCACAACAGTGAGAGGCCCGTATACCGCAAAAGAAGAATCTGCCTGACAATTCAGGGGACACGGGTTCGAGCCCTGGTCTGGGAAGATCCCACATGCCGTGGAGCAACTAATCCTGTGAGCCACAACTACTGAGCCTGCGCTCTAGAGCCTGCGAACCACAACTACTGAAGCCCATGTGCCTAGAGCCTGTGCTCTGCAACAAAGAGAAGCCACCGCAATGAGAGGTCCGTGCACCACATAGCCCCCACTCGCTACAGCTAGAGAAAGCCCGCATGTAGCAATGAAGACCCAACATAGCCAAAAAAAAAAAAAAAAAAAAAAAAAATTATGAGTCTGGAGCTCTGCAAAGAGGGCTAGGATGAAGATATACATAGATATACATTTGGGAGTTGTCAATATTTGATAGTATTTAAAGCCTTCGGACTAGATGAGGTTGCTTTGGAAATGAGTAAAGACTGAAAAGAGAAATCCCAGGGTAGGCCAATACAGTGTTTTTTTTTTTTTTTTTTTTCAGTGTTTTACATAGAAGCATTTAGCTTGTTTTTGGTTTTATGTGACTTGATAGGTAGGTAGGTAAATAGAATTCTAGATTAAGAAAATAATTCTATATAAGGGGATTTTTGTTGCAGATGATACCTGAATTTTAATAGCTCCCTTTCAGCATGTAACACAGTGATATGCATAGCCTCCTTTGATCTATTTAAATGAAAATTTATTTTAATAGATATTCGAATATTCAATCATGTCAGTATTCCTAGGTAATATCCATTTGGCCATGATATATATATATGTGTGTGTGTGTGTGTGTGTGTGTGTGTGTGTGTGTGTGTGTGTGTGTGTGATCCCACAGCTTGCGGGATTTCAGTTCCCTGACCAGGCACTGAACCTGGGCCTCTGCAGTGAAAGCCCGGAATTCTAACCACTAGGCCACCAGGGAACTCCCCACGGTATATATTTTTAATTTACTGGAGTTTTCTATTGCTAGTTATCTATTTTGGAATTTCCCCATCAATGTTCAAAAGGGAGATTCATCTGTAGTTAACGCTTTTCATGTTACCATATTAGGTTTTTATATTTCATGATGCTGGCTCTATACAGATCATTGGGAAACCTTTCTTTCTTTTCTTTCTTTCTTTGTTTCTTCCTTTTTTCTTTCTTTCTTTCTTCCTCCCTCCCTCCCTCCCTCCCTCGCTCTTGCTCTCTCTCTTTCTTTCTCTCTTTTTTCTTTCTTTCTTCCTTCCTCCCTCCCTCCCTCCCTCCCTCCCTCCCTCTCTCCCTCTCTCTCCCTCTCTCTCTCCCTCTCTCTCTCTCACTCTCTCTCTGTCTCTTTCTCTCTTTCTTTCTTTCTTTTCTTGGCTGTGCCTTGCGGCATGTGGGAGCTTAGTTCCCCGACCAGGGCTGGAATTGGCGCGCTCTGCAGTGGAAGCACAGGTTCTTAAGCACTGGACCGCCAGGGAAGTCCCCAACTTTTCATTTTTATCTTTAGTTTACATTGAATCAGCATTGTCTGTTTGTAGCTAGTTTGAAATAATTTAATGATTCTGTCAGTTCATCTTATAGTTACTAATTTATTTAATATGTTCATCTCTTCTTGAGAATTTTTGAAATTTACATGTTCCTGAAAAATCATCCATTTATCCCCAATTTTCTAGTTATTAACAATGAACCGAACAAAGAATTCTCCGAGTAATTATGTTCCTCCAGAGCTATCCCCTGTCTTCTCATCATTTTCACGCTTGGCTCATTCCCCCGCATCCTGTGTGATTGTCCCAACCCTGGAGTCTACGCCACTGGTTTTTATTTTCTGTGTGCCAAATACTGTATTTTATTCTCCTAAGTCCATTTCAATTTTTAATTGTCATTGTTTTTCCTTAATTATTTCCCCTAGGTTTTCTAGTTCTGTTTTGATTTTGGTGTCTTATCATTGCTTATATCTAAAAAGAACATTTTCTTTAATTTCCAATAAGTGGGAACCTGCTACAGCCTACCATTTTTTGTTTGATACAGTTAATCAATTAAAATACTCTCTAATTTTTTCATGCTATATTCCTTTTATATTTTATTATTTGTAAAAAGTGGAGAGAGGGTGGGGGAAAGATGAATCGGGAGTTTGGGAGTAGCAGATGCAAACTATTATGTACAGAATGGATAACCAACAAGGTCCTACTGGATAGCACAGGGAACTACATTCAGTATCCTGTGATAAACCGTAATGGAAAAGAATAGGAAACAGAATGTATATATATGTATAACTGAATATATATGAATATATATATGTATAACTGAATCACTTTACCGTAGAAATTAACACAACATTGTAAATCAACTATACCTCAATAAAATAAATTTCTAAAGAATTTTGTCAAAAGGGTTTTGGAAGAAATTGGAGATCTTGGTCTCTCCTTGAATTTACCAGTCAAGCTTGCTGAGTGAGCCTTGTCCAGCAGGGGGGCGGTCTTAGACTTTGATTGTTTTCCTACCTCAGCTTGAGCAAATCCACTCTTGAGGAATGAAGTTAGAGAGTAAGCCTCTGGCTGGAGGAAGTTTTGTTTGATGGGTCAGTGCATCTATTTTGCCAGGAGATACAAAATTAAGTCCCCACAGTAGAAAAGCAGGTATAAAAGTGAGTGCAGGGACTTCCTTGGTGGTCCAGTGGTAAAGAATCCCCCTTCCAGTGCTGGGGATGCTGGTTCGATCCCTGGTCAGGGAACTAAGATCCCACATGCCACGGGGCAACTAAGCCCGCGCACCACATCTACTGAGCTCACACGCCTTCAACGAGAGAGTCCGCAAGCCCGCGTGCCTGCGTGCCGCAAAAACTGCAGAGCCCATGAGCTCTGGAGCCCGGGCACCACAACTAGAGAGAGAAAACCCAAAAGCCACAACTAGAGAGAAGCCCGCGGGCCGCAACGTAGACCAGACGCAGCGGGAAAAAAATAAAGAAAATAAATAAATTTAAAAATATATATTAAAAAAGTGAGTGCAGGAGGCCTGGGGTTAGAAAAACAACAGGACAAGTATACTGACAAATGGTACCTGAACTTTGGCCTCCATGCAGGGGAGACCACAGCAGGGGAGAATGCGGCAAAATAAAACTGGGCAGCTCCCACTCAGCCCCAGCTGATTTCTGTCGCTTGGGAATGCCAGATATTTAAATTTTTCAAGAGACATTAGCCATTCAGACTGTTGCGAGATATCTCCAAGTGTTAAACTGTGACTGATGAATTAAAACAGTTTTTAAAACCTGTATGTAAACTAAATACAAACTATGATCTAGAATTTTTTTTTTTTTGGTGAGTAGCCCTGGATTCACTGTACTTATGTAACATGGGCTTTCAGTTATATTAAATAGTGAAATACTGAACACTTTTACTCTAAGGTCAAGAAGAAGACAAGGATGTCTATTCCAACCACTTTTATTCAACATTGTAATGAAATTACTAGAGGGTGCAGTGAAACAGGAAAAGGAATAAAAGGCATAGTGATTGGAAAGAGAGAAGCAAAACATCATTGTTTCCAATGGCAAGACAGTGTACAGAGAAAACACAAAGTATGCAAGTGAGGGAACTCCCTGGCTGTCCAGTGGTTAGCACTCTGAGCTTTCACTGCCATGGGCCCGGGTTCAGTCCCTGGTCGGGGAACTAAGATCCCTCAAGCTGCGTGCCGTGGCCAAAAGTCAAAACAAACAAAATATACGAGCGAACTATTAGAATTAGTAGGTAATTTAGCAGAGTAGCTGTAACCAAAATCAATACGCAGAAATAACTTCTATATCCATATTAGCAACAGCAGAAAATTAAATTAAAAATACAATATCTTTTGAAAAAGAATGAAAATCCACAATATACCTAAAAGTAAAACTAACAAATAGTTTCAAGGCTGTTACTCTGAAGACTGGAAAATGTTGCTGAGAGAAATTAAAGAAACCCTAAATAAGAGATATAGCGTGCTCATGAATTAGAATATTCAATATTTTTAAAAAGTCAATATTTCCCCAAGCCAGGACCCGAGGAGCTGAGGGATTTTCTCTCCTGCACCCACATCTCAGTGTTGCAGGGGAGGTATTACTTTGCTGTCAGTCAGACAGACCAGGAATTCTTCATTTCTGTTAACGGTGTTTTTGGTTCCTAGCATTTCATTTTGATTCTATCTTAGAGCTTCCATCTCTCTGCTGCATTACCATCTGTTTTTGCATGTTGTCTATTTTTTTTCTTTTAGAACTTTTAACATAGTAATGATGGCTATTTTAAATCCCCTGTGTGATAATTTCAACATCTGGGTCATTTCAGAGTCTTGTTCTGTTGCTTGGTTTGTCTCTTTAGACCGTAGTAGTGGTGTTGTTATAATAGACAGTTTTTTAGAGCAGTTTTAGGTTCACAGCAAAGCTGAGCAGAAAGTGAAGAGAAAGATCTCAGTTGTAACTTTCTGGATTTTCCAGTCTCTCTAGATTTCAGGTGGTGGCTTGCTCTGTGATCTCAGTTCTCTGATGGGTCTGAGAAAAATCATTGATTCCCAGTTTGTTCACATTTTTCTCATTGTAAGAATGAGATTGACAACTTCCAAACAATTTTAATGTTAGGACTGAAACCAGAAGTCCTCTTGCTATGTCATTTTTGTTCTCTTTCTGTGTGTGTGTCATCTTTTTGTTGGAGGCTGGGCCTATCACATCTGCACGTTGGGAACATGGTTTCCCTAAACTTAACCTCTGAAATATGTTAAAAATGCTAAGTTCCTCAAGTCCAGCAGGGGGAGCCCTTGAACTTTGGTTTCTTCCCCTTTCTCAAGGAGTGCTTGACCTTGGCTAAATCCAGTTAGAGACACCTTACAGCTTGTGGGATTTTTGTCTGGTAGGTTCAGGGCCTCCCAGATCAAATCTCTACGTGGACAAGACAGCTATGGTAAATGAGTGAAGTAGACTAGTGTAAGGAAGACAACTGGGCACGTGTTCTGACAAATGGTACCTGGATTTGGCTTCAGTGGAGGGATGCAATAGTGCATGGTGGGGAGTACAGCAAAGTAAAGGAGATCATTTATTGTTCAGCCTCGGCTGATGGCTACTCTGTGAGAATATCAGACCTTCCGATTTTTTCAAGAAGGCTTTCATGTTATGGTGAGATATTTCCCAATGTTTAAATATTCTACGTTTTTTAGTTAAAATGTTTCCAAACTGTTTCAGCCAAATGAAACACAAATACGAGATAGACCTTGCCTGTTCACCAGAAGCCAAATCAGAGCTAGGTCTTCACAGGTGCCCCGTTTTTTCCCTCAGCCCTGGAGTCATTGCTGCTCGAGTGTGGATGCCATCTTTCCCACGGTTGACATCCTTGCTAAATGGAGCCCTGCATAATTTCCTCCCCACTCTTTAACTTCACTACATCATACCATGTCCTCAGACAGTGCTTATGCCTTTGTTCTTGGTTCTCCTTCTGTCCTCCTTCAATTATGTCCAAATTGTCGTATTACAGATCGATATCCTCAGGGATTTTAACATCATGCATGGTACGAAACGAGGTCCTCCAAATCTTGCAGCCCTCCAGGATTTTATTATTTATTTTTAATTTATTATTTATTTATTTTTTGCGGTACGCGGGCCTCTCACTGTTGTGGCCTCTCCCGTTGCGGAGCACAGGCTCCGGACGTGCAGGCTCAGCGGCCATGGCTCACGGGCCCAGCCACTCCGCGGCATGTGGGATCTTCCCGGACCGGGGCACAAACCCGTGTCCCCTGCATCGGCAGGCGGACTCTCAACCACTGCGCCACCAGGGAAGCCCCCCTCCAGGATTTTAATATCGGGAGAATATAACTGAAGTTCCCATGCCAAAAAAGTCCAGGAAATGCAAGACTGCCAGCCCTGCATCTTATTTGAGAGGATTTCTATGGATGACATCATTCTCCTAATTATCATCTGCAGCCATGTCCTTTCTCCCAATATGGGAACAAAAACTTCTTTCTTGCATTCTCCAGCACTATGAGTCCAATGGGATTATGTGTAACATACTTAAAGTTTGGGGACTGCAGCAGGGAATGACCCCACAAAAAATGAAGCAACTTAAATGGGATATTAATCCCCACTGTCCATCTCCACGCCATGAAGCCCCATACCAGCTGTGAGTCTCCTGTCACCATGCTGCTGGGACCTCATCTCTCGTGAAAGAAGATGAGCTCCTGTCCCCACCATCCGTTGCCACTGAGACCAACGCTGCCCAGCCTTTTTTCCCTAAGCCATAATCTTAGGCTTCACATAATTTAATTAGGCAGAGAAATTTTTAAAAATTTATTTATTTAGGGCTTCCTTGGTGGCGCAGTGGTTGAGAGTCCGCCTGCCAACGCAGGGGACACGGGTTTGTGCCCTGGTCCGGGAAGATCCCACATGCCACGGAGCGGCTGGGCCCGTGAGCCATGGCCGCTGAGCCTGCGCGTCTGGAGCCTGTGCTCCGCAACGGGAGAAGCCACAACAGTGAGAGGCCCGCGTACAGCAAAAAAAAAAAAAGAAAAAAATTATTTATTTATTTTTGGCTGTGTTGGGTCTTCATTGCTGCGTGCAGGCTTTTCTCTAGTTGCGGTGAGCAGGGGCTACTCTTCGTTGCAGTGCGTGGGCTTATTGTGGTGGCTTCTCTTGTCATGGAGCACGGGCTCCAGGTGCACGGGCTTCAGTAGTTGTGGCACGCAGGCTCAGTAGTTGTGTCGTGCAGGCTCAATAGTTGGGGCGCACAGGCTTAGTTGCTCTGCGGCACATGGGATCTTCCCGGACCAGGGCTCGAACATGTGTCCCCTGCATTGGCAGGCAGGTTCTTCACCACTGCACCACCAGGGAAGCCCAGGCAGAGAAATTTTAGCCTGTTCTTTGGCTCAACCACCAGATTAGTCCTGCCTCTTCTGTTTAGACATTCAAGAAGGTAACTGATTTGTTTTGAAAACATAAGCGTGTAGGTCCTTGCCCTGAGATGATGTTGCAGCTCTTCTGGAATGTGGAGTTTGTTCTACAACACTGTGAGAGTCTGAATAGACCAATGGATGACCTCAGACCATAGGTCAGAATAGAACCTTAACGCACCATGGGCAGCACCAAGCCCAGGAAACCAACCCATCATCTACCGAAACCAGCCCACGAGGCCAGCCTGCTATCAACAAGTCAGACCTGTAGAAAGTCAGACCGTATCTCTGGCAACCTTTCAGGAAGCTAAACAACAACCCCTGTATCAATCAGCCCCAGACGGACAGAACCTGATGGCAGCTTCCCTAGTTTTTGTCCCTGCTCCCAAGTTAGAAACAATCACAACAAGCCAGATATGTACCCCCAACCAATCACAGAGCATGCGCCACTTCTACGCAGCCCCCCAGGTCCACAGCCCCAATCAGAGCACATCTGAGGCCTTCTCTTTCCTCCTCTATGAATCTTCCCCACTCCTCTGTCTGCCTTTGAGTGTCTGTCAGAACGTACTTGCTGGTGGCCAACTCCCTCGTCACAGCAAGCTCTGGGTAAGCAGCCCCTGCTTGAAATGAGGCAGGACCCTATGGTTTATGCCCGCCATGTCCTCCACCTGCCTTTTGTCTGTGGAAAAACTTTAGCCAAATAATAAGTTTATTCAGAGAAGTGAGAAAATGCAGAAACAAAGGAAGACAGTCGAAGGAGACCAAATAATAATAGTTTAGTCATTAAGCACAGTCAAGGACCTTTAGTTCCTCCTGAAGGGCTACAGGTAACATTCTGAGCCATATCCTGGGAGCTGTCTTATAGACACTGAAAGCCCCACCAGGTGGCAGAAGTGAACTACATGATGACCAGACTGTAGCCATGACCTAAGCTGCCACAATTCCGAGAACTGGCCTCAAAGAAATGGAAACAAACCGACCCTGGAACTGAAGATTAACTTTACCTAAAACAATTAAGATGATGCTGGTCAGACCACCGATGACCAATTTCAAGATGACTGTCCGAGCTGACAGCGCTCTTTCTGCATGTAGCCCCCTCCCTCTGTATATAAAAGCTCTCACCCCCTGATTGTCAGAGGCAGGGAGTCGGCCTTTGGACAGGTGTCCTCCCCACCAGCATCAAAAATAAAGCAAAATAAATAAATAAATAAATAAAGCAAACTTTCCTTTCCACCAACCTCACCTCTTTATTGGCTTTTGAGGGGCGAGCAGCCGGACCCCACTTCCGGTTACAACAGCAAGCTCTAAGTAGCCCCTGCTTGTTCTCATTTGGTTGGTTGTTTTGGACTGAATGTTTGTTTCCCCACCCAAATCTGTATGTTGGAGCCCTAACCCACGAAGTGATGGTATTTGGAGGTAGGGCCTTTGGGAGGTAAACAGGATTAAGTGAGGCCATGAGGGTAGAGCCCCCATGACGAAATTAGTGTCCTTATAATCAGAAGAATGAACAGTGCTTGCTCTCCCAATCTCTCTCTTCCTGCTGCAGGAGGACACAGTGAGAGGGTGGCCACCTGCAAGCCAGGAAATGGGTCTTCCTCACCAGGGAACCGAATCAGCCTGCCCCTTGATCTTGGACTTTCCAGCCTCCAGGACTGTGAGAAATAGCTTCCTTTTGTTTAAGCCCCCCAGTATTTCATTATGGCAGCCTGAACGAAGACGTTGGTCTTTGTTTATTTCTACGGCAGGTTTTGGTCATTGTTATTTTATATTAATGGGCATCAGAGAAGGAGTTGCTAAAAACTATGAACATAGGTCAGCGTGTTTCCCAGGAGTCCACAGAAGGGCTGTGAACGGGGACATTGAAAGCAAGTCTCACGGGGAGGTTTGGGGCAGCTTCAGGGGCTGAGACAGAGTAGGTAAGGGTGTGTGTGCCTGACAGTGAGGGGCGAGGTTGTGTTAGGCACACGCGAGATCTTTCCAGCCCAAGTTGGCCTGATGGAGAAAACAAAACAAATCCAAGTGTTGACTCGCTTCGCTTGAAAAGCTCTGAAGTATACTGGCTTCAGGCACTGAGGGTTTCGGGACTTGGTCAGTGTCATCGAACTCCATTTTCAAAAAGAAATTGTTGGGACTTCCCTGGCAGTCCAGTGGTTAAGACTCCGTGCTTCCACTGAAGGGGGCATGGGTTTGATCCCTGGTTAGGGATCTAAGTTCCATGCGAGGGTGGGAGTGGGAGAGGGTGGGGGGAGAGGGGAAACTAAGATCCCGCATGCCAGGCAGCACAGCCAAAAACAGAAAAAAGAAAAGAGAATCATTAACCCTGTAGCTTTGCTGGCCTTGTTGTCAGGCAGGCTCTCACCAAGTATTGAGCTCTGAGGATGTCCAGTCCAGCCTCTTCCTTCCCCAGAGATGTTGCAACCGAGCAGGACCCTACGGGGCCTTCCTGGGAAAGACCCCTCCCCCATACCCTCCGCTGTAGCTCTTCTCTGAAGTACGCTGACAATAGTATCTCATGTATATTTCCTGAGTTTTTCCGGATGCTAAAGACCACCATCAAATGGGAGAAATTAACTACCTGATGATCAGGAGCTCTGTAGCCCCCTTCTGGTGCCTAAGTACTGATCACCATCAACCAATGAGAGAATTGTGCACGAGCTGATCACACACCCTGGGACACCCCTCACTCACCTGACCTTTAAAAATGCCTTGTTGAGGGCTTCCCTGGTGGCGCAGTGGTTGAGAGTCCGCCTGCCTGATGCAGGGGACACGGGTTCGTGCCCTGGTCCATGAAGATCTTACATGCCGTGGAGCGGCTGGGCCCGTGAGCCATGGCCGCTGAGCCTGCGCGTCCGGAGCCTGTGCTCCGCAACGGGAGAGGCCACGACAGTTAGAGACCCGCGTACCGCAAAAAAAAAAAAGAAAAAAAAAAATTTTGCTGAGACCCTTCGTGGAGTTCAGGTTTTTCTAAGCATGAGTCACCCATCGCCCTGCGTTGCCCTGGAATAAACCTTTCTCCAAACTCTGACTTTCGGGTTTGCCTTCACTGTGCATCGGGCACATGAACTTGCGTTTGGTAACAATGTTATGGGGAAACTTCCTTTTCTGTTCAGTCAGCATCCTTCCGTCTAGTCCTTCCGTCCATGCGCTGCAGCTTCCTTCCCGCTCACCGATTGTGTCTGTGCTCCCATTCCTGATAGATGAATCAGAACATGGGGTAAGAGAATGAAGTAATACCAGGGTGTTGTAGACCCAGGTCCTTAGACTCTTTAATCAATAGAAATTGATGAGGGACTTCCCTGGTGGCTCAGTGTTTAAGAATCCGCCTGCCAAGCAGGGGACATGGATTTGATCCCTAGTCCAGGAAGATCCCACATGCCGCGGAGCAACTAAGCCCGTGCGCCACAACTACTGAGCCTGCAGGCCACAACTACTGAGCCCACGTGCCACAACTACTGAAGCCCGTGCGCCTAGAGCCCATGCTCCGCAACAAGAGAAGCCACCACAATGAGAAGCCCGCGCACGGCAACAAAGAGTAGCCCCCGCTTGCCGCAACTAGAGAAAGCCCGCGTGCAGCAACGAAGACCCAGGGCAGCCAAAATAAATAAATAAATAAATAAAAATCGTTAAAAAGAAGAAAGAGAAATTGATGAGAGGCCAGATGAGAAATTCAGGTAAGGCTGTATTGGGCTTTATTGTGCTGCAGAAAGGTACCCTTGCTCACTCTCTAGGGGGGCAAGCTGGTCCCTTAAAGGGGGTGAGGGTAGGGGCAGATCGGCGGGTCGGGCCAGAGGTGTAGCTTAGGTGGTCCGCCCACCCCCTTGGTGGTGCTGGGTGCAGGGATCGTGCGCAGGACACTGCTTTTGCTCCCCACACCTCAGAAGTGGCAGTTGGGTTTTGGTCTTTTTGTATCTTGTTGTTCATAATTTGCCCCACTTGCCCATGCATGCAGTTATTTTTAGTCCCTTATAGTTTCTTTGTATTTTATTGCTCAGTGAGACATTTCTTCAGGTGCAAGCACTTCAGTAAATGGTCCCAGGTTCCAGATGCCAGGTCACCAAGTGTCTCAAGGGCAGGGTCTTGACCTTCCAGCCTAGAGGTGCTTCTGCCCTCCCTACTAATGACTGGGTAACCCCGGGGATGGGGGGGGAGTGCGGAGTGCAGGCCCACCTGCAGGGCTGGCCCTGCTCTAGTTTCCGTCCCCCTAGACAGAGCCTGAGAGTGTGCAGAAGCTATGTGTGACCGCGAGTCCCACGCTTTTCCCTTCCCTGACGTCTAGTCTGACTTTGATCCTCAGGTCCATGAAGCCCCAAATTCAAGTTTTTCATGTTCAGAATTCCCCCAGGGCATGTGTGACTTGGGTTCCCTCTCTGGATTTCCACCCTCTCCTAGATTTCGGACTGAAAATTCCTCTCTCCTGCCAGCGCTTCGAGGATTTTCAGAACAGTTACAATGATTATTTATTTTAAAATGAAATTGTAATTTTAGTTATTTTCAGCAGGAAGCTGGGTCTGATATGCAGCTCATAGAGCCCCTGGAGATGGTCCCCATCTCTTTTCCTTTTTTTTTTTTTTTTTTGTCGCGCAGTGTAGCTTGCGGGATCTCAGTTCCCCGAACCTGGGCCACAGGAGCGAAAGCCTGGAATCCTAACCACTACGCCATCAGGGAACTCCCTTATCTTTTCCAATTAAACTCGCTCCCTCTCTGATCTCTCTTAGGCCCATGACTTGAAATGCTGTCTGCATGGTGACAGGCCAAGTTTGTGTGTCCAGCTAGAACTTTTCCTTAAACTCCAGACTCATAGCATGAGTACCTTCTGTTGATTCTCCATTTGTGCGTCAAATATGCATTTCTCACTCCACACATTCCCAGTAGAGCGCCCAATCCTCTTTAAAAATCCCTTAGGGACGTCCCTGGCGGTCCCGTGGTTAAGACTCCGTGCTCCCAATGCAGGGGGCCCGGGTTCGATCCCTGGTCAGGGAACTAAGATCCCGCAGACCGCAACTAAGACCCGGAGCAACCAAAATAAATAAATAAATATTTTTTAAAAATCCCTTGAAGTTTTTGCCTCTGTGGCAATGGTGGCTTCACGTCGGCAACTGTAACCAAGCCAAGTGCTCACTGCTCGATGCACCTAGAAGCCAGTATGATGGTACCGGCTTTTGAGAAAAGAAGAAGCTTGACTGAGTGGTCGACCAGCAAGGAGACAGGAGGCAAAGCTCAAATCTGTCTCCCCAAGTGGGGTTTGGTCAAAGTTTTATGAATTAGGGGAGGAGGTTGGTATGCAGAACCAGTGATAGGGGAGGTCTGGATTGGAGGTCATTTGTGGTAAGGTATATATAACGGGTGCTTCAGCTCCAGATCTTCCTGGACAACAGACCCTTTGCTTCTGAAAGGGTTCTGGCGTTCAGCTTCTGGTCTGCTTCTCACCAACTCCACCTGGTCTGACCTGGCCACCCCCATCTCACATCCCAGGCATTTGCAACAGCCCTGGCAGAGGAGTCTACGCTCCGTACGGCAAGTAGCAGAGTGATCAGGCGAAAGTAAATCAGAGCCTGCCCCGTTTCTGCTCAAGCCCTGAACTGCCTTCACACCTGTGATATCGTGATTTATAATAAGAAGTATGTGCGTTCGGTCTTCATCCCCGTTTCTGGCACAGAGCTCCTAAAAACCTGGGGATTTCCTAAGTAATGAGAGGGATAAAGGGGTCTTGTGTTATTTTAATGAAGCCGCTTTTGAGACGCACTTAAGATGGGGCTTGGTTGCCAGGGAAGCCCTAGAGGTGATTAGAGAGTTGGAACTTTCAGTCCCATGCCCTTGACCTCTAGGGAAGAGAGAGGACCCCAGAAGTTGAATCAATGACCAATGGCCACTGATTTCATCAATCATGACTATGTAGTGAAGTCGCCAAAACATCCGAAAGCATGGGGTTTGGAGAGATTCTAGGCCGGTGAACAGGTAGAGATTCAGGGAGAATGGTGTACCCAGGAGAGCGTGGAAATTCCATGCCCCTTCCCGCATAACTTGCCTTATGCATCTTTTCATCTGGTTGTTGATTTGTATCCTTTAATATCCTTTGTAATAATCTAGTAACCTAGGTGACTGGTAAGATAGTAAGTAAACTGGTTTCTCTGGGTTCTGTGAGTTGCTCTAGCAAATCAATGGAACCCAAGGAGGAGATCATGGGAACCTCTGATCTATAGCCAGTGGATCAGAAGCACAGGTGACAACCTGGACTTGTAATTGGTGTCTGAAGTTGAGGCAGTTTTGTGGGACTGAGCCCTTAACCTGTGGGATCGGATGCTATCTTTAGGGAGGTGGCGTCAGAATTGAGTTAATTGCTTGGTGATGTGGAAGAAAACCACACACACACATCAGTATCGCTGTTGAAATCATAACAACTCACTCAGTGTGGTGACTCACTTTATGTGTCAACTTGGCTGGGCCACGAGGTGCCCAGACATTTGGTCAAACATTATTCTGGGTGTTTCTGTGAAGATGTTTTTGGATGAGACCGATTTTTGTTTGTTTGCATTTTGTTTGTTTGTTTTGTTTACATTTTAATTTAATTTTATTTATTGAAAAAATTAAAAATTTTTAATACAGTTTTTAAAGGTTACTTTCCATTTACAGTTATTACAAAATATTGGCTATATTTTCCATAATGCACAATACATCCTTTTTTTTTTTTTTTTTTTAGGCTGCGTTGAGTCTTTGTTGCCACACACCAGCTTTCTCTAGTTGCGGTGAGTGGGGGCTACTCTTTGTTGTGGTGCATGGGCTTCTCATTGTGGTGGCTTCTCTTGTTGCGGAGCACGGGCTCTAGGCGTGCGGGCCTCAGTAGTTGTGGCACGCAGGCTCAGTAGTTGTGGCTCACGGGCTCAGTAGTTGCGGTGCACGGGCTTAGTTGCTCCGCAGCATGTGGGATCTTCCCAGACCAGGGCTCGAACCCGCTCCCCCACCTCTATATCCCCCCGCAATGGTAACCATTAGCTTGTTCTCTATGTCTGTGAGTCTGCTTCTTTTTTGCTATATTCACTAGTTTGTTTTCTTTTTTAGATTTCACATATAAGTGATATACAGTATTTGTCTTTCTTTGTCTGACTTATTTCACTTAACATAATGCCCTCCAAGTCCATGTTTGCCATGTTGCTACAAATGGCAAAATTTTGTTCTTTTTTATGGCCGAGTAGTATTCCATCGTATATATATATATATATATATATATATATATATATATATATATATATATATCCCCCCATGGATGAGATTGATATTTAAATCAGTAGACTGAGTAAAGCAGATTGCTCTCCCGAATGTGGGTGGGCCTCATCCAATCAGTTGAAGGCTCGAATAGAAGAAAAGGGCTGACCCGCCCATGAGTAAGGGAACTCCTCCTGCCTGAATGCATTCCAGCTGGGATATCAGTTTTCTTCCTCCCTTCGAACTTGAAACAACAGCTCTTCCTAGGTCTCAAGCCTGCACACCTTCAAACTAGAACCACACCATCAGCACTCTTGGGTCTCCAGTTTGCTGACCACAGATCTTGGGACTTGTCAACCTCTGTAATCACACAAGCCAGTTCCTTATAATGAATCTCTTTATGTATGTATACACATGCTGTTGGTTCTGTTTCTAGAGAACCCTAATACACCCAGAGTAAAAGCCAAATTCTTACAATAGTCTCAAAATTTCTTCATAATCTGACCTATGATACCTCTCAGACCTACTCTCCTTATTCACCCTGTTAATCACTCTGCTACCCCGTCATCCAGCTGCGCTAAACACACCACACAGGCTCCCACCTTGGGACTTTTGAATGCGCTCTTCCTTCGGGGTGGATCACTTTTTCCTGGATACCCATAGGCGTCATTCTCTTACTTTCTTCATGTGTTTACTCAGACGTCACCCTCTCCATGAGGCCTGCCCCAGCCACGTTTTTAAAACTTTCAGCAGTTCTCAACTATTCCTCTTCTGCTTTCCTGTTTTTCTCAATATTTATTTATTTGGTTGCACAGGGTCTTAGTTGTGGCAGGGAGGCTCCTTAGTTGTGGCATGCGAACTCTTAGTTGTGGCATGCATGTGGGATCTAGTTCCCTGTGGGACTGAACCTGGGCCCCCTGCGTTGGGAGCACGGAGTCCTATCCACTGCGCCACCAGGCGAGTTCCTGCTTTCCTGATTTTAATTGTTTCCTTAGACTACATTATTCTCCAAGAGACTGTGTATCTTTTTTTTTTTTTTTTTTTTTTTTTGCGGTATGCGGGCCTCTCACTGTTGTGGCCTCTCCCGCTGCGGAGCACAGGCTCCGGACGTGCAGGCCCAGCGGCCACGGCTCACGGGCCCAGCCGCTCCACGGCATGTGGGATCTTCCCGGACCGGGGCACGAACCCACGTTCCCTGCATTGGCAGGTGGACTCTCAACCACTGCGCCACCAGGGAAGCCCTGAGACTGTGTATCTTAATTTTCTTATTAAATGTTAGTCTCCCCACTCAGATTTTTGACTCACCTTTTCCACCCTAGGAGCTTATCCTGTGTTATATCTCCAGCCCCTACATAGCCCCTGCATGGGGGCATGGCACACAGCAGGTGTCCTCAAAGCCTTAGTTGAATGAGCGAGTATCAGTGCCAGGCTGTGTCCTAAGCGCTTGACACATATGAACTCATCTAATCCTCACACAGCATTTCTGCTAGTGTCTCTGTTTTTCCGATGAGCAAACTGAGGCACAGAGAGGCTAAGTAACTTTGGTAAAGTTGAACAGATGGCAGGTGAGTTGGTAGGTAGGCAGGTGTCTGGGTTCCAACCCGGGCACTCCTTGCCTTCAACTCCCACATTCGAAACACCCTGTGCTCGGTCTGCTTTGGGCATCAACACCAGGACCAGAGTCTGAGGCTGCCTGGGACGAGGACAGTGATGGGAACGGGGACCTAACTCCATGGGGTCAGGAGGCTCCAGGGTGACTGGTGGTGTCCACAGCTCTGTGACCACTGTGGACCGAGTCATGTCCAACTGACATGCTTGTTGCTGAGAACTTACCTTTCTCCTGACTTGGGGGCAGGCCTCCATCACCTGGACCCTCAGCCTGGGCTCCCTTCAACATGTGATAATGAATTTGCTCTTTGACCTCCCAGAGGCCCTGATCCCCAGGGAGCTGGACAGGTGATGCTCTCTTCCCCGTGTAGACAACAGTGCAGGGGGAAGGGCTACAGCTGTGGGGCCTTGGGTGCCTAGACAAGCCTCACATTTCAGTAGCTCGCAGTCTGCAGCTGCAAATGGGAGAGACCTGCCCCCTCCTGTGGCCTGTGGCGTCCAAGTTCCCCTTCTGATTGGCCAAGGCTGTCGCTGTCACCCACTGGCTTCCTGTTGGGGCTTCCTCGGTTGCTCCCCACATTCGCGGCGCTTCCTTCCCTGACTGAGGCACTTGGACCCGGGCTCTGCGGTGGCGGACGCGGACATGGTGCCCCTGCTGCTGCTGCCCCTGCTTTGGGGGGGTGAGTGGGCCGAGGGAGGAGGGGCGGCAAGGGTGGGGGAGGGGCTGGAGCTTCAGCGGAGCCTCTGTGTCCCCCAGGGTCCCTGCAGGAGGACTGGGGGTACCGGCTCCTAGTGCAGGAATCAGTGACGGTGCAGGCGTGCCTGGATGTCTACGTGCCCTGCTCTTTTTCCTACCCTTGGAGTTCGTGGTACCCCTATGAAGAACCCTTCGTCTATTGGTTCCGGGAAGGGGACAACGTATCCCGCAGTGATCCTGTGGCCACAAACAACCCAGGTAGACAAGTGAAGCCAGAGACCCAGGGCCGATTCCACCTCCTCCGGGACCGCAGGAAAAAGAACTGCTCCCTGAACATCAGAGATGCCAGGATGAGCGACACAGGAGTCTACTTGTTCCGAGTGGAGAGAGGTGATAGCAAATACAGCTACAGAGATAAGAAGCTGAATTTGCAGGTGACAGGTATGGCAGGGGCCCAGGAGAGGACCCTGGGACGTGGAGACTCCCGTATTAGAACAGGAACAGGACACAGGACCACTCCCTGCTCCAGGTCTTGGGGTTTAGGGGTTCAGAAGAGACACAGGACCTGGGGTGAGATGTGGCTCTGAAGCACTGGTCCCTCTCAGGATCACATTCTGGGCCCCCACCCCCCTGGGGCCCAGGCATCTCCCTCTCTTCTCATCAGCCCCAACAGAGAAACCTGACATCCATTTTCTGGAGGCTCTGGAGTCCGGCCGCCCCACAAACCTGACTTGCCACTTGTCACTAGTCTGTGATGGGGGAAGAGTTTTCTCATTCTCCTGGGCGGGGGATGCCCTTGATGCCATGGGCCCAGAGACCCTCCACTCCTCGGTGCTCACCTTCACCCCGAGGCCCCAGGACCACGGCACCAACCTCACCTGTCGAGTGGAACTCCAAGGAGATCAAGTGACCATGGAGAGAACCATCCGACTCAATGTGTCATGTGAGTTTGGAGGGGGGCTGGGTCCCTGAGGGCAGTCGGCTGTGTGTGTGTGTGTGTGTGTGTGTGTGTGTGTGTGTGTGTGTGTGTGTGTAGAGGGCAGGGATAGAACGAGGGCCAGCTCACTCTTTTATGGATCTGCGCCTTGGGAGCCGAGGTGGGGAGAGGCCATGAGGACAGCCGTGCCCCCTTCCTGGTTTCCTTCCTTGGGTGCTGGGTCAGTTTCCATCCCACTGCTCAGCTCTGAAGCAAGGCCATATCTTTCCATCCTAGATGCTCCGTGGAACCTCAGTATCAACCTCTGCTTCAGAAATGTCACAGGTAGGAAAGGACCTCTCTTCTCCAGGGCTGGGTCCAGCTCCTGGGACCACCTCCAAGCAGAGAGGGTGGGATTAGGGCTTGAATGCCGTCACATATGGGAAGAGCAAGGATAAAAATCACCACCCTCTCCCCCACCTCCCAGGCGCTAGTCCACACACAGATTCAATACACATATACACATACACACACACACATATATACATGCACGTACACACACATCCACATCCACATCTCTACACATCCACACAGATGCATACAGAAATGCACAGACGCACATGCACCTACACACGCATGGACACACACATACAGGCCACACACACACGCACCACACACATACGCACTCACACACTCTGTTCAAAGCCCGTTTCACTTCACCATGGTTGTGCTCTGTGGTTTTCCTCCACAGAACCGCCTGCGTCCCATTTCCGGGTGCCTTCACTGAAGCAGTTTCCCAAGGCTTGAGGCTCTCTGTGCTCTTTCCACCAAACAGCCCAGGCACGTCCCATTGAGACACTGAGCTTCCCCTGAAGATACAAGGCCCAGACACGTTGTGTCAACCTCCTTAGGGTGTGAGGGTCCAGCCTTGGAACCCACACCGAAGCAAGCTAGCGGGCCAGGGGAGGAGAGGGAGAGGCCAACTAGATCCTAGGAAGGCGGGAGGGATGAGACCTCAGCCTTCCCCAGCTCTCACTGCACTTTCCCCCAAAGCCCTCAAGGCTCTACAAAACAGCTCATCCCTTCTCATCTCGGAGAGCCAGGCTCTGCAGCTGCTCTGTGTGGCTGACAGCAACCCCCCTGCCCAGCTGAGCTGGTTCCGGACGTCCCCAGCCCTGAACGCGACCCGCATCTCCAGCACCAAGATCCTGGAGCTGCCAGGCTTAGGCGCTGCAGAAAGAGAATTCACCTGCAGAGCTCAGAACCCTCTGGGCTCCCAGAATACCTCTCTGAGCCTCTCGGTGGTCTGTGAGTGCGGGGACCCCTGGGGGCAGGACACCTGGGCCCAGGTGAGGGGAGGGGCACCGCTGACACTCCTCCCTCTGTACAGACCCCCCGCAGCTGCTGGGACCCTCCTGCTCCCAGGAGGAGGAGGGTCTGCACTGCGACTGTTCCTCCCGAGCCCAGCCGGCCCCCTCCCTGCGCTGGCGGCTGGGGGAGGGGCTGCTGGAGGGGAATTTCAGCAACGCCTCCTTCAAGGTCACCTCCAGCTCGGCTGGGCCCTGGGTCAACAGCTCCCTGTGCCTCCGCGAGGGGCTCAGCTCTGGCCTCAGACTCAGCTGCGAGGCCCAGAACGGCCACGGGAAACAGAGCGCCACTGTCCTGCTGCTGCCAGGTTAGGGGACCTGTTGAGGGCAGAGGCTTAGGGGGAAAGGAGTTAAGGTCCTAGAAGATGATGCTTGGAGGGAGAGGGGCTGGGGCCTGGACAGAAGGTGGTTGCTAGGACAGGGTGCCCCATCTCAGACCTGAAGGGGTTCTCCAGCAAGTTCTGCAAGGAGGTGGGAAGGCAAGAGACTGAATCTTGGGAGTGAGCTCATCTCACAGCCCTCTCCTCTGCAGGGAAACCGGCATCCCTGACCGGAGTGGTTGGTGGGGCCCTTGCAGGTGCCGGTGCCATGGCCCTGCTGTCACTGTGCTTGTGTGTTATCTTCTTTTGCATGTAAGCCTGTGTTCTTGGGGAGGTGCACAGGGGGGTGTGTGTGGTAGGCAGTCCAGAGAACGGTCATTTAACCCCAGAAAGGCAGCGCTGAGTAGACTAGATCCAGAGGGGGTCTTTTTTTTTTTTTTTGCGGGGTTGGGGGGGAATAGGTAACAGCCTTCGTGAGATAGAATTCCCATACGTTTAAGGTGTACAATTTATTGGCTTTCAGTCTATTCAGAGTCGTGCGTCCATCACCATGATTTTGATAGAACTTTTTCATTAGCCCCTGAAATGAAACCAAAAGGAAACGCACACCCCTTGTCATCCCATCTGATCCATCCCTTGCCCTAGACAACCACGAATCTGAGTCCGTCTAGAGTTGGCTATTCCGGACATTGTGGAATCATAAAATATGTGGTCCCTTGTGACTGACCCCTTTTGCTTAGCGTGATGATTTCAAGGTTCGTGCACGTTGTGGCATGTGTCGGTACTTTGTTCCTTTTTATTTCCGAATAATGTTCCCTGGTATGAATGGAGCACCTTTCTACCCATCTGCTCATCCACTGATGGACATTTGGGTTGTTTCCACTTTTTGGCTCTCATTTGCCAATAATAATAACATTCACGTACAAGTTTTCATGTGTAAGCGGGGTCTTTAGGGATGGAAATTCAGTCTTGGCCAAGGTCCTGGTCATCCAGGAGGATGAAGCACTCACTTGCCCGTCAGGAAGGCCTCCGAGTCCGGTTCCAGGGTCCGGATGCCTGAGTTGTCTTACCAGGGAGTGGGGGCAGCCTGCTTGTCTTTGCCCGAGCCGGCCTTCTGCAGTTTCTTCTCTTCTCTTCCACTGGTTTCTTCTCCTAGAGTGAAAGCCCGCAGAAAGCAGGCAGCCAGGAGACCAGAGGGTGTGGATGGTGAAGACCCCGTCATGGGTACCATCGCCTGGGTGAGTGATGTGGGCGTCTTCTCCTGCAGTGGGAGCCCTGGGCGTGTCCACTCGGTGGGTCCAGACTGAGTTCCTCAGTATTTCCTGCTCCTCCCTGGTCCCCCGGGCAGACACCTGGGCATTGACTCCCCTTCTGTTCTTCCCCTCCATCCCCCAGACGCAATGGCCCTCTGCTGACCACTGAGCCAACCTCACCTCTTTGCCAGATACAGCCTTCCAGAACCATCTCCCCCAAACCAGTACTTTCCAGCCCTTCTGGAGTTTCAAAGCTGTTGTTTGCTACCATTGCTTAGAGAATCAAGTCCTAATCCTTGGTCTGATATACGAAGTCCTTCCTGAGGTCTCCCCTGATGGCCGCTCCAGCCACTGGTCCTGCCCTAGGGTCCAGCTACACTGGCCTTCTCACTGTCTCCATAGCAATCTATTACCTGATGACTCGGAGCCTTTGAATGTACAGTTCCTTCTACCTGAAATGCCCTTCCTTCCTCATTTCGACCAGACCACCTCGCCTCCTCCTTCTAGCTCCAATATCAACATCTCTTACTCTGGGAAACCTTTGTCCTCTCCCTCCCTGTCAATGCCCATCCCTCCCTTCTCTATATCCCCAGAGCTCTGTGTCCATCCCTGTACTGAGGGTCACATCACACAACATCACTATATTTACCTGTCTCCACCCTCTCATCGTATTTGTAAAGTCCTTGAGAGGGCGGGGGTTGTAATTTTCTCTCACTGTCCCTGTCCAGCATGACCCCCCTTCTCTTTTTTAAAATTGGGTTCGCGTTGCCCTAAGTGGAGTTATCCAAAATGCTTTGCTCGTGACCGAGCTATTATCACTGGAACATGCAGTGTTCGCTTTGTTTTTCATAATATGATAAGCAAATGTAAACCTCCCGTCCAACCTAAGACTTCAAACATTGATGATGACTTTTATCTACCCATGTTGCTCCCTGATCCATCCTCAGTAACCACTGCTCTGAATCTCTTTTTTTTTAAATTTATTTATTTAATTTATTTATTATTTTTGGCTGCGTTGGGTCTTCGTTGATGCACGCGGGCTTTCTCTAGTTGTGGCGAGCGGGGGCTACTCTTCGTTGCGCTGCGCGGGCTTCTCATTGCAGTGGCTTCTCTTGTTGCGGAGCATGGGCTCTAGGTGCGCGGGCTTCAGTAGTTGTGGCACGCGGGCTTAGTTGCTCCGCGGCATGTGGGATCCTCCCGGACCAGAGCTCGAACCCGTGTCCCCTGCATTGGCAGGCAGTTCTTAACCACTGCGCCACCAGGGTAGCCCTGCTCTGAATCTTTTGTTGCTGGTGTTATCACATATATGTTTACCCAAAATGTACACTGTTTAGTTTAATTGCTTCTGAACCTACAAAGGGCTTCACGTTCTGCCTACTCTTCTTGGACTCGCTTTGTAGATGCAACATTAGGTCACAAAGAGTCATTCCTATTTTTACATAAAGTTGCAGTTCTCCATTGTATAATAATTCATTTTATTATTATGTCTATTATCTAAGCTTGTATTGATGGACATTTGAGTTGTTTCCAGGTGTTGCTCTTATGAACATTCTTATTCGTGTCTCACTGTGTTCACATGTGAGAGTTTTTCTTTAGCATTACTGAAGAATTTAATTACTAGGTCATAGTGTATGTAAAGTTCATATTTACAAGATCATGACAAATGGTTTTCCAAAGCAACTGCATTCACTTATACTCCCATCGGTGCTTATCAGATTCTGTTGATCTACAATCTCTCCAACACTTGGTTTTCTCAGTTTTTTTTTTTTTTTTTTTGGTCATCTCACCATCTCACTATGGTGTTGGTTTGCATTTCCTTGGTTACCAATGAAAACAAAAGTCTCTCTATGTCTTCAGTGGCATATGAACATGTTCTCTATAAAATGCCAGGTCCCATCTATGGCCCATTCCCCTACTGGATGTTGGACTTTTTCTTATTAAATTTGTTGGAGCTCTTTATACATTTTTATACTGTTTTTTTTTTTTCTTTCTGGTTATATACATGGTAAATATCTTCTCCCAGTGAGTAGCTTCTCTTCACTTTTTTTAAAGGTGACCTCTGATTATGGTAAGTTCTGAATTGTAATATAACCATATTTACCAATCTTCTCTTTTCTATTGAGTGCCTTTTGGGTCTCATTTAAGAAACTCTTCCCCATCTTAAGATTAGAAGGATATTCAAGTATAGTTTCTATGAAAAGTTTTGTTTTCCTGTTGACATTTAAAGACTTCATCTACTGGGAGTTGAGTTTTGTGTGTGGTGTGCAGTGTTGATCTATATATGTCCTTCCTTCATTTATAGAATAGTCCTTCGCTCCCTCCCCTACTGATCTGCCATGCCATTTTTGCCATACATCAAAATTCCATACGTGGGTGGACCTCTTTCTGTGGCCTCTTCTATTCCAATGGTCAATTTTATAGTCCCTGAGTCAGAACTGTGTCTACAGTCAACAGAGTCTATAAACTCAAACATAAGTCCTGGTATCTAACAGAGCAAAACCTTCTCCTGAATCTTTTTCAGAAGTTGTCTTGCCTATCCTTGGCCCTTTGTTGTTCTAGTTAAATGTTAGAGTCAGTTTGTCAAGTTCCAAAAAAAGTACTCCTGTTGGAGTTTTGACTGGAATTACATTGAACCCATAGATCAATTCAGGAAGAGTGTACTTGTTTTTGAGTTTAAGTCTTCTAACCCACGAAAAATGGATATCTCTATTCATTTTTTTAAAAAATGTTTTCAAGAAAGAGAGACAATTCCTTCACACAGGTCTTGGTCATCTTTTTCTATTTTTCTTCCTAAATACTAGTTATTGTTACTATTGTAAATGCTATTTTTTTAATTTTTATTTTATTTTTTTATATTTGGCCATGCTAGGTCTTCGGTTTCTCTGCGAGGGCTTTCTCTAGTTGCGGCAAGCGGGGGCCACTCTTCATCGCGGTGCGCGGGCCTCTCACTGTCGCGGCCTCTCCTGTTGCGGAGCACAGGCTCCAGACGCGCAGGCTCAGTAGTTGTGGCTCACGGGCCTAGTTGCTCCGTGGCATGTGGGATCCTCCCAGACCAGGGCTCGAACCCGTGTCCCCTGCATCGGCAGGCGGGTTCTCAACCACTGCGCCACCAGATAAAACCCCTGGCAGGAGTTCTTTAGACCCAACCAGGTTGTCAATTACTTGCCGCGCAGTCTTAATTTGGATGTTTGGTGGTCGTCTGCGTGGATCTTTTCAAGTCCGAAGAGATAGAGCAATAGGAGAATGAGAAAGACTGAGGGGGAAAAGCCTTGGCCTCAGTGCGCTTCTTCACGGCCAGAGAACTGGTCCCTGGCAGACCCTGCAGGCGACGTCAGCTGCCCCTTAACGGACTACTTGAATCTACGTGGCTCAGGGTAAGTCCCAGCCACCCTTCAGAGGGGAGCCATAGCCCAGTAGGCGGATCGAGATTATGGCCTTGGAGGCCCCGCATTGGGTGCCAGGAAAGATGTTGCAGGAAAGAGAGTGGGGTGCGAGAGGATGGTCACATCCCAAGTCATGTCTGCGTCCCTGGGATGGCCGCCCAGTGTGGGTTCTTGGCTTTGCGCAGGCAAGGATTCAAGAGCAAGACAAAGTGAAAGAAGGTTTATTCAGGGAGATACACACTCCATAGAGTGTGGGCCATCTTGGAAGGCAAGAGGCCGATGCTATCTTTTTTAAAGTGCATTTTCTGATTGCTCATTGCTGGTATGCAGAATGAAAAAAAAAAGTTTTTTCAAAACATATGAGGTTGTTTTTGTAATTAAAAAAAATCACAGGGGCTTCCCTGGTGGCGCAGTGGTTGAGAATCTGCCTGCCGATGCAGGGGACACGGGTTCGAGCCCTGGTCTGGGAAGATCCCACATGCCGCGGAGGAACTAGGCCTGTGAGCCACAACTACTGAGCCTGCGCGTCTGGAGCCTGTGCTCCGCAACAAGAGAGGCTGCAATAGTGAGAGGCCCGCGCACCATGATGAAGAGTGGCCCCCGCTCGCCGCAACTAGAGAAAGCCCTCACACAGAAACGAAGACCCAACATAGCCAAAAATAAATTAATTAATTAATTTAAAAAAATCACAAATTGGTCTTGGGTGCCATTTAGAATCGTGTTGCATTGGTAGCTGGAAAATTCTTAGATCTTATCCATAAGCCTGCTGAACCATTCCTTTTCAGAGATAAAGATACCATCTGAAAAATTTGTAATATTCCTGTTTTTAACGGTCGTGGCTTGCTGAATCAAAGCAGCTGAATTTGATGCACATGTAATGTCGTTTCCTTCAAGAATCGGCTGGTCCTTTCGGGCTTCAGGTACTGAAGAAGAAACGCCTAGCCTCCTGCAACCCCTGCAGGTGTATTTTTCTTCTGAGAGGTTTCAGATTTCAACAAATGACTCACTCCCCTGAATAAATGATGGGGAAGTGAGCGCACCAAGACTGCCTCGTGTGGTAATGGAAGTCCGTGTGACACTTCAGATCGTGGGCAGGTTGTTTGAACAGTAGTCAATTTCTTTTCATTTCCCCACCATTTGTCCACACAGAGCTGCTCCTTTTACTTTTTTTTTTTTTTTTTTGCGGTACGTGGGCCTCTCACCGTTGTGGCCTCTCCCGTTGCGGAGCGCAGGCTCAGCGGCCATGGCTCATGGGCCTAGCCGTTCCACGGCATGTGGGATCTTCCCGGACCGGGGCACGAATCCGTGTCCCCTGCATCGGCAGGCGGACTCTCAACCACTGCACCACCAGGGAAGCCCTCTTTCACTATGTTTTTAAGCTGGATACTTAGCTTATTAATATATAGCACATTTCTTTCATTATAAAAGTATTTTTGGATAAATTTCTCTCAGAATATGACTTTAATTTCATTCCACACATTTTGAAATGTGTTATTTTAATATCATTCAGTTCTAAATATTGCTAAAACCCTATTGTGATTTCTTTTTGGAATCTTAAATTATTGGGGATTTAAAAAAAATTCCAAATGTATGGGGATCTTAAAACGTCTTTCCATCCTTAAATTCTAAATACATTGAGTTTTTTCTCAGAGTGCATGGTTTTTATGATACCTATTTTTTAAATTTGTTGAGACTTGATCTGTGGCCTGGTATGTGATGAATGTTTGTAAATATTTCCTATATGCTTCAGAAAAAAAAAATTTCCTATTTCATAAATTCCAGGTAAGATCAGTAGGCCAGTGTGTTAACTGTATTGTTCAAATCCAAATCCATATCTTTCCTAATAGGTCTTCCTGACCTGTCAATATTTGAAATCTTATATTATGATAGTTTACTTGTCAATTTTTCCCTGGAGTTCTATCAAATGTATTTCTTATAATTGATGTATTTTTAAATTAAAACTGTATATTTTAGAAGTATTGTATCTTAGTGAATTGAACATTTTATCACATTTAATCACATGTAGTGATTGTCTTTGTGCCTACTGATACTTTTTGTTTTAAAGTCTATTTGGTTAGATCTTAAAACAGATACACCAATTTGTCATTGGTCAGTTAGAAAGGATAATATTTCTCCATCCTTTCCTCTCCCCACCCCCTTCCAACATTTTACTTATGCTTTGGCAGTGATTCTTTTAAATAGTATATAACCAGGTTTTAAAAACTCCAATTTCACATCCCCTGTTGAGTTCACTCTTCTTGGATTTATTGTGGTTATTGATACATGTGGATTTCTTTGTACCATTTTACCTTTCCCTTCTGTTTGGTTCCATTTTTTTTCAATATTTCATTTTCTCCTTTCTTATTTAAACATTTAATATCTCTGTCTTACACCTAACAGAAAGAACTCGAGTGCTTTCATATCTATTGGTTTCCACTCTGTCCACCGTCTACTGTAATGTTGGTTCTTTTTCTAGATCTCCAGTTTTCATTCTGGGTAATTATGAACACACTTAACATTTTTCCGTTCTCTGGTCTTCTTAAAAAAAAATATATAGGTACACATTTTACTGAGGTGTTTGAGCACCTTTGTATCCTATATTTCTTGCGTGTGGCTTCTTAGTTTTGTTATTTTTATTTGAATTCTTTTTATTTGAATTCTTCCTCCCAACATGTTCTCATTTGGGTTTTCCTGTATTAAGACTTGTGTCTGAAAATATTTTTATGCCCCTACAGTTGAATGTCATTTGGCAGGATATTGATTCCAGGATCAAGGTGATTTCGCTTCAATGCTTTGAACACTTTATTCATTGTTTCTTGTACCCAGTATCGCTGTTAGAAATCTTAGGGCTCGCACATTGGTAGGTAATCCACTCATTCTCCCTGGAAAGGTTTATACGTTTCTCCTTGGTTTTGATATTTTTAAGAATACTCTATTTGGATGTGGGCTTTTCCTTTTTTTTTTCCTTGTGTCTGTGGGGTCCTTTGAGCTGAAGTGGTTCATTTTTTCTTTAATTCTGGCAATTTTATCTCCACTATTTTTGTCCAAATATTTCTTCTTCTTTTAATTTCCTTTTTATCTCATTTGGGGACTGTTGGGATTTCCCTGGCGGTCCAGTGGTTAAGACTCCATGCTTCCAATGCAGGGGCGGAGGGTTGGATCCCTGGTTGGGGAACTAAGATCCCACATGCCGTGTGGCGTGGCCAAAAAAAAAAAAAAAAAAAAAAAGCATATCATTTGGGGACTATTATAATCTGAGTTGAGATCTTCTATTTCTGTCCTCTATCTATTGTAACTTTTCTTTTCTTTTTTTAAAAAATATTTATTTATTTTGGCTGTGCCAGGCTCTAGTTGCAGCATGCATGCGGGATCTAGTTCCCCGAAGAGGGATTGAACCCTGGCCCCCTGAATTGGGAGTGCAGAGTCTTACCTACTGGACCACCAGGGAAGTCCCAACTATTCTTTTCATATGTTGTGTGCTTCATCCTTCCCTACTTCCTTCTAGGGGAGACGTCAAAGGCCCTTCCAGCTCACTGACGTGTCTTCAACTGTATTCATTCTATTCTTCATTCCGCCATTGGGTTCTTCCTATTCTACTTTTCAGACATAATATTTCCACTTTTTACAGAACTGCACACACATTTCCTTTTCACATAATTTACGTGATTACGTGACTTCTTGTTTTACATTTTATGTACATAATTTCTGATGTATATAATTTCCTTTTTTTCCTCGCAGTTTTGAGATATATATGACATACAGCACTGTATAAGTTTAAGGTGTACAGAATAATGATTTGACTTACATATATCATGAAATGATTAGCACAGTACGTTTAGCAAACATCCATCATCTCATATAGATAGAAAATTTTTTCCTTGTGATGAGAACTCAGGATTTACTCACTTAATAACTTTCGTATGTAACATAGAGCAGTGTCAATTATAATTATCCTGTTGTACATTTCTAGTACTTATGTATCTTATAACTGGAAGTTTGTACCTTTTGACCACCGTCATCTAATTCCCCCTCCCCCAGTCTCCCGCCTCTGATCACCACAAATCGGATCTCTTTTTCTATGAGTTTTCTTGTTTGCTCATTATTGAAGTATAATTGACCTACAACACTACGTTGGTTCCTGTTACACAACATAGTGATTCGCTATTTCTGTATGTTTCAAAATGATCACCATGATGTCTAGTTACGATATGTCACCATACGAAGATATTGCAGAGTTACTGACTGATGTACCTAATTTCTTATTCTCACTTTCACGATGGTAATATCATCACTCACTTCTCTTAGTGCATTTAGCGTGCTTAGTTTAAACCCTTGATCAAAGTGTTCTAATACTTGTGCTTTGGAGGTACAGGAAGTTCCCAGGTTCCGTTGGCTTGTTTTCCTTCCGGGACATTTACACTCCACGGGTGTCCAGTCCTGTGAGCTGGGAGGGCATATTCCCCTGGGGATGTTAGTTACTCAGTCTGGAGTATTGATTGGGTGAAGGTGAAAGGCAGATGATAGTCTGTGTCGGCTCAAAGGAGCAACGGGGACCAGCCCCAGGGTGGAGCTCCCCCAGGCACCAAAACCACTGCCCATCATTCCCACTTCCTGTCCCCCCAAGAAAGCAGCTTAAGTCGCCCCTTTGCCTTCTGACCCTCAGAGAGAAGGAGCTTTGGGCAGGGACTCTTCGTGGATTTTGATCCACTGGACTCTGGAGTTTGGAAAGGAGAAAATGATGACAAGAATCGCAGAGGCCAGTGAGGCTCCATCTCTGCTCTCCGTCTCTTCACTCCAGGGAAGCTACGGTGCTGATGCAGCACTTACCTCTGGCCACCTGCATATCACCGTCCTGTCCAACGCTGTCTGAATTCTGCAGGCAATGATTGTCCCAAGGCAAGAGTAGAAGAGAGAAAGGAGCAGAATTCAAGCACATTTGAGGGGAAACATCCTCTTATCAACAAGGCAGATTCCCCAGCCCTGGGCTGCAGCACATCGCCTCCCCGACCCCATTTGTTCACATTAGCCTTCACTTCCCCCTAGGGACTTCAGTGTGATCAATTGATTATCAAGCAATCGACTAATTGATTTATAAAATTTTGTCATCCTGTAGTTCTATCTGTAGTTCTTCTTTGCTGGATCTTGGTGAATAGAGCCAGTGGCATGTGTGAATTCACTATCTTGACAGAACTGTGACAGAGAGCTTTGTTTTCCCCATTATTTTACTCTCAACCTTTCTGTAACTTTCATACTGTGGGCAGAATAGTAAAGCGATGAGCTTCATAGTCCCTGGAATTCAACTTCCTGTGTTCAAGTCCTCCATCCAACCACTTCCAAGCTGTGTGACCTTGGACAAGTTAGTTAACCTCTCTGTTTCTTTATTTTCTCTTCTGGAAATAAGACTGTGGATATGGCGGTAACTGTTTCATTGGGTTGTTACAAGAAATGCTTAGAAATGTGCCTAGGCCATGGGGAAATTGCTTACAACTGTTACCTAATGTTACTATTCCCCCCTCTAATAAGGAACTGCATGAAGGCAGGTATTTTGGGCTGTTTCAGTTCCTCTTATGTCCTCATTTGCAAGAATGGCACCTAACTCATAGCCAGCACTCGGCAAAGAGGTATTGAATGAAAGAATGCACATATCACTTTCTCCTGTTTATTCATCTGAGCTGCATGTTGCCTTATGATGACCAATTTAATCCCTTCTTAATACATGGTAAGGCTATTATTAATGGACGCACATCCTTATTTCTCCCTTTTTGGCTGCAGTAGCGTCAATACACCTAGCTGCTTTGTCATTTCATTTTACCTTGCTCACGTCTAATACGGGCAGCTCTGTCTGGATATTCTATTTTTTTGCTGAGGTCATAAAACCATTTGTTCCTAACCTGGAACTCGTTTTTTTTTCTTTCTGGGCTACTTTTGAAGGCTAATGTTGCTTTCAACACTCTCTTCTATAGCATGATGATGTAGGGGTGTGGGCAGACTTGAGAGAGAAAAGGAAATGGCTTACCAGTGTCTGGGTACCATCTTTGTTGGAAGACTTGGGTCCTGCTTTATTTTCATTTTTGTTTTATGGAGCCCAGGCCCAGGATCCAGAATTGCCATCTCTTTTTAAAAATTATTTATTTATGGCTGTGTTGGGTCTTCGTTGCTGCGTGCAGGCTTTCTCTAGTTGTGAAGAGCAGGGGCTACTCTTCATTGCAGTGTGTGGGTTTCTCATTGCAGTGGCTTCTCTTGTTGCAGAGCACAGGCTCTAGGCATGCAGGCTTCAGTAGTTGTGGCACGCGGGCTCAGTAGTTACGGCACCCGGGCTCAGTAGTTGTGTTTCGCAGGCTCTAGAGCACAGACTCAGTAGTTGTGGCACACGGGCTTAGTTGCTCCATGGCATGTGAGATCTTCCTGAACCAGGGCTCGAACCCATGTCCCTTGTATTGGCAGGTGGATTCTTAACCACTGCACCACCGGGGAAACCAGAATTGCCATCTCTTTTCTGGTTTCTGCATAAGCTATCTCACAGTACACCAGGAAGTTAGAAATTTGCTTTGTTTCCTTGTCTCTAATCCAGTGCTCCTAGCAAACTAAGCTGCCTGAGGTCAGGGTCCATGTCTGTTTTCTCACACAGTCCACCTGGCCCCTCGCCCAGGACTTGGCACGGGAGATACTGTCAATAACACAGCAGACCTGGGTTTGAGTCCTGGCTCTGCCATTTACTATATGAGTGACCTTGGGCAAGTTACTTTACCTCTCCCCACCTCAGTTTTCCTACCTGTAAAATGGGGATAATGAGAGTATCATTCATACTGGGGCTTTCTGTGAAGGTTAAATATGATTCGTAAGCCCTTGATATGGCCTAATCAGTCTTAGTATTACAAAACTGTAAATGAATGAGTGAATATTTGAGTTCATAGGAAACACGTGTGGAATGAGAAGATGAATGAATAAATGTCCCTTCAGGCCGACTTTCCCTTGGAGGGGAAAGTGCCTGCCTTACTCCTTCTCTGACTCCCTTTTCTCCCCTTTACTCAGGGTTCCAGGCAAAAGCCCTGGCCAGACGGCCCCCCAGACCAGACGTCGTCCCCTGCAGAGGATGCCCCGCCTTCAGGGGAGCAACAGGAGCTCCATTACGCCTCCCTCAGCTTTCGCGGGATGAAGTCTCGCGAGCCTTTGGACCAGGAGGCCACCAGCACCACCGAGTACTCAGAGATCAACACAAGCTAATGAGGACTCGCCCAGAGCTTGGTCCTGGCTGGAGGAATCACAGCCTCTGTGGGGAAAAGGAGAAGTCAGGGACTAGTTGATGAAGCCTTTGTGGCAGTATTAGCATTAACTACTGTATGAGTGTCCCCAGGTAGAGCAGAAGGAAGACAGGTGATAGGATTAGAGACTTGGGCTCAATCAAATGCTGGTTCCAGCACTTCCTGAGGCATCGTTAGCAAGCAATTCACTTTATCTCTCTGTGTCTCAGTTTTCCGTTCTGTAAATCAGAGATCATGTGTCTTACCTCAAAGCTGTGTGAGAATTAAAGAAAGAACACATCAAAATCAACCAACAGAGGTCCCGTCATGTGGCGTGCGCTGAGTGTCTGCTGGTTTCTCTTCCTTGAAGAGAAATGTCCTCCTGGCAAGTTCTCCTGAGGCTGGGGGTGACTAGTGTTGACCTCAGACATTTCTCCAGCAAACATGGGTTTATCCGGCATTAGCTGAGCATGGCAACTTGGGGTCTGCAGCCATTATGAGCCACGTGCAAGTTATGACACAGCAAGGGAAGGAGACCGCTTTTATAGAGGGGCGAAGGAAGTTGGGGGCTAGAGTAAACAGAGTCCCTGGCTTTTCATTGGCATAGTCCTTGCCAGGAAAGAAGAGCAGTCTTTCTTCTTCCTGTTGGGCTCTACTCATCACGGGCAGTGAGAGGTCTCCCTCTGGTCTCCTGACTCTATCAAACTGAGGCTTCATTTTATTCATTTTTTACACCAGGCACAGAGGACAGGGTGGCAACTTGTTGATGTCATTCTCCTTCCCAGAACTCTTCAAAGCCTCCCAGGGAAAGATCAGCCCCTCAGCCTGACATTCGGTTCATAATCTTGATCTCCTTGCCTCACTTTTTTTTTTTTCTTTTTGCGGTACACGGGCCTCTCACCATTGTGGCCTCTCCGTTGAGGAGCACAGGCTCCAGACGCGCAGGCTCAGCAGCCATGGCTCACGGGCCCAGCCGCTCTGCGGCATGTAAGATCTTCACGGACCGGGGCACGAACCCGTGTCCCCTGCCTCGGCAGGCGGACTCCCAACCACTGCGCCACGAGAGAAGCCCCTTGCCTCACTTTTATCTGTCAATCCTTGCAGCACATTTCCATCTCCTGACCTCCAGTCCCTTCCCTATCTCATTTATGGACCCTAAAGGGATCTTCCCAACAGCCAGAGGGCTGACCCTTACTCTCCTGCACAAACCTGTTTGTGGCTTCCTGGTCTTAGTACATTGCAAGCATCTGTCCCAGCATTTAAAGTCCTTCACGGGGACTTCCCTGGTAGCACAGTGGTTAAGAATCCACCCACCAATGCAGGGGACACAGGTTCGATCCCTGGTCTTGGAAGATCCCACATGCTGTGGAGCAACTAAGCCTGTGCACCACAACTACTGAGCCTGTGCTCTAGAGCCCAAGAGCCACAACTACTGAGCCCGCGCGCCACAACTACTGAAGCCTGTGCGCCTAGAGCCTGTGCTCCGCAACAAGAGAAGCCACCACAATGAGAAGCCCGCTCACCACAACAAAGAGTAGCCCCCGCTCGTCGCAACTACAGAAAGCCCGCGTGCAGCAATGAAGACCCAACGCAGCCAAATAAATTAAATAAATAAATTTATATATAAAAAAGACCAATTACCTTCCAAAGAAGAGCAGTTTGACTTACTTATCAAGTAGCACCATGGAGAGCAGAAGAAAGCAAATACTGTCTTGAAATATAATTTTATAACCTATACTCTGTAAAGATGATTCAAAAATGAGGAAGCAGTACAATTTAGAACAAATACACGAGAGGTTCTCTACCGGTAGAATAACAATAGAAGATAGTTTAAAAATTCCTGACAGTAGGGATTTCCCCAGAGGTCCAGTGGTTAAGACTCTGCCTGCCAATGCAGGGGGCATGGGTTCAATCCCTGGTCAGGGAACTAAGACCCCACATGCTGTGGGGTGCGACCAAAAACTTAAAAAGATTTCCTGACAATAACAACAGCTAAGTCCAAAGCTGGGGGAGGGGGGAGGCAAGTGGACTTTACATTTCCTAATATCTGCAGATTATCCAGGAGGAGATAGAGGTTTTCATTTACTTTAGTAGGTTAATTATGCATGCAGGAATTTTATGGTAATGACGACAAGAATAGAATCAGAATGTATGACTTACACACTAGAAGTCTTTAAAAGTATCCTATAAGAACGTAGTAAATCAAAAGAAGACAAGAATGGAGAGATAAAATAATGTGAAATTGGTGGCACATATAGAAGATAAAATGTAACGTGGGGTACCTACATTGACGATACTGGATAAATGCTTCCGTTAAAAACAGAGCGTCAGCCTGGATTCTTATTCCAAGTATATGCTCTTTACAATATATGCGTCTAAATTATAAGGATAGAGAAGGTCAAATGTAAAAGCAGACAAAATTAGATACTATGACAACATTAATTAAAAAAGAAAGCCTTCCGAAGCCCCTCCGACTTAGGTGCCCTGCTGGCCTGAGGCTCAGGACCTTGTTGTGTCTGTGGACTGGGGTCCTTGACGGAGTTGGGGTTTTCCTGAACTCGGTGCCCAGCTATGATCCAGAACCATGGACAGCGTCAACCGTTCAGCTAGGACCTCCCCGGGGTCTGGCAGGGTGGTTGGAGTGCCCCCTGGGGGCAGATCCCTGACCTGTCTCAATTGCAGAGGAAAGAGGGCTGGAGGAATGGGAGTCGTGACATTCTGTCCCTCAGGACAGAGGTGCTCATCAGGGGACAGCCAACTCCTCAGTCTCCCCTGAAAACCTCCTCATCCTAGGGAAGAGGGGACTTAGCTTCAGAGACACAATGCATTTCTCACAGTTCTTTGCCCCTCGGGGCTGACTCTACCCCCTGCAGAAAATCTTCCCTGTGTCAGATTCCTCCCCTTTCTCCCCTCACTTTCCAGTAGGTTGCTAGTTTGTTCTTGTTTTTAATCCCTTTCTCATACTGTCATGGAACTCTGGATGACGGAGAACGTGGTTTATGACCATTTTCTAAGCCTGGTGCTCTGCCACGTCCTGATTCAGCTCAAATAAAGGAATCAGAAGTCTGGTTTAGCTGATGGGTCACAGAAATAAATTCTAAGTTTTCCTTATTCTCCATGAACGGTAAATTTTCAGATTGGGGAAAGGATCTTGTGGCCTCAGTGGAACACAGCATGGAGAGAGTTATCATGAAGTGTAGAGGAAGCCAGGCGAGGTCTGGAAAAAGTAATAGTGTGGTAAGGAGAGGAAGCTTCGATAGATACCATAAGGAGGGCAGACTTTCTGAGGCTGGAGGGCTTGTACAGAAGTTAGAACTCATTCTGCAGGTGTGAGTGCAGGGCTCATGGGAAACCTGGGAATGGACTGAGAGCCACATGCAAATCCAGTGGCTTTCTAAACTGAAATTGACACCAGAAACCTGCACATCACGCCCAGTTCTGGGTCTGGACCCAGGACCCCAGCTCTGTTTCAGCCTCTGACCAGAAGGAGCCCCTTGCAGGTGAGTTTGAGGTCAGCCATCCCTTGTTGAAGCTTCTTGTGTGATCAGGCCTGGGCTAAGAGCCAGGACTGAGAAGATTCTGTTTCAGGTAGGTCCTGTGCCCCCCACACTCCCCTGCTCTGAGAGAATTTGAGGAGAGCAGCGAGAGACCACAGTCCATCCATTTTCTGAAGGGGATGGAGATGGACACTTGGGGGAGGCAACATGAGTGGAGAGTTGGATGGAAGGAACCACCTTGACAGGTTATCATCAGACCTGGGATGAGAAGAGCTCAGCCTTTACTTCCCTGGTCATCACTGGGGAGAGGGGGAGCTCCTGAAAGAGGGAAGAGTGGTGGCAGTCCAGTCCAGAAAGAGTCTCTGGATGACTGCTGCTTCTGAAGCTGCCCTTGATCTCCAGATAGAAAGAACTGATCTGGTGGTGTCAGTCATCCCAGATTTGCCCCATCCAAGTCCAAGCTGCTGCCACTTCCCTGGCTGTGAGTGTGCAGGGTAAGTGGTCTGCAACACGTGACTCTATGCAGGGTCCTTGGTCTCCACTTTGGGGTACAACTTGGAGAAGCACAAAGGGTAGGAGCTGCAGGTATAAGGATTGGGGACACTGTGTAGGACAAAGTGCTTCTTCATGCTCTGACCATCTCTCATCCTGAAATTTCTAGGTTTACTCTAAAAGAGTCTACATCTTCTGATTTATGGAAGGGGCCAACATAGACCACGATCCTCCTATGCCCACAAACAGACCAGGTCAAAAGCTGCAAGGGACGATCAAGGACCTTGGGCCTTTTCCATCTCTTTGAGAACCTCCTCCTATGACTGCTCTGTGAGCAACAGAGATGCCAGGATGGGGGCAAGCAGGACACTGGGAGATGGCGTGAGGTTCATCCCAGTGTCATACTTTTCTGAGCTCCTGTTCTCTCTGTCCCGCCCCAGTGTTGACCCAGACACCTGACATCTATATCCTGGGGACCCTGGAATCTGGGCACAAGAGAATCCTGACGGGGTAGGGCACCCAACAACTGGCAAGGGGTGTCTCTGAGTCACCCTCCCCCCAACACACACCTTATGGTCGTGAAGATGCAGAAGCTCTGCATCCTTGCACCTTCTCCACCACAAAATGCTCAGGTGGACTCAGATCCACTTCATGGCTGCTGGTTCTGGGAAGGAGACAGCCTCACCTAGATGGGAGGAATCAGGGAGGCTTCTGGGAGTCCCCTGGAGGATGTGAGCCAGAAGATGGGAAAGGAGGGCACTCCTGACAAGGGACCAGCCCAGCAAAGCTCGGAGGTGGGACCGAGGACACCAAGTCTCCCCAGGGGTCAGGCAAGAGGTTTCTGAGCCTCACACCTGTCTGGACTGGCAGGGAGGCAACCCTGCAACCCAGAGCCCCCTGGTGGCCAAACTTTAATACGAACAACCAAGTCGGACACCATTACCAAATACTCACAACAGTGTTTCGCTAGGAGGCTTTGATTCCATTTTCAGTGGAGGAAATGGAAGACCAGAGAGGTTAAGTCACTGACCCAGGCTCACCCAGCTTTGCCTCTAGAATCTGAGGTCTGGGGAGCTCACCCAGCGGCTCCCCACCCATCACACAGAGATTGGGGGTAAGGACTAAATCCACTGTCTTGAGGAGCCCTAGGCAGCCCTGGGTGTAAACCCCTAGTTGGGGCTCCAGCGAGGTGACCTCAGGCTAGTTGGCCTCAGGCTGTAACAGGGAAGAGTCAATCCTGACTACGTGTGGGATCTGTTTCTTTTACTTTAACCTTTGCTTTCCGCCCCTTTTGTTCACTGAAAGGATACTATCTATACATAATGGCCTGCCTCGGGGAACCCTGCCCCTCTGCCGGAATGTTAAACCAAAGTGCCTTTGTTCAGGGAAACATCCGGACCCTGTCCACCTGTGAATGGCTGCAAGATAGAAGAAATTAACACACCCCCTCCCCGAGGCTGGCCATTCCAGGAGATATTTGCAAAACTTATGGCCTTTTTACTTTATTTCCTCATCTTCTCGCCCTCTCTGTGCTGTAAAAGAAACTGGCAACCAAACCCCGAATAAAGTCGTATTCCTTGCCTCAACACTTCCTCTCCGATTTATTGGCCTGTGGTGCGGGGAGCAGAGCGAGCTTGGCCTCGGTAACAAGGCTACAGCCAATGAGATCATGCTGGGGATGAAATGAGACGGCCTGCCCTGTGTACAGCGCTCACACGGAAGCATCACGATTGCTGTAACTGACGTGCCCATCACGTTACATGGTTTTGCTTATCCCACTGCAGGCAAACATGAAACATGAGGCACACAGTAGGCGCTCAAGAAGGGTTAGGACTATCTGAGCACGCCCAGGGCCCCACAGAGGTACAGGCAAGAGGTCCCCTAATTCCCACTAGCTCAGGAATGCAAAGTTGTACAGTTCTCTCCTCTCTGAGGCCCAGGGGTCCCCCAGACACCCAGGAGTCCTCCGCAGCCCCAGGAGCCCAGAGCCCCAGCTTCTGCAGGACCACAGGTAAGGGGTTCCGACCCCTTCCCAACCTCACACCGAAGCCCGGGCTAAGGTAACTCGGGTTCCTTCACAGTGTCATTTACAGGCGGCCCCGCACTCCCACATCGTCGGATCCCAGCGGAGAACTGGAGTCTCTAGAAGCCGGGGATGGGCTCCGAAGTCGGGGGTCCGGACGGCTGTGGCTCCCGCGGCGACCCCTCCTCGTCCAGCCCCCGGCGGCCCTTGCCGATGGCCAGGCGGGGCCGGCCGCGGTTCAGGCCTTCCAGGAGGGCGCAGGCCTGGCAGAGCGCGCGGCTGGCCAGCGCCCCGCAGCGGGAGCAGGCGCCGGGGGGCGGGGGCCGCGCGGCCGGGGCCAGCGCCAGGCGCTCGGCCGAGTGCACGAGGTCCAGCACCGCCGACGGCCGCGCCGCCTCCAGCAGCTTGAGCAGGTCGCGCGCGTGGCCACGGAAGGCCTCGGGCGCGTACACGCACTCCTCGGAGAAGTAGTCCAGGCGGCGGAAGTGCGCGTACAGCACCACCTCCTTCTGCGAGGCCAGCTGCAGCGGGCGGCAGCGCGGCAGGGCGCCCCCCTCGCCCGGAGAGCCCAGGCCCCCGCCGCGCGCCAGCCGGCCCGCGTCGCCCCGCAGGAAGTTCATGAGCACCGTCTCCGCCATGTCGTCGGCGTTGTGTCCTGGGGGAGAGACGCGAGCCGGTGAGGAGGGGGCGCGGGGGCCGGCGGGTCCGCGGGAGGAGACCCCGCGGTACCGTGGGCGGCCAGGGGGAGGCTGCGGGTGAACCCCGCGAGAAAGGAGAGGGGAACACACCAGGCTCCCGTGGAGCAACTTGGGATGCCCTCATTTGCCCCCCTCTTATTGCAAACCAGGCTCTGTGCTCGGTGCCCTTTCAGGTAGTGAGTAACACTGCTTTACGCTACAGATATAATTTCAGTCTAGTGAAGTGTACTTCAGACCGCACAGACATCAAAATGGCATTTGATGGAGATGCTCAAGTGGGCTGTTGACACAAGTGCCTCTGGGAATGCAGATTATGGTATTTAGAAGGACCAGGGAGAAAGTAAGTGCATAGTTACACAACAGTCACCATAAATTTGAAGCTGAATCTCTGCTTATTCTGCAACTTGTCACCTTATACTTGAGTCTATAGTAAAACACCGGTCTTACGGCTTCTCAAGTCGGCCGTACTTTCCCTCCTCAGGGCCTTTGCATAAGCTGTTTCCTCTGCTCAGAACCTCTCCCACCCCCGTTTTGTCCTTCACCTAGTTACCCACTCGGCTTCAGGTCTCCGCTCACTCAGGAAACGCTTCCTTAATCCCCACGTTTCTCCCTTCACTAGGTCCTCCTGTGTCATTTTCCTTAGTGGCACAGGAAATAATTATAATCAGGTTATAATCACGTATGTGAGAAACGGACAGGAGCAGAGACTGTGTTGTGCATCATCATAACGGCAAACATTTATATGTTTACCGTTTCTCAGTGTCTTGTCTAAGTGCGTCATACGTAATTCCCATAATTCATCCAATTCCCAGTAACTCTAGGACCTACATGGTATTAATATCCCCATTATATAAAAGAGGAAACCAAGGTTAGGTAGTTTGTTCTAGGCTATGTAGCTTGCATCTGGCACACAATAAATGGTCAACAATTATTTGTTTAAGTAATGATTGGTACAGAGAAAGTGTTATCAAAGAGGAGAAGCGAATAGAGAAAAGGACACAGTTGCGTTCAGACTAGATGCTTCTGATGGGAGATGCCCCTTCATACCCCTCCTTTTGTGACAAGGGACACAATGTCATAAAAAAAAAGTGCAGAGAACCACAGCCCTAGCCCCTAGAGAGTACCCTACCACCCCTCTATTTGCCAGCGTGTGTGTACAAAGATGATGGCAGTGACTCAAAAGCTTACCATGCCCAATCTAAGGACATGCACATACTATGAACCTTCAGTGTGCATGCACAGCCCCTCCTCCTCTTTTAGCGTCTCCAATTAGGATACACGCAGTCTCCTTTACGACCTCTGGGGCATGCGCCTCAGTGGACTTACAGTGTCTGCCCCTCGCCCGCGCATGCGCCCGTTCCTCCCACCGCGCCCCTCTGTGCCGCGCCTGCGCTCACCCGTCACGACGTGCGTGGCTCCCACGCGGCGCGCCCCTTCCTCTAGCGCCCGGCGTCGCAGCACCCCGCAGAAGGTGCAACAGGAGCGGCTGCGGCCGGAGCCGGCCGTGCTGCGGGCCACGGCGTCCATCGTCCAGCCCCCGAAGAGCTCTGCGTAGGCCACGACGGTGAGCGGGAGCTCCCAGCGTGCTGCTTGCCGCCGCACGGCCGCCAGCGCCGCGTCCCGGTAGCCGCCGATGCCCTCGTCCACGGCCACGAGGTGCAGCGAGATGCCCAGGCGCGGGGCCAGCTCGCGCAGCACGTGCGCCAGCACAGTGGAGTCCTTGCCGCCCGAGGCGCCCACGGCCACCACGGCGCCGGGCGGCAGCAGGCGGCCCGCGACCACCGTGTGCAGCACTTCGGCCTCGAAGGCGGCACAGAAGCAGGTGGTGCACAGCGCCTGGCCCGAGCGCGGACGGCGGAGGGCGGCTCGCGCCTTGTGGCAGGAGGCGCACTGCGGGGCGGGCATCGCGGGGTCCTGGCGAGGCGGGAGGGTTGGCTTCTCCTGGATGGGTGGAGAGGGGAGGCGGGTTACACGTGGATTCCAGATTAAGGGGTCGTTGCCTCCCGGCAGAATGCCTAAATAGTGCCCAGAGTAAACCCATTGTCTGGAACAGTCTTCCCTCAGCGCTGTGCAGGCCTGGCACCTTCAAGTCTCAGTTTAAGCTTTCATTCATTTGTTCAACAAATATCCACTCAGTGCCTCCAAAGTGCCCAACATTGGTTAGGCACTGGGGACACAGCAGGGAGTAAAACAGGAAGGGTTGCAGGCACTAAGTTCTAGTGGAGGGGCCGACCCAAAATAGTTTTCAGATATAAATAGGTTACCCTCTGAGCTCAGACCAGAAGGAAGAGAAGGAGTTAGGCATTAGATCAAGGTGGTAAGAATTTTCCGGATAGAGTTAATACCAAATGCAAAGGACCTGAAAGGGCAGGTCCTGTCTGTGTTCTTTTGGGTGGAAGGTGTGTGGGTGGTTCAAGACTGGAGAGGGTCGGGGGCTTGGAGATTGGCAGGGTGAGGAGCTTGGACTTTATTCTGAGTGAAACAGGAACCGTTGGATGGTTTTAAGCTGTATAGTCACAGGATCTAATTTCTATTTTAACAGGATCCCTTGGGCTGCGTGTGACTAGAGGGGTGGAGAGTGGCAAGGACAGACATGGGCAGACCGGTGAGGAGGCTCCTGCAGTGATCCAGGTAAGCAACAGTGGTAGCTCGGAGCAGAGTGGAGACAGTGGAATTGGAGAGAAGTGGTCACATTCTGGATCGCTTCCGGAGACAGAGTAGATGGGACTCTGCCAAGTCTTGGGGGACGGCAGTGGATGAAACAGAGGACTCAGGACAACTCCAACTTTTGTTTTGACTTGAGCACTTGTAAGGGTAGCGGGACCATTTAGTAAAGAGGTGGTGGGGGTTAGGGAAGACTGGGGAAATATTGTAAGAGGAGTAAGCTTATGGCAAAGAATCTGGAATTTCTTTTGGGCATGGCAAGATTTGAGGTCTTTTGCTCTGCAAGTCTTTCCAGAACTCTGGCCTGGGTCTGGCGCCTCCTCTGGGCTTCCACGGCCGTCTGACTCTCACCGAAGGCCAGCCCTGACCACTCTAAGGTTGTAATCAGGACAGAAGAGGGTGCGCTCCTACCGCACCCAGCTTGGGCGGTGGGAACAAGGAGTCAGACCCGGCCGGCAGAGTCCAAAGCGGGTCAGCAGGGACACCAGAGGCTTAGGGCACTCCCGCGTGGAGGGCCGGCGGTAGACCGGCTTTGGGGGGATCACGGAGGGGAGTGCCATCTCCCGAGGGATGCCTACCGAATGCGTGGGAGAGAAATATGGAGACCATCAACTCCTCCACGGCAGCACGACCAAGGGCCGAGATCGACCCGCCGCGGGAGGAGGCACTCACCTGAGTAGAGCCCGCGCCGGACGGTCCAGGCTCAGAGAAAACGCGGAAGCAGGTAAGATAATTACGACTCCCAGAAAGCTTTGGGTCAACCCGCGAATGACTCCCAGGTGCCCGTGCGGCGGTTCGGCCTGGAGCGCTTACGGCTCTCGGACAAGCTGGGCCTACAACTCCCGGCGATCCTCGCGGTGTTGTCTTTCGTTCCCGCCTACGGTTCCCAGAGTGCTCCATGCCAGTGCGGCTCGATTTCCGAGTGCGCCTGCGCAGGAGCTGGTGAGGCGTGTGATTTGGGTGCTGACCTGCGCTGCGCGCTGTGGTTTATTCCACAGATGTATGTTTTTTAGATTTTCTGCTCTTGTGGGAGCATGGTAGAGTTTGTGGTGGGGGTGGAGAGGCGTCAGGGCGGGGTACGAAGGGGATAGGGGTGCGAAAGGGAGAGGTAGCGAGGGCGGTGGACCGGTTTCAAGGATCGGGGATACAGTTTGGGTTCTTGCGCGCGCCCCCACTGACGTGAGAGCGGGTGTGCGCCCCGGCTGAGGACCGCCGTCGTGCGGGCTGGGGGCGTTATGCTTGCGCGGAGCCGAAAAGTAGTGGTTTGCGGTTCTCTACGCGGGTTCGGGGCGTAAACGCGGTGAGCAGACATGCGCGCACCTGGGTCAGGAGCCAGTGCTCACGCCTCCTGCCTGGTGGAGTTGAAGGCAGAACTCGGGATGGAGGGCAGGTGAGACCCGTAAGACGGAGGGTTCCCCGGGGAACAAGTCCCCCCAAACCAAAAAACGGAGCACCTTCCCAAGAGTCTACCGGAGCCCTGATTCCCAGGTCCAAGCCCTCAGCCCCCTAATTGCCGCCTCTCCTGCATGTTATATTCTGAGATCCTTTTGTCTCTACTCCTGTGAAGCTCTTGAGAGAGTAGTGATGGGGGACATTTGGGTGTCTGGACCTATTTGTTGAAGCCTGGTCATCGGGTTCACTCATTTGTTAATCATTTCCTGAGGCTTTCTGTGTGCCAGGTCCTATTCTCTGGGACACAGGTGTACCAGGCCTGGTTGGGGAGATAAGGACGACACAGTTTGATGTGGAGGTTCCAGATGTCAGGGGCTGCAGGAGCCCAGAGATCACAGGTGCTGCTAACCAGGGCATGGGGGGTGGGGGCCACTTAATAAGGAGTTAGCACGTGCCAGACACCGGTGCTCTGCACTTCCCTTGCACCATCTCAAGTTCCTCGTCTGTAAAATGGAGGTGATAATCATCGTACCTGCCTTACAGAGTGTGTGTGAAAATAAATGAGTTAACAGCAAAGTGTTTATCGACCAAGCCATAAACTTTTATAATTTTCGTCCATTAAAGTCTCATAACCAGGCATGGCTGCCTTTTCGGGGTTGGGGGGGGCTAGGCCTAAGTTTTCTTTTAAAGCAAGCCGTGAGTTGGGAATTTCAAAATCTCAGGCAACCTACAGATAAGCTAAGGCAGTTCTCAGTTGGGTGTGAGTTTATCCCCAAGAGAACATTTGGCAATGTCTGGAGACAGTTTTGATTGTGACGACGGGGGTGCAAGGGGAAGGGTGTGACTGGTATCAGGCAGGCAGAGGCCAGGGATGCTGGTAAGCATACTCTGCACAGGATGGCCTCCCACAGCGAAGAATCACCCGGGCCCCGAATAGCAGGGCCCCGAATAGCAGTCGTGCCGAGGCTGAGGGGCCCTGGCTTAAGTGGCATTCTGCTGTGCCTGGTTTTCTATCCCCAAATTAGTATACATTCAGGTGTTGCTGTGTTGGTTTTAGTCCCTCGCTATGAAAGTTTCTTTATTTGAGTATTTAAGCGGATCTCCACACCACTCACTCACACATATTGAGTGAGAAGTTAGTTTAAAAAAAAAAAAAAGGTTCGTCTTAAACTGGGCTTCAGTGAAAAAAAAGAGGATGTGAAAGCCAGCCTGCCCGCGTCACTCCGTGTGCCACTTGCTTAGTTGTGTGACCTTGAGTAGGTGTCTTAACCTTTCTGGGCTTCCTCTGTTCAGGGGATAATAAGAGCAGCTGTTGGAGGAACTAGATGATTTCATATATGTAAAGCGTTCAAGACAGGGCTTGGTGTTTAGCAAGAGCTGTGAAAAGAGTGGAGGGCAGCGTTCTGGTTCCTTATGTCACTCCCCTGGGGCAGCAGTGGTAACATGTTAACTTAGTTTCTAAGGGGAGAGACTGAGTTGGTGTCGACTGCTTGTCAGTTAGAGGGTGAAGATTGAGTCCCTCAGCCTGGTGTTTGTGACCTGGCCCCTGATGACTTTGCAGCCTCATCTCTCACCCCTGCACCTCTGGCAGGTCCCCACCTTTGCTGGAGAAATAACTTTTTCTGCCAGGTGTTTGCACATGCTCCCTCCCCTTCCTGAAGACCTTCCAACCCTCACTCCTCCTCCCCCGCCACACTGATTCCTGTTTCTCCTCCAGGTAGCCACTTGGATGTACTTCCCCCAGGAAGTCCACAGGATCCCTTCTCCCCTGCCTTGGGTTAACAAGCCACCTCTGGGCTCCCACGCCCCTGGTCCCTTACTTTGTCAGAGGCCCTGTCACCTTGGGTTGTGGCTGCCTCTGTTTCAGCATCTCTTTGGGTTGGGTGCTTTTTCTTTCTTTTTTTTTTAAATTTATTAATTAATTTACTTTTGGCCACGTTGGGTCTTCAGGTGCATGGGCTTCTCATTGCAGTGGCTTCTCTTGCTGCGGAGCACAGGCTCTAGGCGCGTGGACTTCAGTAGTTGTGGCTCGGGGTCTCTAGAGCGCAGGCTCGGTAGTTGTGGCGCACGGGCTTAGTTGCTCCGCGGCGTGTGGGATCTTCCCGGACCAGGACTCAAACACGTTTCCCCTGCGTTGGCAGGCGGATTCTTAACCACTGCGCCACCAGGGAAGTCCCGGGTTGGGTGCTTTTTGAGAAGGGTTTGGTTGGATTTGCATCTGGGTCCCTAGCATCACTGGGCAGAAAGCCTGGAACAGAGCAGGCCAGGTATTCAAGGCCCTTCCTGAGCTGCTCCTAGCCTACCTCTCCTTTCTTGTATCCTCCTGTTATCTGCGCCCCAGTGAACACTCAACTCGGGCAGGAGACTGCTGCTGTCGGATGTGGTGGTTAAGGATGGAGGTTCAGATCCTCGGATGACCAATCTAGTTGTGTAAATGTGGACAAGTTACGTTTCCTCACCTGTAAGATAGAGATGAAATAGTGCAGTCCAGGAGTAGAGCAGTGGTTCTCAACCTGGATGATTTTTGTCCCCCAGGGGACATTTGGCAGGCAGTTTTAGTTGTCACAACTGGGTTGAGGGGGACTGGCATCGGTAGGTAGAGGCCAGCAATGTTAGTAGATCTCTAATACACAGGACAGCCTCCCCAGCAGAGAGCTAACCTGCCCAGAATGTCAGTAGTGCTGAGGTTGGGAAGAGGTACACGTTGAGTGCTTAGAACAGTGTTTGGGCCACAGTAAGCACTCCGCAGATATTAGCTACCATTACCGTCACTACCTAAATACACCAAGCTCTCTGTTGCCTCCATCTCTCTGCCCAGAATACCCTTCGCCCACTTTGAATGGGGCTTGAATGCCTACTCGTCCTTCAGGACCTAACCAGATATTACCTCTTTGGGGAAGCCTTCCATGAACTCTACCACCCGTGTCCCCCGAAGACGCACCCTCAGTTAAGCGGGGACCCCTGGGAGTCACACACATGAGCCCGGACTCAGATTCATGCTCTTTTCTCACACCTGAGTGACTTTGAGCCTCAGTGTCCTTTTCTGTGAAATCAAAGGGTGGCTTTGAGGATGAAATGGACCAGCACCAGGGAAGTGTTTGATTCATGTCAGGACTCCCACTGTGGAATGTATAGTCAATAAAACCTAAAAGCTTACCTTACGTTGGTTTAGGTTGAGGGAGATCGTTAAGAAATATGTTTTTAAATACGTTTTGCTGTAGAAAAAAATAAGAACAAGCAGAATTTTCTCCAGCACCAAGAGAATTAAGAAGAAAAAAAGATGTTATATGCTATATACACGAGGTCCGCATGTAATGAATAGACTCAGAAAGTGAAAGTAAAAGGATGGAAAAGATACACCAGGCAAAGAACTCAGAGAAATCTTTTAGCCACATTAACCACCAACCAAAAGAGATTTTGAGTCAGAAGGCACCATCAGTAATAAAATGTCATCACAGAGGAAAAAGGAACAACTAGGATGATGAAACAGTTCTAAACTGGGATGCACATAACAGCATAGTCCCGGAAGGAATAAAACTAAAGTTAACAGGACTGCAGGAAGAAATTGACACATTCCAGAAGCACTGTGACATTTTATTACCTCTCTCTCTCGGTAATTAATCAAGTAGACAAACAATGAAGCTGTGGAAAATTTGAACAAGACCACTAACCAGCTTGAACTCATGGACAGAAATGGGACCGAACGATGTGAGCATACAGGTTTTTGCCAGGCGCACAAGAACTATGTACAGACGTCTGAGGGGTGGCTGTTCAGAATGGTACCCATTGGCCACATGTGGCTAATGAGTATTTGAACTGTGAATAGTCTGAATCGAGCTGTGCTGAAAATGTAAATACCTACCAGATGAGAAGACTTTATGTGAAAAAAAATGTGGAATACCTCACTAAAATATTTTATCTGAATTGCATGTTGAAATGGTAATATTTTTATACAGTGGGTTAAGTGTAATATTAAAAAGTAATTGTACTTGTTTATTTTTACTCGACAAATGTGGCTAGTAGGAAATTTTAAATTACATCTGTGACCTGTTATTGTGTTGGATAGCCCTGTTCTGGACTACAAGTAAGTCTTAGCAAATAGCAAAGTCACTCTGCTCTACTCCCCAAGACAAGGGACCTTAACCAAGAAGCTTAATATGTGTACTTATGATGCAGTAAATGAATTTTCCCGTTAGCCTCTGTTTTACGATTTAGAAAATGGCTAAAACGCTTTTTCATAAGTCTTGAAACTAGCTAAGATGGAAGAAGTCTGAATGAGTGTGTGTGTGTGGCATATATCATAGTCATCTTAAAACACTTTTGCTTGGGAGACCCCAAAACCATTTTGAAAAGCTTTGTACCACCACCTAACTCATTTTAAGTTGATACCTGAAATTTTTCAACATTAACAAGTTTTTGTTATCGTTACAGGTAGAAACCACACGTTTTATAAGGTGACATGAGATGAGGGTAGGCTGTTCATGGAATAAATATTTCGTGACATGACTCAGATAGGTTTTAATTATCTTAGAGAATAGTGTGCACCAGTTCTAACCAGTTTACCTGGATATTGTATTCAGTGTAACTTGAAAAATTTGTCCCTGAAAACATTCCAGTTAAACTTTTAAAAAAATCAGCTTCACTAATTATAATGCTTTTGGTTGTTCTAAATACAGAACATCCCAGCGTGAGCCAAGCTTCACCTTCATCAAAATGAGTAGACTTGAAGCACACGCCACCGCCTCAGGGAGTTCTGTGTGTATACCCCGCTGGGAAGATCGCTACCTTGTTAGCTGAAACAGCTTCCAGATCCCCAAAGACATTTCTTACCTCCTTGGAGGTCAGGGAGTTTAGGGATTGCCTTAGGGCAAAAAGCACAATCTGATCTGGGGCATGTATATCTGAACCTAACAGATGCAGGCAGAAAGATAGTTTTTTGACGGAAAAAAATGGCTTTCATTTTTTTTTTTTTTTTTTTTGCGGTACGCGGGCCTCTCACTGTTGTGGCCTCTCCCGTTGCGGAGCACAGGCTCCGGACTCGCAGGCTCAGCGGCCATGGCCCACGGGACCAGCTGCTCCGCGGCATGTGGGATCCTCCCGGACCGGGGCACGAGCCCGTGTCCCCTGCATCGGCAGGCGGACTCTCAACCACTGCGCCACCAGGGAAGCCCTGGCTTTCATTCTTAAAGAAGACATGTTTCTAATGTGAGATTTTCTTTGGAGAGAGGGGCTTCTCAATGGTTTGCTTTCCACACCTTCCCTCTTGCCTACAAATGAAAGTATAAGATTATTATTAGACCAAACAGTACCGTGTCAGCTGGAAAATGTGGGTGTACACGCTACTAATTTGAATCATGTACCATGCACGAACATTGCTGCTAGTTTAAGACATCAGAATTTTTTCCTGAAATCTTACATAACTTTGAGAAACAAAACATAAAATTGATTTTATCATACATACCTGGTTTACCTTTCAATGGTAGTGAGATGGAATCTTTTCTGTTTTTTGAGGAAGTAATAAGAACACACCTTTGTGCTTCCACAACTATAGTCACATGATAATACTGCCAAATTCTTTTTTTTTTAATTTTTTAAATTGAAGTATAGTTGATGTACAGGGTTGTGTCAATCTCTGCTGCACAGCAAAGTGACTCAGTTATACACGCATAGACATGCTTTTTTTATATATTCTTTTCCATTAGGGTTTATCACAGGATATTGAATATAGTTCCCTGTGCTCTACAGTAGGACCTTGTTGTTTATGCGTCCTATATATGATAGTTTATATCCGCTAATACCATATGATATCACTTATATATGGAATCTAAACTATGACACAAACCTATCTACAAAACAGAAGCGGACTCACAGACATACTGAGGACTAGAGTTTGGGATTAGCAAATTCTTTTTTTTTTTAATGATTATTTATAATTAAACTTACATCATCAAGAGCCCCAAATACAGTAGCACTGTGTCGCACTAAATCATAATCCCTATGGATACAATAGAGATTAATTATAAAAACCAGGAGTAAAAAAACAATCCTTTGAAATCTACATAACTCTCAGGCTCTAGAAGTGCCTCTCACGTACCCTGTGGAATCTGAGGGTCATTTTTACTGGGTTTTCCAAGAGACAAACCACACTTCCAATAGCAGTGGGCTTTCCCTCCCAGCATGAGGAGGACATCTGGGAAGGTGAGTCTGGGTGTCTGAACTCTGGAACCAGCGTGATGTGTAACTAACACACTTGCTCTGTTGGTGGCTCCCCGGAAACGACGGATGCATCCAGCTCCTGCATGAAGAATCAGGCTCTTGAGGGGACACGCCCCACCTGAGGCTCTTCACTCCTCCGAGCTCACTGACGCCCTGCCTCGGAGCGGGAGATATCGCCTTCGAGGCTTTGTTGGCACCCCCTGTTCACAGAGCAGCTGGCCACTGGCCCGTGTGGCATGATTCAGGCGTGGGCCACACCCGCAGCATCCCCAGCTGGGACATGGGGAATGTCATGAGCCCTGCTCTTTTCATCCCAGCAAACGCGTCCATAAATGGCTGCTGGGCTGACTCTACCAGGGTATTTCAAAGACTGGTCTTGGTCTCTGAAGGACAGCACCAAATCCGGCTGAAGTTCCTGAGATGTTTTTTTGTTGTTGTTTTTAAAGTCATTTTATTTATTTATTTATTTGGCTGCATTGGGTCTTCGTTTCTGTGCGAGGGCTTTCTCTGGTTGCGGCGAGCAGGGACCACTCTTCATCGCGGTGCGCGGGCCTCTCACTGTCGCGGCCTCTCCTGTTGTAGAGCACAGTCTCCAGATGCACAGGCTCAGTAGTTGCGGCTCATGGGCCCAGTTGCTCCGCGGCATGTGGGATCCTCCCAGACCAGGGCTCGACCCCGTGTCCCTTGCATTGGCAGGCAGATTCTCAACCACTGCGCCACCAGGGAAGTCCCCCTGAGATGTTTTTGACTATTGATTACCTTGTGTGTGTGTGTGTGTGTGTGAGCAGGGTGCATTTCCACCATACACGTGGGGTCTAGTTCTCGTTTTGCCTAAAGGATGGGTGTCTAATTCTAGATGTGCCACTCAAAAGCCTGGATGGTATTCTCTGAAACAGCGGTCCTCTGAAAGCTGCCTTTCCAGCTGAAAGGCTGGGAGAAATTCTGCCTGATGCCTGTCCCACAACAGAATCTGCTACCGAGATTGGATTCTTGTTTCCGTAATGCTCTTGTTTCCTTAAGTTGGAGGATTGTCTATCCCTGATCACATCCTGTCTTGCCCCACATTTGAGACTTGGTCCTGAGCCTGCTTCTGTAACGAGATCGTTTTGTAGTTCATCTAAAAGTATACGCGCCAGTTTAGTGACAAGGACGTCAGCCTGTATGTAACTTTTCAGCGCCTTTCGATAAGCTCATTGATGCTTCTATTCACATTCTTCACGTTTGGCTTCAGAATGATCACGGGGACCAGCATGGACCAGTGCAAATCCTACCCATTTCTGTTCATGGGACCCATTTGCTTCCAGCCGACAGGTGTCCCCTGGGATGAACCTGGGGAGCAGAACTTCCCCTGATCCCATTTCATTCTCTACCATCTTTCCGCAAGATCCCCACTTTCCACTTCTTTCCAAGTGTAAATTCAAAACAGGATTCGTCATCCATTAGCTGGGAGCCCTTGAAACACAGAAAGGAAAGGGGAAAAAAACCCCAGGATTTGTTCTTCATGCTACAGCCAGAGGGAAGCCTTCGGTCCATGAATCAGTCCTTGTCATCAGTGAGTCTTTGCGAGAGCAGGCAATGAGAACACTCCCCAGTCCTCCTTAGGGACCAGTGCTGACAGCGACCCAGGTCTCAAGGCCAAGAAGTTTCTTTGGGGAAAGAGAGCGAGGTGGGGGTGGGGGAGAGGGAAGAAGAAGGGGAGGGAGGGAGGGAGGGAGAAACAAAGAGACCAAGGCATTCTACCCCGCTGGGTCACCCTGCATTGCTGAAGAACATACCACATTGCCTGTAGAGCAGTTTAGCAACCTCAGTACTTGACATCCTTGGTTTTATGGGGTGTGGGTGTGGCCATCTTGTAAACCGTAAGATATTCAGGGGCATCCCTGGCCTCTGCTAGCCCACCAGATGCCAGCAGCATCCCCCTACCATTTGTGACAATCAAAAATGTCTCTAGACATTGCCAGATGTCCTCTGCGTGGGGACAGAAACTTCCCCAGTTGCGAACCCTCGCTCCAGAGCAATCTTTTATCTGTGTGACCCAGATCACACCGCTGTCCTGCTCCCCCCTCACCGTGACCTAGAAGAGCCTTTCTTTTTTTAAAATTATTAAATTAATTAATTTGGGGGGCTGCATTGGGTCTTCGTTGCCGTGCATGCGGGCTTTCTCTAGTTGTGGCAGGCAGGGGCTACTCTTCATTGCGGTGCACAGGCTTCTCATTGCGGTGGCTTCTCTTGTTGCGGAGCACGGGCTCTAGCCACGTGTGCTTCAGTAGTTGTGGCACACAGGCTCTAGGCACACGGGCTTCAGTAGTTGTGGCGTGTGGGCTCAGTAGTTGTGGCCTACGGGCTTAGTTGCTCCACAGCATGTGGGATCTTCCCGGACCAGGGCTGGAACCCGTGTCCCCTGCATTGGCAGGCAGATTCTTAAGCACTGCGCCACCAGGGAAGACCACAGAAGAGACTTTCTGATCTAGCTTCAGTCCCCTGCCACTCTTTCCGGTATTCTCCCCCTTCCTGCCTCAGGGCCTTTACACTTGCTGTTCCCTCTGCCAGAGACACTCCCCGTGGCTGCCTCCGCCCCGTCTTCCAGGGCTCAGTTAAATGTTGCCTCGCCAGCCACCAGGGCTGAGGTCACCTCTCTGAGTCTTGACTCTCTACTCCCCTTCCTCCTCTCTCTTTCATATATAGGCTTTTATCGCTCTCTGAAATTATCCATTTTCTTGCCTATCTCTTCTACCAGAGTGTAGGTTTCATGGGGGTGGAGGCGGGGGAGGGGTGGAGATTTTTGTTGACTGTCTTTCTGGCTGCTTCATTGGTTCCCGCTGTAACGCCTGGCACAGAGTGGGTGCTTCGTAAACCCGGCTGAATCAATAGGTGAACGCTCAGCTCATGTGCTGGGTGATGCTGGGACCCAGAGAGGAGTCATGCCGAGCTTTGCCCTCCCAGAGCTCCCGGGTGGGTGAGGGAGAGCGAGTGGACTCGGATCTGTCTAGGTCTGCTGACCAGAGCTGTGACAGCAGAGATGCCTGGGACCAGGAGAGGCCAGACAGAGTGTAGACGAGAGTGAAGGACTTGGAGAAGAGTCCCTAGACAAGGAGCTCTTGAAGGAGGAGGAAGGGTTTAGCAGGTGGTGAATAGCGTCTTATCCGTCCACCCATTCATTCATTCATTCACTCATGCGTCCATTTCCTGGGGCCTGCTGTGCCGGGAAACCTAGAACTGAGTTAGTCCTGAACCCTGCTCTCAGCAGGCCCTCGTCTGGTGAGGGAGGCTGGTACCGACGGTCACGATCCAGGATGATTAGACGGTGGTAGAGGGAGATACAGGGGCTGTGGAAGCTGCGAGGGGCTACTTGGTGCTTGTGGTGGCAGAGGGGAGAGGGCACCCAGAAAGAGCAGGAGTGGGGTTATTCCCTTCCGTCACAGGATGCTGGAGATGTGAGAGAACCTGGCCCACTCCGGGGACAATGCTGAGTCCGTGTCACCCTCTGACTCCCGCACATTGCGTGTCCTCGCACAGCGAGTCTGATCCAGCCATAAGCCCCTTTTCATAGACGAAGACCTCGAGTCTTAGAGAGATTGGGTCACTCACCCAGGGGAGCAGCCCAGCCAGCGTGCAGTGTGACCAGAGGTGGGAGGGATGAGGCTGGAGATGTGCGCATGGCAGGTGGCCCTGAGTGGCTTCAGCAAGTCTCTCCCTCTGGCCTCCCCTCTGTGCCGTGTGCAGAGCCAGTTGGGGAAGGATGGGCGCAGGAGATGGGGACCGAGCCACCCGGGGCCAGAGTGAGGGGTTTGCAAGATGGGAGGAAGCATCTGTTCCAGCAGAAACCTTCTGTTTCCTTTCCCAGAAAGGTGCAGCGGTGGGGCTCCTCTTATTTCTGGGGGTACAGCTGCTGCCGGCAGGGGCATTCCTCTACTGGAACCACCACCGCCACGGCTGCGCCTCCTTCCTGCGCTTCCTCATACAAGACAAGCCTGAGGAAGGGGAAGGGCTACTTTTTCTGGTTCAGGTCTCCTCTGCGGAAATCCCTCACCAGGACGGGTACTCCAACCTCAGCCAGATCCACCCTGTGGACATCGGTGAGGAGGGTCTGCCCAGCTGCCCCATCATCTCTCCCTACATCAGTAAGCTTGCAGGGGCCTCCTACACCCCCAGCCACACCTCGGGCTTTGGGGAGCTGGCAGGAATCCCTGAGGAGTAGGGCAGGACCAGGAAGCAGAAGGCAGCGGGCTTGGTGGCCGGGGACAACGGATTATGTATTATCTGTCGCTGCATCAAAACGAACCACCCCAAAACTTATCATCTTTAGACAATCATGAACTCTCAGAGTGTGGGGGCGGGGTCAGGAATTTGGGAGAGGGGCTCAGCTGGGCAGTTGTGGTCCACGTTTTCACGCAGTTGTGAGATGAGGCTGGAGCTAGAAGGAACCAGGAGCTGGCTGGGTGCCTCACTCTCTTCATGTGATCTTAGGGTCTCTCCACACAGGCTAGTTGGGCTTCCTCACAGCATGGTGGCCTCAGAGCTTCTATGGCAGCTGAAGGCTTCATGGAAACGAGGCAGAAGCCAAATGGACTTTTATGTGATCTAGTGTCAAAAGCCACATAACGTCTGTCACTTCTGCCATCCTCCATTCACTGGGACAGTCATAAAAGGCCACCCGGTTTTAAGGGGTGGGGACAGAGACTCACTTCTCAATAAGCAGGAAGAGTGTTAGAGCCACAGTGAGAAGGGCGTGTTGGCGACTTCCCTGGCGGTCCAGTGGCTGAGACTCCTTGCTTCCACTGCAGGGGGTGCGGGTTTGGTCCCTGGTCAGGGAACTAAGACCCCACATGCCGTGTGGTGGCCCCCCCGCCGCCATAAAAAAAAGAAGGGCCTTTTGGATATGCGATACTGTTGTGGCCATCTTGGGCAAAAAATATGGTCCGCTGCCAAAAGAAGAGGTACGGCTGGGGGCGACTGAGTGGTCGGTGGAGCCCTCAGTGAGAGCGGGAACTGAGAAGGCTGGGTTGAGATGTAGGGAGAGTGGGTGGCCGGAGAACCACCCTGGAGGAGACATTTGGGAGGCAGGTTGGGGTTGGAGCTCAGGAGACAGATTGAGGACCATCAGGGCCCACAGGGAGAAAAGCAACAGGAGGTGATGAGCTTGCTGGGGGAGGAACAAGAGAAGCATGGGAGCCAGGGGAGAGACGAGGGGAGGAACACAGAAGGAGGTGCGGGGAGGCGAAGGGACTGGGCCCAGCTCAGAGCCCTTCGGGCTGGCGTGTTAGTGTGCCAGGGCTGGCATAACAAAGTACCACACGCTGGGTGGCTTAGAGCAGCAGAAATGTACTCCCTGACGGTTCTGGAGGCCAAAAGTCTGGAATCAAGGTGTGGTCAAGGGCTGGTTGCTTCTGGAAGTTCTGAGACACCATCCTGTGCCTCTGTCCTAGCTTCTGGTGGTTGCTGGCAGTCTTGGGCTTGGAGGAGCGTCACTTTAATTTCTGCCTCTGTGCCACTTACCTTCTCTCTGGTTCTTTGCATGGCCTTCTTATAAGAACCCCAGGCATTGGATTTAGGGCCCACCGTCAACCAGTATGACCGCACTTGAACCAATTATATCCGCAAAGCCCTTATTTCCAAATGAGGTCACATACTGGACTTCTGGGTGGACGTGAATTTGTGGGGGGCGTGATTTAACCCAACACAGCTGGGTGGTGGGGTTTCTGGGGTGGGTCCCTGACCGTCCCTGGCCTCTGCCTCTCTCAGGTGGGCCCTTGAAGATGGTGATCCCAGAGAACCTGACGATGGAGCAGGTGGTGGAAAAGAACGCCCTGGTGGAGCTGGGACGCCAATACTGGCCACCTGACTGCTGGACACAGCACCACATGGTGGTAGTGGTGCCCTACCGCGGGCAAGCCCAGCACCTGCAGCACCTGCTCCTCCACCTGCGCCCCTTCCTGCAGCCCCAGCCACTGCACTACGCCATCTATGTAGTGAACCAGGTGTGGCAGGAATGGGGAGGGGCAGGGGCAAGAGAGCAGAGGGGTCTGCACCTGGCCTTGGAGAGTCAGGGCTGGAGTTGCCAGTCTCTGAGCTGAGAGCGTCTGGGCCAGAGAGTATCCAGGGGGTAGGATTGATGAGTCAAGAAGAACTTGCACTGGGGGAAACCAGAACCAAAGGCTGTAGGTTTGGTCTAGACTGGCTGAGTCTGGAATCAGCTTGAATAGCTAGCTAAGGGAAGGGCTCAATCCCAGTGACTCCGGGTCTCTCTGAGACCAGGGCTGTTCAGATTGGGCAGTTAACCTAAGGGGTAAATTAAAGCACTGGGTTTGGGGTCTGTTAGGTGCCTGTTTGAGTCTTGGCCTTGTCCATTTTTACCTGTGTGATCTGAGGTTGGGACCGATCGTCCGTCTGTCCATCCATCGATCCATTTATCCAGCCATTCATTCAGCACACTGTTACTTAGTATAACTGTGTATAAACTTGGGGCATTTATGCTCTGTGCCACTGTTCTCTCATTCATGAGACAAAGATTCATTGAGTTCATGAGTATAAAGCGGTGAAGCCAGTATCTGGCACACAGTAGGTGCTCAGTAAGTGACAGCGATCATGATGGTGGTGATCATGACGGTGGTGGTGGTGTTGATGGTGGTGATTGTGGTAATGATGGTGATCGCTAAGGTGCTGCTGCTGCTGCTGACAGTGATGATGGCGGTGATGGTCACAGTGGTGATGGTCGTGATGATGTTGGTAATAGCGATGATGGAGCTTAGGTGACTGTGTTGGTGATGGTGAAGATGATGAAGATAGTGATAGTGATGATGGTGGTGATGCTGATGATGAACATCATGGTAATCATAAGGGATGATTAGTCTTTCTCTAGTAGGAGTAGAAACAGAGACACAGGTGGTCCCCTATCACTCCTGACCTCTGCCTTCCTCCGATGGCCTCTGGAAGGTGATGATCCTTGAGAACCTTGAAGATGGCCGAGGAGGGAGAGCTGAGAGGCTGAGGATACTGACTCTGACCAGGATGGCGGTGGGGATCCAAGAAAAGTTTCTCAGGGGAGGTCACCTTTGAACTGCACCTTCCTGGACAAGTCTGGGTTTTCCATCTCCACAGTGGGAATAAGAAGGGGTTCCAGGCAGGAGAATGGCACTCGACAAGGTGAGAGAGGACAGGCCTGGCAGGTGGCAGGGCCACCACGGCCTGTGGTGAGGGCAGCGCCGAGCATCTCCGTCCACCGCAGGTGAACGACACCGCCTTCCACCAGGGCAGACTTCACAACGTGGGGTTCTGGGAGGCCGCGCAGGAGGAGGACTGGGACTGTGACAACGTGGGGTTCTGGGAGGCCGCGCAGGAGGAGGACTGGGACTGACAACGTGGGGTTCTGGGAGGCCGCGCAGGAGGAGGACTGGGACTGACAACGTGGGGTTCTGGGAGGCCGCGCAGGAGGAGGACTGGGACTGTGACAACGTGGGGTTCTGGGAGGCCGCGCAGGAGGAGGACTGGGACTGACAACGTGGGGTTCTGGGAGGCCGCGCAGGAGGAGGACTGGGACTGACAACGTGGGGTTCTGGGAGGCCGTGCAGGAGGAGGACTGGGACTGTGACAACGTGGGGTTCTGGGAGGCCGCGCAGGAGGAGGACTGGGACTGACAACGTGGGGTTCTGGGAGGCCGCGCAGGAGGAGGACTGGGACTGTGACAACGTGGGGTTCTGGGAGGCCGCGCAGGAGGAGGACTGGGACTGACAACGTGGGGTTCTGGGAGGCCGCGCAGGAGGAGGACTGGGACTGACAACGTGGGGTTCTGGGAGGCCGCGCAGGAGGAGGACTGGGACTGTGACAACGTGGGGTTCTGGGAGGCCGCGCAGGAGGAGGACTGGGACTGACAACGTGGGGTTCTGGGAGGCCGCGCAGGAGGAGGACTGGGACTGTGACAACGTGGGGTTCTGGGAGGCCGCGCAGGAGGAGGACTGGGACTGTGTCTTCCTCCACGATGTGAACCTGCTCCCCAAGGACGACCGCAACCTCTACATCTGTGACGTCTTCCCTACCATTGACAGGTTCAAGTACAAGTAGGTCGAGGGAGGGGACCTCCTGTGGGAGACTCTGGGCCAGGCCCCCAATTCCTTGGGCCTTGCCCCGCCTGTCTGTGTAGTCCAGGCCCTGGTCCCTGGTGCTGATGGTGCAGAGGATGATGCGGCCTGAGGAGAGGCCTTGTAGACGGTGAAGAACCTTCCTCCTGGGTGTGGGTGTCAGATGGGAGTGGGATTGGCTATCAATGGGGGAATCAGGATGCACTTAATAAGGCAGTAGGCAGAGAGGTTATACCAGAGGTCAGAGAAGGAGAACTTAAAAAAGGAGGGGCCCTTAATGGGGTCACAAGAATGGCCTGTCAGATGATTCAGGGAGGGGATCTCCCAGGGTCAGGTGAGGGGCCATCTCAAGGGTCAGGGGAAGAACTGCCCCAGAATCCGGCATGGAGACATCCTAGGGGTCAGGGGAGAGGTTCCCATGGGGGCGAGTGGAGAAGGGCTAACCCAGAAGTCAACCTTGTGATCCTGGCCAGGAAAGGGCCAGGGACCGTTCCCTGAAATTCCCTGGGCTTCCAACTCTCCCTGCCTCTGCAGGCTGCCCTACCGGGGCTACCTTGGAGGGGTGTTTGCCCTGCGCCCCATTCACTAAGTCAGGATCAATGGCTTCCCCAACACATACTGGGGCTGGAATCGGGAGGATGATGACATCACTTGCAGGTAGGGGGCCCTGCTCTAGGGAGCCTAGCACAGGGGGCAGCAGGTCCCTCCATGGTGTGGCGGACACAGGCTGCCCTAGACTGAGAGGGGACACGAGCTATGTCGGATTGCGGGAGGCGCAAGCCACTCTGGCCTGAGGGGCCGGGTGTGGCATGGGGACTCTATCAGAGGAGACAGGTGTCTGGCCTCCCTGCCCTCTCCCCTGGAAAGCTGAAACTCAGTGGGATGCTCCTCTCACGGCCCCATCTGCTCTGGCTGCTACCATAAGCTGGAGGGGCAGGACTGCAGCCAAAAGCAGAGCCCCCAGAGGTGGGTCAGGGTTGGGGGCGGGGGTAGCCAGTCCTGGGCCTGTTCCCAAGCCCTCGACTCACACGGCTGCCCCTCCTGCCCCTCCTCCTAGTCCTGGCCTTCTGGCCCAGATCCGTCGCACGATGGCATGAGCTCGCTGGGATACAGGCTGCTCTCCCAAGGAGCTGCAGCCCCTCTACACCAGCCTCACTGTGGACATCAGCCTCTCATCCCCAGGAGCCCCAGTGCCAGGCTGAGGGGTATCTGGAGGCAGGAACAGAATCCCTGAGACCAGGGCTGCAGGGCAGCCTTCCCACCCATCGCACCTGGTTTCATATTAAAGGAGGCTTCATTTTACTTGCTTCTCCACTCTGCCATCCCTGACCCCCATCCTTCCATTTCCATTCATTTGGTCACACAGGGCCCTGCTCAAATTCACCAAGGTCTGGTTCTCTCCACACAGTTAAAGTTAAGGCTTATTCACCCATTTATTTCTCATGAGGACTCGTGGGGTAGCACTGTTGTCATCTTGCTTTTGAAAACCAGGACAGATGAGTTAAATATCTTGCCTGAAACCTGACTCCTGGGCCTGTCCATCGACAGATAATGCTGTTCTGCTTTCTTGTAGCAAAAAAGGTGGGGGAAAGAATGAATAATAAAAAATGTGAGGATGGTTGAATAAATTACAGCATGTCCACATGCTGACAGAATACTAATGTAGTCACTGAACAGCTGTATTGTAGCGTGAAAAGAACAAGTGCACATATGTATATGATATGGTCTGATATTTATAAAACAAAGGGAAGAGTACCTATATAGGTGTATGCTTATGAGCAGAGTAATGAGTGTGTGTGGATAACAAGTGTTGGCAGACTTCTTCTGTAAGGGCCGGAGAGTAAATACTTTCAGCTTGCAGGCCATACGGCCTTTGCCATGACTACTCAGCTCTGCCACTGGCACAAAAGCAGCCACAGACAATACATAAACAAATGAACATGGCTGTGTTCCAATAAAACTTTATTTAAAAAACACAGGTGGCCAACCAGATTTGGCTGATGGCTGATGGCCAGTTTGCTGACTCTTGGCCTAAATGGTTTAGGAGCGTGTATAAAAATACGATAGTCCATAGAGTAAAAGTTTCACCATAGATGGGGGAGGTGGAAAGAGGAGGGTAGAGCTGAACTAATCATGACAGAAGAGAAAAATGACACTGTGAAGACTAGAATCACATTTATACACTTACCAAAAAATGTACATTCATCTGTGTATATATTAGGTTCTTTTAAAAAATATATAATTTATTGACACCTCCTGTTCTGCAGTGAATTCTATAGCAGACACTACAGAATTGAGGGCATGTGTATGTGTGTATATAAATAAATATGCTGACCTAAAGATTCTGTCTTATACCATACTCTACATTAGTCAGGGTTTCTTCCCCAAGTGAATTTTATAACTTCTAATGAGGCTAGTACAAATATGGACATTTCCACTCATTCTTAAAAGTTCTTTCCTGAGTAATTTCCTTCGCATAAAATGTGTAACTTGGTGACATGCAGTGCATCCCTAGAGTTTTTCTGAAGCATGAATTCTATAATATATGACTAAACCTGACTCATAAGATTTTTTTCTTCAAGAAATTCAGTTTATTTCATTTATGTATATGCATATTAGGAACTGAAGATTTGTCTCTGGTATGAGTTGTTTGGTGTTTATTAAAATTTGATCTGTTGTTGAAGCTCTTCCCACACTTGGAACACATGTAAGGTCTCTCTCCCGTGTGGATTCGTTGATGCACTTTGAGTTGTGGTTTCCTACTGAAGGACTTCCCACAGTCACAGCATTCGTAAGGTTTCTCTCCTATATGAGTTCTCTGATGTGTAATCAGCTCTGATTTCTGGGTGAAGGTGTGTCCACACTTGTAACAGGCAAAAGTTCTCTCTCTACTGTGAGTCATCTGATGTTTATGGAAATTTGACCTACCATTGAAAGCCTTCCCACATGCAGTGCATACATAGGGTTTCTCTCCAGTGTGGATCCGCTGATGCTCTCTGAATTGTGACTTGGAAGTAAAGGCTTTCCCACAGTCACTGCATTTGTAAGGCTTCTCTCCAGTGTGAATTCGCTGATGCATGCTGAGTATTGACTTCTGGTTGAAGGCCTTCCCACATTCACTGCACACGTGGTGTCTTTCTCCAGTGTGAATTTTCTGGTGTATGTTGAGGTGTGACTTTTGGGTGAAGGTTTTCCCACAGTCACTACATTCATAAGGTTTCTCCCCAGTATGGATTCGATGATGTATATCAAGTTGTGACTTGGAAATGAAGGATTTTCCACAGTTGTGGCACTGATAAGGTTTCTCTCCCGTGTGACTTCTCTGATGTACAATCAGGTGTGCCTTCTGGATAAAGGCCTGGCCACATTCAATACACACATAAGACTTATCCCCTGAATGGATCCTCTGGTGCAAGCTGAGTGTTGACTTCTGGGTGAAGGCCTTCCCACATTCACTGCATATGTACTGTCGCTCGCCGGTATGAATTTTCTGATGTATACTGAGGGTTGAATTCTGGGAGAAGCCCTTCCCACATTCACTGCATTCATAGAGTTTTTCTCTAGTATGAGTTTTCTGATGTCTGAAGAGAGATAACATCTGGAAAAAGGCTTTTCCACATTCATGGCATTTATGGGGCTTCTTTCTAGTGTGAGTTTTCTGGTGTGTAACCAGTTCTGGCCTCTGAACAAAGACTTTTCCACATTCCTTACATATATACGGTATGTTACCTGTATGATCTGTCACATATACACCGAGTTTTGGTTGTGGGGTGAAGGCTCTCCCACATTTACCACATTCCTGGAGGTTTTCTACACTATGGAATCTCTGTTGTTCAAGGAGGTGTGACTTCTGGGTAAAGTCCCTCCCACACTCAGTGCACTTATCTGGTTTTTCCTGAGTGTGAACTTGATGTTGTGTGAATGACTGTTTATGGCCGAAGCCTTTTGTACATGAATTACCTTCACAGAAGTTCTCTCCTGTATGAGTATTTTTGCAGCTGGCACTGGAAGAGCTATGGGTGAATAGCTGACCAGATTCAACCATCTCATCAAGGTGTTCTGTGGTGTTGCTTTGATTTTGATTTTGATGATTTACTTCTAGGTTAGGTTTCAACCTTTTTGCACGAGAGCAACGTTTACAAGGTCTCTTTTGTGAAGAAACAAGGTGGGGCCTCGCACGGATGATTTTTCCAGGGTCCTTATAGTTACAGTCCCTCTCTGTGTTCAATTTTTTCTTGTTGAGGAAAGCCCCCTGATGTGAAGGTTTACTTTGATTTTTCTGATCTCTCTTTGTTTGGTCAGCTTCTTCCCACAGCTTTTCTAAAATGGAACACCATGAGCCATCTCTTGTGACTTCATCCAACATCTCATTGTGAAATGAAGCTGTTTCAGAAATTTCCCATTGTAGGGTTTCAAGCCCAGACTCCCCTTCTAGAAGGAGAAAAAGATGAAATAGATACAGTGAACAGTTAGCAAAGGATAGAGGAAAAGTCACATGGAGCTGATTGAGATTGTGCACAGGGAAACTGCTGAGTCAGATACCAGTGGTGGTGCTGATGGTGATTATGAGAGAAAACAGTTGCACAGCCCTTATTATATGTCAAGCACTTATCTGTATAGCACTTAGCATTCGCCAGGCAGTGTTCTACGTGATATACACATAAGCTCATTTAATCCTCACAACAACCCCAGAAGCTATCTACTTATTATCCTGGTTTTCCACATGAAGAAAAGGAAACACACAATGGTTAAGTAATTACCCAAAAACACTTTGCTCAGCCTTGGGGAAAGTTAGATTTGAACAAGGGCAGACTGGCTCCACTCATGTAGGCAGTCGTGATACCCAGACCTAGTGGGATGACTACAGGATAAAAGAGTCAAGTATGTCATAGGGCAGCATCTGTGGATAGCCCAAGGTTGAAGGAGGGGGCTCAGAGTACAGAGCCTCTTCGACTTACAGTGGGGTTGTGTCCTGATAAACCCATCAGAAGTTGAAAATATCATAAGTTGAAAATGCATTGAATACACCTAACCTACTGAACATCGTAGCTTAGCCCAGCCTACTTTAAATGTGGTCAGAACACTTAAACGTTAGTCTACAGTTGGGCAAAACCATCTAACACAAGCCCTGTTTTATAATAAAGCGTTGAATATCTCATGCAATTTCTTGAATACTATACTGAAAGTTAAAAACAGAGTGGTTATCTGGGTACAGAAAGGTTGCAAGTGTACTGGTTGTTTCCCCTCGTGATCACATGGCTGACTGGGAGCTGCTGCGCAGCGTCACAAGAGTAAGGTACTGCACATCACTATCCTGGGAAAAGATCAAAATTCACAATTCAGAGTATGGTTTCTACTGAACATGTATGGCTTTTGCAACATTATTGAGAAATTCATAAGTCAATCCATCATAAGTCAGGGACCATCTGTATAGGTCTTCATTAGCTTTCAGATCTAAATTGTAACTAATCTCCCAGCTTCCTCCCACTCGTAAGAAACAATACAAAATCCATCAGCCCTAGATATTCCTCTGAAATCCTATTAAAGTATCAATCCTAACATAGCCAAGCACTGAAAGAATACCTATACCCAAACTTGCAACTCTCCATGAAACTGAAGTTTGTTTTCTTGAACTTAGGAATATGCATATCCTAAGAAGGGTACACCGGAAGACTGGACAAGCAAGCTGTCCCCTAGAATCTGTTTCACCCTTCTTCCACAGAGGTTAACCGTGGCCAGGTACAGGGCAGCCAAGCCACGTAACAGCTCACAATTTCTCTTGCAATGAGGTGTGACAGACACTGTTTTTGCTGATGGAATGTGCATACAACATTATGCACCACTTCTGGCCAGGGTAATGTATCACAGCTTCTCAATACCCTCCACCCCTTTTCTGCCTAGTAGAACCTGGCTTTGGGTGCAGTGCATTCAGTCCCACAGAGTGACATCATAAAAGATGGTACTGCAATGACAAGAGAAAAACTTCAACACCCGAATGAATACAAAACGTAAAGCTTCCTGCTGACCTGCCTTTTATAAGTGTTTTATAGGAGGGAAATTATACTGGTCCTTGGTCTCTTTGTTATCACTTTCAGCTTTATGCTACTTAATATGCCATTTTTTCCTAAGAATGGGAGTCACTGATCATCCTATTTGTTAGTAAGAACATAACAACAGATTCTTTAAAAAAAAAAAAAAAGTGGCTAAATTTTACTATTACTTTATCCTACCAGAGATAAATACTGAGTATGATAAGACCATCACGTCTTGTTTCTTTTCTCTTTCCATCACTTGGATAAACTGTATCCCAGACCCTTGTCCTGTCCCCAAACCTCAGTCATCTATCACTATTTTTAAAAAATGAGAATGCTCTTTATAATCACTTTCAGTGTGTATATGTATATGTGTATATATATATATATATATATTTCTTTTTATTAAAATCTGAGAAAAAAGCAACAAAATACCAATCTTTGGGGTAATAAAATCTGTCAATGGCATCTTGACCGAACTCATGATGACTGGGAATCCACAAATCCCATTAGGAACAAAATAACCCAAGCATGAGAAAATAGGGAGCTGGTTTATGGTGATACCCGTGGAATTAACGAAAAGGGTCAATTAAATTGTACTTTCAGAAAGAAAAAATGGGGCTTCCCTGGTGGTGCAGTGGTTAAGAATCCACCTGTCAATGCCGGGGACATGGGTTCGAGCCCTGGTCCAGGAAGATCCCACATGCCGCGGAACAACTAAGCCCATGCGCCACAACTACTGAGCCTGCACTCCAGAGCCCACAAGCTACAACTCCTGAAGCTTGGGTGCCTAGAACCCATGCTCTACAACAGGAGAAGCCACCGCAACGAAGAGTAGCCCCTGCTTACCGCAGCTAGAGAAAGCCCGCACACAGCAACAAAGACCCACTGCAGCCAAAAATAAAATAAACAAAATTTTTTAAATACCTTTAAAAAAAAAAGAAAAAATGGGGGAAATTCCCTGGCGGTCCAGTGGTTAGGACTCTGCACTTTCATTGCCGAGGGTGTGGGTTCGATCCCTGGTCAGGCAACTAAGATCCCACAAGCCGAGTGGCGTGGCGAGAAAAAAGTGACAGAATTTCTAAAATAAGAAAATGAGAAGACTGAGATGGAAGAGCCAAGAAACAGAAGAATCTGAAAAAAATGTACAAGGTGAGAAGAATTTCTGATTTGTGTAATGATTCCAGTTTCTGAGCTCCCCAAAATAAGGAAGTGAGTCATCCCATGGGAACTGTCCACCATGTAGCTAAATAAGAGAACACAGTTTAGGCACGGGGCCTGGAGGGGTTGATAAAGGGATCATCAGAAAAAAATTTGTAGGCCTAAGTGTTGAGAGTAGAAGGGCCCTTTAAAGGGATTTAAGGAATTTAAAGGAATTCCTTTAAATTTAAGGAATTTAAAGTAATTCCTCTATGATGACCAGAGGGAAGTACAGAGGCCCAAGCTGGAGGCATCGCAGTTAGGGGTAACGAAGAAAGATCCAGCACAGGAAAAAAATTGCTGAATTCAGGGGGCAACTGAAAAGGAATAAAAAAGGCTTTCAGGAAACTCCACAAAGGGATAAAACAAGATGACAAAAAAGCAACATACAGATGGAATATCCTGTCAGGTAACATAATGACGAGACGCTCTGTTATTAGAAAAATGAAATTAAAACATGAAACAGCTCTATCATAACACAGGCCATACATGAGAAATTTGGTAAATATTAAATGCTGGCAAGCAAGATGTACAAATGCAAATCCTTATGCATTCCCACGTGACAGTGTGGGTGGTGAAGAGCCCCATGGTTTACCTATAAATTCAGTGTAGGCATACCCAGTGATCAGGCAACCCCACTCCTGACTCTTCACCTCAGAAATGCTTATGTTGGCCCCTACGGGACATTTACAAAATAATGCTTGGCAGCATTAGCCTTAGAAACTAGGAGTAGGAGGTAACCTGTGTCCACCACTGGGGGAATGGGTAAGTGTGGTGGGTTGAATAACGGCCCCTCAGATCTTCACGACCTGAAGTCACTCACCGTGATACCTCTGACGCGGGAGTTCAGCCTCCCTCATCCATTGCTCCTTTCTCTTTTCCATCCTGAAAATGATCTCTGGGTTGGGCATGTGATACCCTGTGAATAAGAAAGGATATTGCATTCGGACGCGGTCTTGGGCTTCAGAGGCCATTCAGTGAAGCTTTATTGGCACATCAGAAAACTCAACACCCTTCACTAGGAGCAAAGGAACACTCAAAGATGCCCAAAAGGAATGAACAGTTTAGGACAAGCCAAGGGCAAACTGACTACATTCTTCAGATGTCCCATTGCACGCCACAAGAAGGAAAGACATCTCCTCAAGGAGGCCCGTCCAAGAGTCCCAGGTCAGATGTGCTCACCCACGGAGAAGAGGTGGCTGTAGATCTCCAGCATCACATCCTGGTACAGGCGTCTCTGGGCAGGGTCCAGTTGCTGCCACTCCTCCCTGCTGAAGTCTATGGTCACGTCCTCAAACGATACGGAGCCCTGTAACAACATACCCAAGCTCAATGAGAATTAGTCATCATTGGTGAACAGGCACTTACATACAAGGGGGTGTTGTTTTTTGTGGCATGCGGGCCTCTCACCGTTGTGGCCTCTCCCGTTGCTGAGCACAGGCTCCGGACGTGCAGGCCCAGCGGCCATGGCTCACGGGCCCAGCCGCTCCATGGCACGTGGGATCCTCCCAGATTGGGGCACGAACCCGCATCCCCTGCATCGGCAGGCGGACTCTCAACCACTGCGCCAGCAGGGAAGCCCCAAGGGTGTGTTTTTAATGATTTTTTTCGCCATGATATATGTGGCTTTCCAGTGATGTGACTTCTTTTATGATTCCTACTCCTCTGTGTGAAATTCATAGGATTTAAGCTATGTTAAGTAGTGCAGAATGGAGTCACAGTGGCCAATGCGAACTTCCGCATTAGTTGTTGCAAAATGTCTGGTGTGGGGCTGGGAGCGTCTGAGTGATAAACTAAGGGCAGGTAAGGAACGACTTTACTGGGACAGAAGGAGCAGCTGGGCGAGACAAGATCCCCTGGGGTGTAACCGTTACATCCTACTGACAGACTCCTTATAATGAGAGCACTGGGCCAAGTGACTCCTTACTCCCCACCCCTCTCTCCCTATTTTGACTAACCTGCGTTGTGTGCTAATTGTGTGCAATAAACTGAGTGACTTATTAATTGAATATTGGCCACACTGCACACATCTCTAATCCCACGATTCTTACCTGGCCTCACTGCTGGGCCGCGTGGCAAACTGGCTCCTTTGTTCCAGACCTCGTCCTATATAACTCTTTATCTGGCTGTTGATTTGTGTCCTTTAATTATCCTTTGTAACAAACTGGTAATCTAGTGAGTAAACTGGTTTCCTGAGTTGTGTGAGCCGCCCTAGTAAATTAATTGAACCCAAGGAGGGAGTTGTGAGAACCTCTGACTTATAGCCGATAGGTCAGAAGCACAGGTGGACGTGCCATTGGCATTTGAAAGGGGGTGGGGGGAGTCCTGAAGAACTGAGCCCTTAACAACGTATGGGATCTGACACTGTCTCCAGGTAGACAGTATCAGAATTGAACTGAATTGTAGGACACCCAGCTGGTGTCACAGAGAATTGCTTGGGGTGGGAAAAATCCCTGCACATTTGGTGACCATAAGTGTCAGAAGTGGTGTTCTATGTAGAGAGAGACACACAGGAGAAGTAAATTGATTTCAGGGAATACTGAGCTAATCAAAATTTAACCCACCTCTTGGAAAAGTAAGCATGAAAAGCATGCATGTGAGTGCTGCAGGTGCGAGTATATGACAGAGGGCCAAACATAAACCTGGGAATCTGAGACGGAGCTATATTAGGGTGTCGTTAAAGGATTAGGAAGTAAGTACCAAAACATTTAGTTAAAAAGGTAAAAACTGATTGCCTCTAAGGAGGTGGATTTCAGAAGAAAAGACAGTGGTGACAGCTGTTTTATTTACAAACCCAGCAAAACCATGTGCACATAAAACCAAAAACTACTTCAAAGGGAAACAGTGGTAAAAGAAATTTACACAGATATGCACAGAAAAATGGGTTATTAATATATAATACATCTTTGAAAGTCCAGAGGCTAAGACAAACTACAATGTAAATTGTCAAAGGACAAGAAAAGTAAATCACAAAAGAAAAATCATTGACCAATAAAACTTCGGGAAAAAAATTATCCTGCTTGTAAAAAAAATACAAATCAAAGCAACAATGACATATCTCTTTGGATTAAATTAGCAGTTATTTAAAAACAAAAACAAAAAAAGAACCAAAAAAAAACCTAACAACACAGTATTGGCCAGAGTAGAGGGAAGGCTGCAAAGCCAAGATGATGTGAATGTTGTTGGAGAACATTCTAGCGTGAACGGAGAAACTGCTCGAAAATCTCAGCGAGCAAAAGCAGAATCAAGGCAAGCAAACAAAATATTTTCAACGTTAAAAAAGGAACAAGGCTAATAAGTATCATGTATCTTAACACATAACTGAACGTGCTTTTGAAAATGCTCTCAACAATTCAGCCAACTTTAGTACTAAATGAAAGACATTTTTCTACAACAGTGTCACTGCTGTGGACTGAACTGTGTGTCCCCACCCGAAATTCATATGCTTAAGTCCTCACCCCCAGGACCTCAGAATTGTGCCTGTATTTGGAGAAACAAGGTATTTAAAGAGGTAACAAAGTTAAAATGAGGTCTTCGGAGTGGGTCATTACTATTTTAAAAACATGCAAATAAAGTGTCATGAAAAACACAGAATAACTTGGAATTTCAGGAAATCTTGAGTATACTGAAGAACCCTGCTTTCTCATTCCAAAATATCAAATATTAATATCTGTGGGCAATTTGGAAACATTATTTTCTGGCACTTTTATTCATCTAATAAAGTAGGAAAAACAACATGGTCCTTAAAAGCCAGTTCTTGCTCTAGTATCCAATGACTATAAACTACGAGGACAAAGGGGAAACCAGCCAGTCTCCGGTGAGGAGTCAGGTGGGGACCAGCTGAGACAGTGAAGACCCAGCAGTGGATGAAAGATGCAGGATCTTCGCCTGTGCTGAGAAGGAAGGAATCAGCATTTCCCCGCCTGTGGCTGGATGTCCTTTTTCTTCTTCCTTTGCCCCAGGGACAGCCCTCTTCTACTACACATCCTCCTTCATCAGCCAGTTCAGTTTCCTCTGTGACACACAGTGCCCATGGATGAGGAAACATTGGCCACGTGTGCTCTGCTCTACACAGGAGAATCCAGATTGTCTCAGACACAGGGAGTCCAATATGCTGCTTCCTGTGTCTGCCCTCAGGTTCTGGAGAACTGTCCCCGTGGGGCTCCTGCTTACCTCACATGATCCGTCCCGCTCTTCTGAACCCAAGACCTGGGGCCTCTGCGGTAAATTCACATCAGCAAGCATGTCCTTTCCGGGCTTCAATTCTTGGTCTCTTTTGCTGACAGCTCCACTCTTTCCAGGAGCCTGGAGCTGGGTGGGCATCGGAAGGCTCCAATCAAAGCTGCTGGGAAGAGTCAGGCTGGAGCTGTGAAGGGAGATCCTGCAGCCTCAGTGATGTGGCCTGAGCCAGGGGCTCTGCAGGGACACCAGAAATCCTGGAAAGGCAACGACCACATAGTTCTCATCTAATATTCACTCCACATGAACTTCTGAAGGCCATTAGGTGAAAGTCACTGTGTTCAAGATGAGGGTAGACAAAACTCAGAAAAGTCTAGCTATTGGGGGAAAAAATGAGAAAAGATGAAGAGGTTTGGGCTGAACTTAAGGAAGCTTTCATTGCAGCTCTGACACCTTTTAACCGTGAGAAGACGAAGATAGTACTTTAGTTGCAGTTTCCAAAATGAGAAGGAAGGTGTTTATCATAGGCATCGGGGAGCTTCCGTGAGAGGAGGCTTGTCCCCTCAGCACCTGCCTGGCATATGGGAAACACTGAAAAAAAAATCAGCAAGTTGCAGAGTCAGGTATCAGGTATCTTGTTTAATTTTCATGCAACCCTGCCAGCTTAATATTATGATCATTATTATACCCATTTTGTGGATGAGGAAACAGTGCTGTTACATAGTTTGCCTTAAGGTCACTCAGTGTGCAAAGGAAAGTGTAAGGCCAACTGGCCCGAGGCAGGGGAACACAATCAGATTCACAGGTTGCATCAGACCGAAATTCTCCGGACCACCCAGTTCCAGGAACTGACCTGGGGACTTTGAACCCGGCCCAGCCTTCCCGCCTTTCGAGGGGCGGGACTAACGGTTCCCCCATGATACCCGAAAAGACCACCAAATAAGGAATACCCTGCGCCCTCCCAGATTCACCACACCCCTTTCCCTTCTTCCCCTATAAAATCTTGCCCAACCCTCGCCCGGTGCGACTTCTCTGGCCCCTTTCTCTCGGACCAGTGAACCTCGCCCGGAAGCGCTCCCTAATAAAGGTCACTTGAAGCTTTCCTCTGTTTCGCGGTGCCGTTCGTTAAGATCCGACCTTACAGAAAGAACAGGGAATGAGTCCCAGGTCCGCCTCACTTTAAAGTGCACACAATCGCCACTATCCCGTGTGGTCCTCTACGTGGTCAATTTCCAGAATTCCATTTACATTTTCCTGAGGCTTCCAGCTGTCTATACCTGGAGTGCCTAATCCGACACTCTGGCCTTTTCAGTGCCCATCCATAATATAGACAGCTCAGCATTTTCTGACCAAAAAACCCCTCAAATTCAATATATGGAACTCCACCTTCACCTGGAAAACCTGCAGACATGCACCAGGACTCCCAATCACTTACCATTTCTTGCCTCTCCATTTCTCCCTCCCCGCCCCAACCAAAATATAGTCACTGACCTCTAGAAGTCCCCAATGAGTGGACCAAAGAAGGTCATGAAATGCCTCCCAGTCACCCCACGGCCAGGCTTCTGAAATCATTACTGCCCTGACTGCCAATAAGTGTTTCCAAAGGGAGTGTGATTTCCACAGGACCCCCCAAATAACCGCCAACCTAGGGTTCCAAATAACGCACCCCAGTAGGAAACTATCATTGATCTGCTCAACAGCCAATCACTGACCCTTACCATGTCCACAGGGACCCGAGGAGACCAACACGGACCTACTCAACCATTCACAAAGGACCCCAACACCCACTGCCCAAAAAGCAATGCTGTCACCCTTGCAAACCTCCATCACTGGCCCCCTAGGTCTCCCATCCGCTGGTTCCCATATGCCACCCTTAGCACCCCACTTTCCTATTTCATAGATCCTCCCTCAATCACTGTCCCCCTTGCGTGTGTCACAAGGTGAGCCTCAAAGCCCTCCGATCCCTGAAGCCCCTGCTCCCAATCAACCACTGCCTCCTACAGCCCCCCCAAGCTGTGGATCACTTCCCCAAATGGCTCCCGGTACCATACACCAAGGCCCTCTTGAGACGCACGTTCACTGTCCTCCTATGAGGAAGATTCCCAGCCCAACAATATACAATCTGCATTAAAGGACACTTGGAATTCAAGTTCCAAAAGTACTTACATACATACAGAAATTAGGCAAAGAAAGTGAAAATCAGCGAGCCAAGAATTCAACTTAGAAAACCCCACTTACCCCATAGCCTCCACCACTAAGAACCCCATCGCTCACCCCATGGATCCCCACCACTCACTCCTCACACCCGGCATCACTCGTCCCACGGGCCCCCATCACTCGGCCCCCAAACGCCCACGTCACTCACGCCAAGCCGATCTCCCCTCATTGACCCCACAGATTACGCATCGCTGATACTCCACATCACCTCAGCATCCCGCAGGCGGTTCACGGCAGAAGCGAAATGGCCGCTCTGGGCCGCTTGCGGTTTAGGATTCCGGTCAGGACTTGAACTGTGCGCATGCTCACTAGAACCTTTGAAGCCACTGCCTGCTGATAGTTATCATGGCGTGTCACGTCGTCTCTCTACTCCGCGGTTCGTTTTCTTTCGGGGACTGTGTCAGGAGGACGACATGGCCGCGCCCATAAGGATTATGATAAGGAGGCCGCCATTTTCAAAGAACTTCCATTCCGTACAGGCGGGGAAAACAGGCAACCTTCCTAAAACGTCTTGGAGTTGTCCCGCGTTGGAAAGGAGCCAATTAAATACTTGTGTATATATAGGTCTAGGAGAAAACAGCATAGCATATTCTGAAAAATACCCTTTCTCTGTACTGATTTAAAGCCTCACTCTCAGAATCCAGGTATCCAGCCCCTTCGTCCCTCGCACAACTCTGCCCAGAGGAGACATCTTGGGAGCCCAGAAGTGTTGAGCTTGACAGAGAACTAAAAACTTCGAAATTTCCTTAGTGTTGAGAGCCTTTAAAGTGTCCTTTGTTATGGTAATGTAGTTTTTGGAGAGCACTTGAGGATGTATTCTCTCTTTATATACAGGCATTCCTCGTTTTATTGTGCGTCCGCTTTATTGTGCTTCACTGATACTGCACCTTTTTAAAAAAAAAAAAAAAACACATCGAAGGTTTGTGGCAGCCCTGCGATGAGCAAGTTTATCAGCACCATTTTTCCAACAACATTTGCTCAATTCATGTCTCTGTGTCACATTTTGGTATTTCTCGCAGTATTTCAAACTTTTTCATTTTAGTTTTTACGGTGATCTGTGATAGTGGTCTTTGATGTTACTATTGCAAAAAGATGACAGCTCTCTGGAGGCTCAAGTGATGGTTTGCATGTTTTAGCAGTGAAGGATTTTTGAATTAAGGTATGTATATTGGGTTGTTTTTCCTTTTTTCTTTATTTTAGACATAATGCTATTGCACACTTACCAGATTATATAGTGTAAACATAACTTTTATATATGCACTGGGAAACCAAAAAAGAAAGAAATTGTGTGACTCACTTTATTTTGCTTTACTGTGGTGGTCTGGAACTGAACCTGAACTATCTCCAAGGTATGCCTGTCTGCTGAAATGTCTGTATGAATTTGAATTCCTCAGAGGGCACGTGCATTACTAGTGTTGATCGATATGGCCAAATGGCTCTCCAGGAAATTGTGCCAATTTGCATCACTGTCTCCTGCAATGTGATGAGAGTCTCTGCTTCACTGCAACCTCAACAGCAGGTTGCATTAGCACTGATTTTGATCTCTCCATTCTTAACAATGAAAAATGTACCCCATCATAGTTTTAACTAGAATTTCTCTTTTTAGGCATGAAGGTGAGCATTTTTAAATAGGTTTCATGATGATTAATATTTTCCATTCTAATCTGTTCAGCCATTCAATGAAGTGACTATTCATATCTGTTTCCATCATTATTAGCCTATATTTCTTTTCTTAAGGATTTGGACAAGTTCTTTTTTTTTAATTAATTAATTAATTAATTAATTAATTAATTTATTTATTTATTTTTGGCTGTGTTGGGTCTTCGTTTCCGTGCCAGGGCTTTCTCTAGTTGCGGCGAGCGGGGGCCACTCTTCATCACGGTGCGCGGGCCTCTCACTCTCGCGGCCTCTCTTGTTGCGGAGCACAGGCTCCAAACGCGCAGGCTCAGTAGTTGTGGCTCACAGGCCTAGTTCCTCCGCGGCATGTGGGATCTTCCCAGACCAGGGCTCGAATCCGTGTCCCCTGCGTTGGCAGGCAGATTCTCAACCACTGCGCCACCAGGGAAGCCCCTGGACAAGTTCTTTTTATATTAGGAAATACAATCATTAGTCTATAACATGACCATGAATATATCCTCCTCGTTTGTCATTGTCTTTTGGTTTCATTTAGCTTGGATTTGCTATCCACATCTCATTTTATATAGTTGAATTTATGTCTTTAAGCTTTAAAGCTTATGAGTTTATAACGCTTTGCTTATCACTCCGCCATTCCCAACTCTGAGATTATATATGATGTTGTGAAATGTGAAATTAAATGGAGTCATTTATGTCAAGGGTTTTTAAAATGGATCCAGGAGGCCATTAAGGGGGTGGACCTTACGCACGTCCCCACCAGGTGGAACCATGAACTTTTGAACTGGATCAAACCACAGATATTTCAAGAACACTGCAAGAACACCTGCGACTTGTCACTGCAACGAACTTTTTCCACCCTCTAGTTATAGCCTTAGCACTCAACCATGTTCATCTAAGACTAGATTCTGCCTCCAATGAAAATTCTTTTTTAAAAAATAATTTATTTATTTATTATTTTTGGCTGCGTTGGGTCTTCATTGCTGTGCATGGGCTTTCTCCAGTTGCGGCGAGTGGGGGCCACTCTTCATTGCAGTGCGCGGACCTCATTGCGGTGACCCCTCCTTGTTGCGGAGCATGGGCTCCAGGCACATGGGCTCCAGGCACGTGGGCTTCAGTAGTTGTGGCGCACGAGCTCAGCCGCCCCCGCGGCACGTGGGATCCTCCCAGACCAGGGCTCGAAGCCGTGTCCCCTGCATTGGCAGGCGGATTCTTAACCACTGCACCACCAGGGAAGTCCCTCCAATAAAAATTCTTTGTAGTGCAAATCTCCCTTTTTTGCCTTTAAAAACCCCTGACTTTTACTCCCATGTGGGGCGCTGTTTGGGTAGCTACCTGAATCTGTGTGCCCTGAATTGCAAATCTTTGATCCCAAATAAATGCTTTCTGCTTGGTCATTGCTTCCTACATTTATTTAGGTTGACAATGTATGTATCATCATGTATACAAGTATGCACACGAACACAATTATATTTATGTTTATGTTTAATTTGGATTTATATTTACCTATAATCTTGCCAAGGTTTCCTCTCTTCGCCTCTGCCCTCCACACTTCCATACACACTCCTTCCCTCTTGCCTTTTAGGGTTATTTTCCATACCTTGAAAATCCAAGGCCCTTTATCTCCACAGTTCTCTTTCTTCAACTTCATTCTCTCTTCTCGCTCAGATGACTCTTAAGTCTGTAGAGAAAGGTGTTTTGTAGCCTCTGGGTTTGACCCTGCTTCAGGGGACCCTCATGGGGACCAGCTTCGTACTCACCTGTGGATTCACCTGGATCTAGGTGAGGGGCCCCTTCCTCAGATGATCTAACACGTGAGCCCCCAAATCCCAAGGGAGGGTGGCCTTGTCTGTTTCCGCAGCCCTAGCCCAGAACCTCCTCTTACAATTTCCCACAGAATTGGAGGGTCCTAGAGGAGCATGGCTGGGATTGTGGGTTGAACCGCTCTCTCTCCTCCGGACATGGCGAAAGGCAGGGCACAGAAGCTCAGAGGGACAGAGTCTCTGTCTCCCAGGCATCTCTCTCACCACAGCTTACCTCTGTGTATCAGGTCATACTTGCTGACTTTTCTCAGCCAGAAATATCCTCTGTCCAGTTTCATGTCTGGTCTTCTGAACTGGACCTATGGGAGAGGATGGGTGGATGGACAGATCAGTCCTTGGCCAGTGTGCTCTCAGACCATTTCCCGGTCCCTCACCTACACTGCTCTGTACTGATGGATTTACCCCTGCAGGCTACATTTTCCAGGTACCTTCATTAGCTGGCTTCCAACTAGGGTCAGTTACTGAGTCAAATGCTGGAGATTAAAATCAAGGAGGAAAATGTAAAATCCAAGGTATTTACTTCTTCCCCTCTCTTTGCATTGTGCAACCTCTCTGGCAGCGGCTGCATCCCCTCTGAGCCTCCAGCTCCCAAAGGGGAAGACCTGCCATGGTCCAGCTTCTTCTGGGTGTCCAGATCCCTGGGCTCTGTCACACTGCCCCTTCCCTTTGTCCTGGGTGGTCTGCTGTTGTTCATTTCAAGATTGCTTTATTGTCCTGTGTTGAATTTTTCATCTCTTCTACCAATTGTAACCAATTTTACTGATTAAATTTCTTTTGTCTTAAATACTTAGAGTGATTTCCATTTTCGTAATTGAACCTTACCTGGTAGAGATGAACAGAAGAATGGATGGATATATGGAAATACAGGTGTGACGGGAGGGATGGAAATATGGATAAGTGGATGGATGTATAGATGGGCGGATGAGTTGAATGAATGGAAGAATAGCTGGGTGAGAATATGTTATTCAAGGAATCTGACCCTCTTACCAGTCTTAGGATTCGTCCCACACTTTTCGTTCGTTTCATTTCCCAAGCATCGCCATTCTCCCTGAGTCTGAAATGTGTTTTCTTGTGCAATCATGAATTTGTAGACTTGAGTTCTTTCAGTGTTATTTTGTGTGATAGTCCCTTCTAATGGCTATCCTTCCCGTGACCATGAAATGCTTCCGTGTTACCATAAATGAGGAGGTTCATTTCAGATCCTCACTCCATTTCCTGAAATCTGACCCATTGTTTACTTTATGGCCACTACTGCCCACTTTTCTAGGGTATGCTTCTGATGACGGAAAAGCCTCCTGAAAATTCTGCCCACCTGGGCTTGCTGGCATTGTCCCGACTAATTGTATTTTCCTCTTAACTTGACTTTTCTTCTTTCTCCTCCCCCCCCCCTTTTTTTTTTTTTTTCTGCGGTACGCGGGCCTCTCACCGTTGTGGCCTCTCCCGCCACGGAGCACAGGTTCCGGACGCGCAGGCTCAGCGGCCATGGCTCACGGGCCCAGCCGCTCCGCGGCATGTGGGATCTTCCCGGACCGGGGCACGAACCCGTGTCCCCTGCATCGGCAGGCGGACTCCCAACCACTGCGCCACCAGGGAATCCCTCTTTCTTCTCCCTTTAAATGAAGTGTCCCAATGATAGGGACAGAGTAAAGGACAAATTAGGTAATTAATAGTTAATCTCACTAGGGTATTGTAAGTAAAGAAAAAAGTGTGGGAGACCCCTGTAAGTTAATGATCACTCAAGAAAGCAGGTTTACTTAACCACAAAACCAAGCAGGCTTGCCTAGCAACAAAACCCTGCGACAGAAGTTTGAGACGTGTCCCAAAACAATAAAACAATGGTGGCGTGAGACCCACATCCTGCCCAGTGAGCTCAGTAGGTTAATGACCCCCTAGGGCATGCTCTCTGCACACATAAAAAACAATAATTTATGGAAAGGTACTCATCGTACAGAGACCTAAAATAATTTTTACAGTCCTGCCTTGACCATGTAGGGACAAAAAACCTCCCCTGCCCAACCTGGAGGCGGAGCTGATGATGAAAGCAGGACGTCTACTCAAGAATGAGGAAGGGGGCTTCCCTGGTGGCGCAGTGGTTGAGAGTCCGCCTGCCGATGCAGGGTACACGGGTTCGAGCCCCGGTCCGGGAAGATCCCACATGCCGCAGAGCGGCTGGGCCCGTGAGCCGTGGCGGCTGAGCCTGTGCGTCCGGAGCCTGTGCTCCGCAACGGGAGAGGCCACAACAGTGAGAGGCCCGCGTACCGCAAAAAAAAAAAAAAAAAAAAAATGAGGAAGGAGGTGGCCTTCTCCCGCTCCCCACTTTTCCTTTGATTATAAAACTGTAGCCCCCTAAGGTCTCGGGGAGGCACCCTCTCGCCCACCCACTTGTAAGCCTCACAAGCATCCTCTTCTTTTTTTTTTTTTTCACTTTTTGTCATTGAAATTTTTCTCTAACAACCATAGCTTGCTTTCACACTAGAATTTGTATTTTTAAAACTCTCTGGACAGGGATGGATTGAACACCTGGAAGGAATGTACAGTTACAAAATGTGGATGATAAAACCACATACTTGATATTAAATACCAGATGATACATGTGAACACATGCCAAGTTCTTAGTCTTATACAACAAGGGATGAACACAGAGCCCCATCCATAAAATAATTTTCATTCTCTTCCCAGAAGAATTGCTCAGCCGACAAATACCCAGACAGGAAACTTGCTGTCTCATAGTGAGAACATCAGCCTCGTGCTTCATTTAATTTATGGCTTCACAGCAGCTCGCCAAAATTTGAGATAATGTCTTCACATTCCTTATTAGTTTACTGAAACATCGCCAAAGGCACAGTTGAGCCCTGAGCAGATGGCAAGCTTCAATCCCTGAAATGGGATTATAGTTCTTTCTTTGCCGGCAGTTGACAGATGTGTACCATCACATGCCTCAGGGCAAAGACTGGAAAAGCATCCTAGTCTAATAATCTGGATAGGCAGTGAAATGTCCAGAACTCAGAGTAGGCACATCAGACATGGCCACTCCAAAACCTAAGCTCTCTGAAGGCAACAGGAAACGGAGATGGTGTTTCTGGAATTGGAGCATGTAGGGAACCAAATGGGATAGTGGCAATTGTGTGCAATTTAGAATGAGGCGGACGTTGGACCGATTCCCTATACCTCCCTTTGGACCTTAAGGCAAATTATGTAACAGCAGTCAGCCTCAGTTTCCTCATCCACAGAATGGGTATAATAATGAACATAATATTTAGCTGACAGGATTGTGTGAAAATTAAACACGGTACCTGATACCTGACTCTGCAACTTGCTGATTTTTATTTTATTCACTGTTTACCATGTGCCAGGAAGGTGCCAAGGGCTCGACAAGGTTCATCTCCTATAAGGTTCCAAACTTAGGTCCCTTCTCATATGCATGTTTCACTGTCCTCAAATGAGCAAGTCTCATGAACCAATGATATAAAACCCAACAGTAAAATTATACTTGGAGTTTAACGGTTACAAAAGTACTTATATACATACATACAGAAAAACAAAAGGAGAGGGTTAAACTTCATGAACCATACATCCAACTTAAATTAGAGAAACTTGCCCCCAACACTCAGAACTTCATCACTCACCCCACAGACTCCCTGTCACACAGTTAAAAGATCCTCCCATCACTCACCTTACGCAGTCCCCACCAGTCATTCTCCCCACCAATGCCCTGGAAGAGATCACTCTGCTCAAAGACCCCCCCCCTCACCCACTGTAAATCTCTCCAATCACTCACCCTGGAAACACCCCTGATACTCAACCCCACAGATTCCCCATCACTCTCCCCAGCAAATCTATTCCAACAAACACATTCTGGGGCCTTCCCTGGCGGTCCAGTGGTTAAGAATTCGCCTTCCAATGCAGGGGATGCAGGTTCGATCCCTAGTCAGGGAACTTAAGATCCCACATGCGGCGGGGCAGCTAAGCCCACGAGACGCGACTAGAGAGAAGCCTGCATACCGCAACTTAAGACCCTACGCAGCCAAATTAATTACTTCAAAACAAAACAAACACGAACTTCTTCATCAGCCAGACCGTGGTTTCCTCCATAACACAGAAGGCCTGTGGACAAGGAAGCATCTGCCCTCTGTGGTCTGCTCTCAGCAGGAGGGTCCAGATTGTCCCAGGAACAGGCAGTCCAGGATACGCTGCTCCCTGTGTCTGCCCCCAGGCTCCCGAGAACTATTCCTGGGGCTGGGGGACTTTAGGGGAAGTGATTCACCACTTGGGGGGCTGTAGGAGGCAGTGGTTGATTGGGAGCAGGGGCTTCAGGGATTGGAGGGCTTTGAGGCTCACCTTGTAACACATGCAAGGGGGACAGTAACGGATGGAGGACATATGAAATCAGTAATGGCAGTGCTAAGCACAGCATGTGGGAACCAGTGGATGGGAGACCTAGGCGGTCCGTGATGGAGGTTTGCGAGGGTGACCGCATTGCTTCCTGGGCAGTGAGTGTTGGGGTCCTTTGGGGATGAATGAGTGGGTCGACGTTGGCCTCTCCTTGGGTCCCTGTGGACATGATCGGGCAGATTGCTGGTGGTTTCCTATTGGAATGGGTGAAACCCCACATGGGGGGTTATTTAGGCTGCCGTGTTTACCAAGTGCCAGGTAGGTGCTCAGGGCTTCACAGGCCTCATCGAATGCCACTTTCAAACCTGTGATTAATACCTTCCCACACATCTTGGAAACTACAGCTAAAGGCATAGCTTCGTATTCTCACAGTTAAAAGGTGGCAGAGCTGTGATGAAGTTGCATTAAGCGTAGTCCAAATCTCTTTTTTTTGTTGTTTTAATGCTGTTCGACTTTTCTGAGCTCTGTCTACTGTCAGTGGCTAGCACGGTGACCTTCCCCAAGGGCCCCCAGAAACTGATGCAGAGTGAATGGTGGATGAGGGACCATGTGCTCACTGCCTTTCGAGGGCTTCTTCGTGTCTCTGCAGAGCCCCTGGGTCAGGCCGCATCATTGAGGCTACAAAATCCTCCTTCACTTCCCAGCCCCACTCGCTCCTGTGGCTCTGGTTGGAGCCTTCAGATGGCCGCCTATCTGGGCTCCTGGGAAAAGTGGAGCCGTCAGCAAGAAAGACCCAGAGGGGACATGCCTGCTGATGTGAGTTTGCCCCAGAGGCCCCAGGTCTTGGGTCCAGAGGAGCAGAATGGATCATGTGAGGTGAGCAGGAGCTCCAGAGTCAGTTCTCCAGCACGTGAGGGCAGACACAGGAAGCAGCAGGTTCTGGACTCCCTGTCCCAGAGATACTACTCAGCAATACAATGGAAGGAACCGCTGAGGCAGGAACTGACAGCATGCAGGAATCCGAAGACGCCAGACATAAAAGAGGACACAGTTATGATTCCATTTTTATGAAGTTCTAATATGGCCAAAACTAAGCTATGGCGATAGAAATCAGTAAAGGCTGCCTCAGGGAGGCATAGTATAAGGAAAATTTGAGTAGTGACGGAAATATTCTCCATCTTGATTGGGGTGGATGTATGCATTTATCAAAACTCATTAAAACCTGTGTACTAAGCAAAGGAAACCGTAAACAAAACGAAAAGACAACCCTCAGGATGGGAGAAAATATTTGCAAATGAAGCAACTGACAAGGGATTAATCTCCAAAATATTCAAAGAGCTCATGCAGCTCAATATCAAAAAAACAAACAACACAATCAAAAAATGGGCAGAAGACCTAAATAGACATTTCTCCAAAGAAGACGTACAGATGGCCAACAGACACATGAAAGGATGCTCAACATCACTAATCATTAGAGAAATGCAAATCAAAACTACAATGAGGTATCACCTCACACCAGTCAGAATGGCCATCATCAAAAAATCTACGAACGATAAATGCTGGAGAGGGTGTGGAGAGAAGGGAACCCTCTTGCACTGTTGGTGGGAATGTAAATTGGTGCAGTCACTATGGAGAACAGTATGGAGGTTCCTTAAAAAACTAAAAGTAGAGCTACCATATGACCCAGCAATCCCACTCCTGGGCATATACCCAGAGAAAACCGTAATTCAAAAGGACGCATGGACTCCAATGTTCATTGCAGCACTATTTACAATAGCCAGGACATGGAAGCAACCTAAATGTCCATCACCAGAGGAAAGAATAAAGAAGATGTGGTACATATATACAATGGAATACTACTCAGCCCTAAAAAAGAATGAAATAGTGCCATTTGCAGAGACGTGGATTGACCTAGAGAGTGCCGTACACAGTGAAATAAGTCAGAAAGAGAAAAACAAATATTGTATAATATTGCTTATGTGTGGAATCTAGAAAAAGATACAATGAACTTATGTGCAAAGCAGAAATAGAGTCACAGACGTAGAGAACAAACTTACGGTTACCAAGGTGGGGGGAGGTGGGATGAACTGGGAGATTGGAATTGACATACATACACTACTATATATAAAATAGATAACTAATGAGAACCTACTGTATCACACAGGGAACTCTACTCAGTGCTCTTTGGTGACCTAACTGGGAAGGAAATCTAAAAATGACTGACTGTATGCATACATACAACTGATTCACTTTGCTGTACAGCAGAAACTAACACAACATTGTAAAGCAACTATACTCCAATAAAGATTAATTTAAAAAAAGAAAAAATTTAAAAAAACAACAAAAATCCTGTGGACTAGACATAAATACATTAAATAAAAATTATTTACATATATATTTATATGTCATACATAAGTGTATATCACGCATATATGATAAAATATGTATGTCAGATACTATGGGGGATACATGACATTACGCTTTTGTCAAAACCCATAGCATTGTGTAACACAAAGAGAGAACTTCACTGTGAACTATGGACTTTGGTTGATGATGATGTGTCAATATTGGTTCATTATTTGTAACAAATATACTACACCAATGCAAGATGTTAGTAATAGGGAAGAATATGAGGGGGTTAGGGTGCCTATGGGAACTCTCTGTACTGTCTGCTCAATTTTTTTGTAAACCTAAAACTGTTCTAAAACAATAAAGTCTATTGATTACTTTAAAAATTTACTTGTGTATACATCTATTATTTATAAATGTACCTAAATATATATTCATTATATGTAAATTATATCACAATAAAAAAAAATGAAGCAAGACACAGGCAATGACATATAATATGATTGCACTTATAAAAAGTTCAAAAATAGGTTTATCCGAACTATACTTTTTTAATAAATTTATTTATTTATTTTTGGCTGCGTTGGTTCTTCTTTGCTGCGGGTGGGCTTTCTCTAGCTGCGGCGAGTGGGGGCTACTCTTCGTTGTGTTGTGTAGGCTTCTCATCTCGGTGGCTTTTCTTGTTGCGGAGCATGGGCTCTAGGTGTGCAGGCCTCAGTAGTTGTGGCACGTGGGCTCAGTAGTTGTGGCTCGTGAGCTCTAGAGCCCAGGCTCAGTAGTTGTGGTGCACGAGCTTAGTTGCTCCGCGGCATGTGGGATCTTCCCAGACCAGGGCTCGAATCCGTGTCCCCTGCGTTGGCAGGCGGATTCTTAACCACTGCGCCACCAGGAAAGCCCCTGAACTATAATTTTTAGGGATACATTGGTGATAAAACTATAAAGAAAGCATGGAGGGCTTCCCTGGTGGCACAGTGGTTGAGAGTCCGCCTGCCGAGGAGGGGACATGGGTTCGTGCCCCAGTCCGGGAAGATCCCACATGCCGCGGAGCGGCTGGGCTCGTGAGCCATGGCCGCTGGGCCTGCGCGTCCGGAGCCTGTGCTCTGCAACGGGAGAGGCCACAACAGTGAGAGGCCCACGTACCGCAAAAAAAAAAAAAAAAAAAAAGAAAGCGTGGAAATGGTTAATGTAAAAGCCAGGATCATGGATACTTTTAGGAGGGATACACAGTGTTGTGACCAGAGACACATAGATTTGATTGCATCAGAATGAAGGTTCACATCAAATAGAGGACAACTGAGATCAGTTTAATTGAGAAATGACAGAATGGGAGGAATTATTTCCTTCATTTAAGCCCACAAGAGCTTTTTGACTAGAATGTACCAAAACTTTCACAAATCAACAAGAAGAAAAACAAGCCATCATAAAAATAGCAAATGACATGAATATTTATTTCAGAAATGTGGAAATATGAATGGAAAACAAGTCCATATTGAGATGCTGAAACACACTGGTAGTTGAAGAAAAATCAAACCGAAACGAGATACTGCTCTACACACATCAGGTTGGAAAACCAAGAAGGCAGATAACAGCAAGGGTAGCAAAGATGTGAGGAAGTAGGAACCTCATGCTCTGATGGTGGGTGTGTAGACTCTTGAGCTATTTTGGGAGCTGGCGATACTCGATATCTCAAACTGGCGATATTTCGTGAACTGAGTGCGTTTGCTTTGTGATAAGTCACTGTACTGCACACTTACCCATTTGTATCTTCTGAATATTATACACTTTACCATAAAAAAAATTTTTTTTAGCTGATACCAAGTGGAAGTAGCCAGGGAAAAGATGTGTACTGTATGATGCCATTCACATAAAGGTCAAAAGTAGTAAAACTGTAACTTTGAAATCTAAGGATGCATATTTTGTTGGTAAAAATATATTATCCTCTAAGGTTAATAATAGGGATGAGATCAGAATTTTTAGAGAAGTTGGGCTTCCCTGGTGGCGCAGTGGTTGAGAGTCCGCCTGCCAATGCAGGGGACGCGGTTTCGTGCCCCGGTCCGGGAAGATCCCACATGCTGCGGAGCGGCTGGGCCCGTGGGCCATGGCCGCTGAGCCTGCGCGTCCGGAGCCTGTGCTCCGCAACGGGAGAGGCCACAACAGTGAGAGGCCCGCGTACCGCAAAAAAAAAAAAGAATCTTTAGAGAAGTTGATAAGGAGAGCTCCACGGTCCTTCTGTGTAAACCCTTCGAATAGATAAATCACAAAGAAGGATTACAGTTAATTTAAAAAGATGGGAAAGGTTGTTTATAATCACATCAATGCAAAGTAAAGAAAAGATATAATACTGTTTCTCTACTCTTGAATTAGCAAAAGTGAAAGAAGTCAAGCACACCAGGCACTCTCATATGAGTAGGGCACTTTTGGAAAATGTCGTGTTGGCTTCAAATGGAATTGGAGGAATCATCTCCACATACTGTATCAATTAGAAATGCATTTCAGGGCTTCCCTGGTGGCGCAAGTGGTTGGGAGTCCGCCTGCCGATGCAGGGGACTTGGGTTCGTGCCCCGGTCCGGGAAGATCCCACATGCCGCGGAGTGGCTGGGCCCGTGAGCCATGGCTGCTGGGCCTGCGCGTCCGGAACCTGTGCTCCACAACGGGAGAGGCCACAGCAGTGAGACGCCTGCGTACCGCAAAAAAAAAAAGAAAAAAAAAGAAATGCATTTCATTCTAAGTTACAAAAAAAGCTGACTTTCAGGAACCTTAACAAATAGGGCGGGACTTCCCGGGTGGCGACACGGGTTCGATCCCTGGTCTGGGAAGATCCCACATGCCGCGGAGCAGCTAAGCCCGTGCATCACAACTACTGAGCCTGTGCTCTAGAGCCCGTGAGCTACAACTACTGAGCCCATGTGCCGCAACTACTGAAGCCCGCACGCCTAGATCGTATGCTCGGCAACAAGAGAAGCCACCGCAATGAGAAGCCCACGCGCTGCAAAGAAGAGTAGCCCCACACACCGCAACTAGAGAGAGCCCGCGCTCAGCAACGAAGACCTAACACAGCCAAAAATAAATGAAACAAAAAACCCAAAACCAAACAGGGCTTTATTTTTCTCATGAAACAAGAAGGGGTGGGGGGAGGGGAGAGCTGCTGCTGGCTTTGATTAAGTGGCTTGGCGGAATCTACAAGACTTTCCAGAGAGTAAAGAAGGAAGAAGGAGAGGCAAAGGATTGGCCCCAGGCCAGAGGGTCGGCCCCTCCCTGATCTTCTCCTTCCTAGGCAGGCCCAGTCCTTCTGCCTCAGATGGGTTTCTGGCCTGAGGTCCAGATCTGGTTCGTGTCTAGTCAGACCCTTCTGTACAATCCAGTTATTCCTAAACTCAAGAGCCAATACTGCTTCAGCACCACGGACAGCGACAACCCCCTGCTTCCTGGGGACGAGATGGTGTCTTGGCTGGAAAGAGCGATCCCGCCGTGGGTAGGTTCTGATGGGAAGGCGAAGTGGGAGAGGCTTGGGGACTTGATATGAACAGGATAAAGGCCTCCCTATCTACGTCTGTCTAGACTCCAAGAAACCTATCTGGGGAAAATAGACCCCCAAACCCCCCATGTGTCTTAAGGGGAGTGGGGGTTGGTCTTCAGGAAGAGAGAGTCAGCGTTTCAGGGTTCAGGAAGAGTCCACCCAGCTGTGGTCCCAGGAGAGAAGAGCTCAGCTTTCACTTCCCCCCGGCAGTGGCCCGAGGGAGAGATGGGTGTTTCTGTTGAAGGGAGAAGTTTGACATAGAAGCCATACACTTCAACCCAGGAAACATCCCCAGCTCTCTTAGCACCCCATGGCCGCCCCCATCTCCAAGCTGGGAAAGGCTATTCAGATGGCGTCAGGCGAATCTAGATTATCCTCTGCAGCCCAGAAATGCTGCTGCCACTGTGGCCACAACCGTGAGGGCAACAGATGTGAGGAAGAGGTTTCCTGGCAGGGCTGCAGACAGAGACTCGGTTTCCTGCAGTGGTCCCTGGAGGTTGGCGCAGGTGCGATCTGTAACCTTTACTCAGTGACGGTGAAGGAGAACCTGTGCATCCCATCCCGTTCTCCATTTCAACCCATGGATTTTCTGGACTGACTTTAGCCCATTCGACATCCACCTTCAGATCCTGGAGGTGGGCAGCAGACATTGTAATCCCCTTCTGGCCACAGACCCCATCAAAACCTGGAAGAAACAATCTGGGGCCAATCCAACCTTCTGTGGGATCCAGGGACCCACAGTTGCTCTCTAAGCATCAGATTCTCCAAGATGCGGGGAAGTGGGAATACTTTAAGGTAGAGAAATATTATGTGAAAAAGGACTCCCAATATATCTGAATGTGACAAGTAGCCAGGGATCCCCAGGAGAGAACCCCAGAGACAGGAACACAGATACTCCTTATCTGGAGGGTGGAGGACTTGTTGAGGACCCCAGGGGAAGCCGAGGTGGAGTCTCAGGGTCTCCCCTCTGGGGTCTGAATCATTTTCTCCTCTTCAGCTTGTTACCAGATACCCCAAACCTACATCCCTTTAATCTGAAGTACAACCATTTTGGAGTCTGAACAGCCCAAAGTCCAGTAGGAGGATGCTTCTCTCCTCCATGGGGCCCAGGGTCCCCCATTCCTTATGATTCACCCATATGTTCGGGTCTCAAGATCATGACGCCAGGATATGTGTCTACGTGTAACTGCTTCACTTTGCCGTACACCTGAAACTAACACAACACTGTAAATCAACTAAACTCCAATAAAAATATTTTTAAAAATAAATAAAATTTTTAAAAAGGATCATGACACCAGCCCTACATTGTCAGGAGACCTTCCTAGGAGGTGATAGGTCTATGTATAGAGCCATCCGAGGAGTTCAGCTCATGGCTACAAACCTATACGTGATTTTTCAGGCCTGATCATAGGCAAATGCAAAAGCTTTCCTTGGCTGGCCTCACGGGCGTGCTGCACTGTAGTCTCTGAAAGGAGTTGCAGCGAAGGACTCAGACTGCCCTGGCCCATCGTGCTGTTCACATTTTTGCATTCCTAGCTCAGATGACTTTATTCTTTGGTCTGTTTATCTGAAGCCTTGGGCAGAGGTCTTCAGGCATCTCCACTGAAGCCTCCTCGTAGAGGAGAAGTAGGAAAAATTGGAGACACTTTTCCCCACTCCGATTCAGGACTCAGTACCTTTCCATTCCCAACGCCACCCCCAACCCAGGGTCCTTAGACCCACTAGAGCTTTTTGTTCTGGGTCCCGCGTCCGCGAGACGACCCCCATGTCTGTGCTGGTCACCCTGACCATCGGCAAAGGTTCTCTCCTTGGATAATTTTAGCCAGGCTCTTGAAGCTCTTTTTCAACAAGTTCTTGAGTTCTGCATCTATCTTTGCATCGTCCATTTTTTTCCCAAGAATCCTGGTAAGACAGTTTAACCAAAATCCCTTACCCTCAATGTCTGATGGGGTTCCTCACCCTTCACTAGCCCCCAGCTGATATCTGATCACCCTGGCCGACCTTCAGCAAGAAGCCTGGCAGGTCGGTTTAGCCAGAATCCCCCTTTGCCCCTATGTTTCCTCTTAGCAATTTTCCATCCGCTGACCCCTCACCCCGCTCCTTGGCAATAAATTCCCACTTTTCCTCGTTGTATTCAGAATTGAGCCTGATCCCTTTCCCCTGCTGCAAAGCCCCACTGCAGGGGTCCCTGCACCTGTGACAGTGGTCCTGAATAAAGTCGGCTTCACTGTTCTTTAACAAGTAAGTGATTAAAGGCTTAATTGTTATTTTCATGTTGACTCATCGCTTTAATCAGGTACTTGACACTAGCAGCTCAGGCTCTCTCTCCCCGCTTGGCTAAGCTCCTGGTCCCATCAGGCTTGGCATCCTCTGTGGGGGGTGGTTAGGACACCTGGGTCCCTGAGGAGGGACCCAGCTGCAGAGCCTGTGGGACCTGATGTGTGGCCAGAAGCCCGGCCTGAGAACGGAGAAGAAAGCACAACCGTCCCCACCTCGCCACCCTTTTGTGGATCCAACCAAAGAAGTTAAGCCACCATATCTTCCCATGATGGAAGTAGAAAATATTTTCTTTCTCTATCCCGAATGCTCCCAGAACCTGGCTTTTGGCCCCATCCAAGGAAATGGCACAGGTAGGAAGGAAGCTCTCCTCTGTGGCACTGACGGAGGTGGCAACTAGGAGAGGGCTAAAGGCGGTCAGTGCAACGCCTCCCGTTCGCATCACCCCTCTGCTCCCGGCCATCTGGCTGCCGCCCTCTCCCACCCCTGCCCGGCAAAACTCTCACCTGGGTCACCAGTAACCACCTTGTTCTCTTCCTATCTCCCCGGCCGGGCTATCTCAGTCACAACTACCACCTCCCCCTCCAACCCGCAATTAAGCTTAAGCCCGTGCGCACCGCACCGCACCGCGCCTGAGAGCGTGCGTGTTCTCACGACTCCGCCCAGGGCCCTCTCCTCCCCCTCGGTGAATGTGTCCACGTGTCCACCTCCAGGGACAACTCTGCTCTCTTCTCAACCCCTGTCTTCCCAGCCCAGACCCGCACATGTATACCGCAAGCTGTTAACTCAAATATTCATTACGTAGCATACTTTATAATTTTTTATTTTATTTTATTTATTTATTTTGCGGGGCGACGGATCTTCGTTGCTGAAAAGAGCATGGGCTCAGACAGATAACTTCCGTGCCATTGTTCATAGCAGCAAGATTCCCAGCAGTGGCGGAACCAGTCCCAGCGCCCAGCAACTGAATGGATGAACCAAACGTGGTAACACCTACAATCAAGTATCATTCAGCCTTTCAAAGCAACGCAAATTCTGACACACGCTACAACGCCGGTGACTCTGGAAAACAGTGTGCTACCTGAAAGAAGCAGACACAAAGGGACAGATATCGTTTGATTCTGCTTATACGAGCTCCCCCGAGGCACATTCATCGAAACAGAAAGTAGAATGGCGTTGCTTGCAGCTAGGGGATGGGGATGGTGAGGAGTTATTGTGTGACTGCAGCAGAGTTTCTGTTTGGGATGATGAGAACGTGCTGGAGATAGAGTGATGACGGTTGCACTAACGTTGTGTATGTACTTAGTGCCATTGAATCGTACCGTATACAATGTTTCAAATGGTGTTTTGTTTTATGGTGATTTTAGAAACGAGAAGTACTTCTGTCCTCATGGGGATGTCGTTATGCGGACAAGAACTTTTCAAAGAAATGATAAGTAAAATGAGAGCATGTCAGCTCTTGACAGGTTTGGAGGAAAATCACACAAGGACAGGAGCATGTGACATATTGGTGTGGGGAGGCAAAGGGATTGGGGGGAAGATGGGAGGATGCTGCGGACCCCGTGCAAGGCGACTGCAGGCCAATGCAGGATTCTGGAAGCCTTTGAGGAGAGCGGACATAGGATTAGACCCTCATTGAGGTAGGATCCTCAGGCTGTTGTGTTCAGAATCAGCCAGAGTGGATCTAGGGCAGCAAGAAAGAGATGTGGCAGGACCCTGCTGGGGACTCCAGGCAGGAGGTGATGGTGCAGTGGACCGAGGAGATCGTGTAGATAGAGAGGATATGTTTTGAATATGTTGTGAAGGTCAAGCTAACAGAATTTTCTAATGGATGTGGTCGGTGAGGGGAAGTGAGGATCAAATATGATGCAGAAATGTATGTAGAGAGCTGGATATGAAAGTCTGGGGATCAGAGGAGGGGTCCAGGGTAGAGACCTTAAATTGTAGAGTGAGTGTAAGATGACAATAGATGAGGTTAAAAAAAGTGGGTGGGGTGGGATGATAAGAGTATGATACTTCCTCAAAAACTTAAATATAGAATTAACACATGATCCTAACTTTCACTTCTGGATATCTCTCAAAGGGAACTGAGAGCAGGGACTCCAGGAGATATTTGCACACTCGTGTTCCTAGTAGCGTTATTCACTATAGCCAAGTGATGGAAGCAACCCAGCTTGCCCTCAACAGATGAAGGGATAAGCAAAACCATGGAATATTATTCAGCCTGGAAAAGGAGGGAATTTCTGACACTTGCTACCACATGGATGAACTCTGAGGACATTACGGTAAGTTCAACAACCTAGTGAATAAAAGACAAACACTACGTGATTACACTTATATGGGGTAGACAAAGGAGTCAAATTCCTCGAGAGAGAAAATAGAACTGTGGTTGCCAGGAGCTGGCAGGAAGAAGGAAGAAGGATTGGTTGTTTAGTAGGTACAGAATTTCAAGGTTTTCAACTTGAAAAGAGTTATTTTTTTACTAGATTAAAAAAAGGTCATACTCATTAAAAGAAAATACCCAGTATGCTGCCGGACACTCGGCAATCTCACCACTGATGCAGCTCTAAAGCCCGACAGTGCTGCCTGTTTGGGGAGGAAGTGATGGGCCCGGGTGGGAGCATCTCCTGGGCAGGGACCAGGCCAGCCGTAGCCCTTCGGGTCTCCAGGTCACCAGCCCAAGATGCTCAGTGTTGGGGGAAGGAGTGAAGGCATGATTGGCGGCTGCCTTCACGTCACCCAGGAGCCCCTTCTTGTCTTCTGCCCCAGACGCTCACACAGACCCTAAAGAAACCTACATCTTGCGGGACCGATCACCCGAGGGTCTAGGTGAGGCTGGGACCCTCCAGGTCAAGACAGGAGCTGAGCGGCTCCCCGGTGTAGACAGCGGTGCTCAGACGGGAAGACCTTAGGAGGCTCACCGTGTCCTACGCCTCCGTGTCCTCAGAGGCTCTGGTGCTGGAAGGACCCACCCGAGATGGGGGGCAGGGCAGGGCTCTCCTCCTTGCCTGCTCCTCTCTGGGCAGGACTCCGGGGTCTCTGGACCGAGGGGTGTCCGTCCGCTCTGTGAGGAGGAGGGTGCCGAGCTCCGGCTCTGCAGTTCCTCTTCTGTGAACAGCTGGGTCTCGTGTTCCTCCCCAGCTTCCCGTGGGTCTCCCCGCAGCCTTACCTCCCTGTCTCCTCCCCCTTCTCTTTTCACACACAGGACGCCCAGAAGCCCTCCGTCTCAGAGATGCTGCCGCTGCTGCTGTCCCTGCTGTGGGCAGGTGGGTGGGCTGCGGGGAGACGGGTGGGCAGGGCAGGGGCTGTGGCTGACCCTCGTTTCCCCGCAGGGTCCCTGGCTCAGGACAGAGAATACCGGCTGGAAGTGCAGGAGTCCGTGACGGTGCAGGAGGGCCTGTGTGTCCGCGTGCCCTGCTTCTTCCACCATCCCTTTGTCTACTGGGACGACTCTGTCCCATCTTTCGGGTACTGGTTCCAGGAAGGGGCCAGAACCGACCAGAATCGTCCAGTGGCCACAAACGACCCAGGTCGTGAGGTGCTGACGGACACCCAGGGCCGATTCCACCTCCTTGGAGACCCCTGGACCTACAGCTGCTCCCTGGACATCAGAGATGCACGGCAGGGAGACACGGGGACATACTTCTTTAGGGTGGAGAGAGGGCCTTTTGTGAAATATAGTTATTCTGAGGACAAGCTCCACCTGCATGTAACAGATAAGGATGGTGTCAAGGAGAGGACACACAGACACAGGGGCCCTGAGGGCCCCCAGGGCAGGGCTGGGAGGGGACCCCCTGTCTTCTCATCCTGGGAGGGGCCCAAGGGGACCTAGGAGGACAGGCCGCTGCGGCTGGCCTGGGGCAGAGACAGCTCTGAGGGGCACACTCGGGGCCCCCCATCCAGGGCCTGGGTCTGTTTCTCTCTCCTCTTCAGCTCTGACACAGACACCCGACATCCACGTCCAGGGGACCCTAGAATCTGGCCTCCCCAGGAATATCACCTGTGCAGTGCCATGGGCCTGTGAGAGGGGGACACCCCACACCTTCTCCTGGACCGGGGTTGCCCTCCCTTCCCTGCACCCCAAGGGCCCCCACTCCTCGGTGCTCACCCTCACCCTGGGGCCCCAGGACCACGGCACCAACCTCACCTGTCGAGTGACCTTCCCCGGAGCTGGTGTGAGCGCAGACAGAACCATCAGGCTCAACGTGTCCTGTGAGCGCGGGGCCGGGACGCCGGGGCCCTGAGGGCGGAGGACGTTGGGGACGGGAGGCCTGGGTGGGATACTTGTGGACTCTTCTTGGAGGCAGGCTGGGAGGAGAACGAGGAGAATGCTGAGACCCCCCCCCCCATGGTGTCATGTTACTCATGACACCTCATCATGCTGCAGGAGGACATTTCTTTCTTTCTGTTCCAGATGCTCCACAGAACCTGGACATTCGTGTCTTCCGGGGAAATCGCACAGGTGGGAGAAAAGTACCTGGGTGGAATGGAGGTCAGATGCAGGGATGTTGTGAAGGTGGACAGACTCAAGCCCACCACTCATCCCCTCTCTGCTCCTACGTCTGCCCTCTGCCTCCCAACCCTGTCCCCTGGCAGGACTCACTTTAGGGCCACTGTGGATTCCTAGTGACAACTCACTGTCACCTCCGCTTGCCCCCTCCCTTCCCACCTCTTCTCCCTCCTCACTTTCCCAGGACATCCCTTCGCGGATTCCCTGCCTCCTCCCTGTCTCCGTCTCTCCCGCAAGGAGACTGAGTTCCCAAGCTGGGTTCTGCAGGATTCCAAGGGGAAGCTCGTCTACTCCGGGGTTCCAATCCTACCTCTGCCCTGAAGACTCTCCCAAACCTCTGTCCTGAGTGCCCTCCACTCCCCCTGCAAGGGACCCTCCGATATGAGTAACCCGAGCCTGGATCTTGGCAATTCCTTTAGGCTCCGTGTCTCACCCAATCGTCCCCGGGACTCAGTGAGTTTTGCGACGTTGACTTTCTGAGAGTGACTCACGTCAGCCCCCTCGTCCATCCCTGTGACCGCAGCTCCAACCCAGGCCTCCATCCTCTCTCTGGCCTGGATCCGGACCAGCCTCTCCTCTGGGCCTGTCAGCCTCTAGTCTTGGCCCTATCCAGCCTGCAAGAATGGGGACCCCAAAGGGATCTCTACATGCCCCAGATCTGACCCTACGACTTTCTTGCTCAGAACCCTCCCATGGCTCCCTGGGGCTCTCATCACCTGCGTGCAGGCCTCCGAGTGGCCAGACCCACGGATGTCAGTGCCCTGCACAGTTTCACGCATCAAGGGCCACCTCCTGGGATGTTCTCTCCCAGGCTTAGATATGGCCGACTCTTCCTCAAGCGTCCACAGCCCCCTGTCCTGGGATCAGCAGGTTGCCTCTCCTTCCCCCGCCTCACCTCATAGACTGACCCCCGTCCTTGGCCTTGCCTGCGGTGCCTGTCTCAGAGCCGCTGTTCCCGTGTCTGGGAGGACAGAGGGAGAGAAGGGCCTCTCAGCCTTGCCCTTCTAGCTCTCTCTGTCTCTCTAATCCCAGAGATCCTGGGCAACGCCACCTCCCTTCGAGTCGTGGAGGGCCAGTCCCTGCGCCTGGTCTGTGTTGTCGACAGCAACCCACCCACCAGGATAAGCTGGGCCCGTGGGTGCCTGACAGTGAGCCCCTCACAGCCTTTGGGTCCTGGGGTCCTGGAGCTGCCCCACGTGGTCTTAGGGGATGGAGGAGAATTAACCTGCCAAGCTCAGCACCCGAGGGGCTCCCTCCGTGTCTCCCTGAACCTAGTTGTACAGGGTGAGTATAAGCAAGGATGCCTGAGTTCCGAGCTAGGGTGGAAAGCAGGCTTAAGGTGTGGACTTACAGGGACTTCCCTGGTGGTCCAGTGGTTAAGACTCCATGCTTCCAATGCAGAGGACGTGGGTTTGATCCCTGGCCGCAGAACTAAAATCCCATATGGCAAGCAGCGTGGCCAAAATAAAAATAATGGTGTGGACTTACACCTATCATCCACCTTCCTCTCTCTTTTCGTCCTCCAGGTGTCTCCTCTTCCTTCTCCCAAGTCTCTGGGGAGCGGAGAGAGGGCTCCTGGCCCCTGGTCCTCACGTTGCTCAGGGGGGCCCTGATGGGGGCTGGTTTCCTTCTCACCTATGGCCTCACCTGGATCTACTATACCAGGTGAGAAGCCCTTCTTAAGGTGTCCCTGATTTGGGGATACGTCCGTCTTGTCCTTTCCAGAGCAGACCTTCCACGAAACTGGTCCCTTGTTTCAGAACTGTGTTTCCCTTACAGGTGCAGAAACTCACAAGGGAATAGGCTTGAGAGGTGTGACTGAGTTCCCTTCTTCACAGTGGTGCTTCAGAGGTCTATGAACAAGGAGGTCCCGGGTGACTTGAACCTGCTTCCCTTCCAGAAATAACATCTCTTCACATCTGGCCTCCAGGTTTCTTCCTGATAGTTCTACATGAGTGGTTGTGAGGGCAAGGAGGAAATAGATATTTTTATTATTAAATTGAACTGTGCTCCGTGTAACATGTTTTCTTCTCTGTGCTTATACCTTAGCATGGTTTTGATATGCCCATAGCGCGACCCATAATATATTGTTCTAAATCCCATGATATAGTATTTTTTAAAGTTAATTTGAAAGAGATTTTTTTAATTAGAACAATTAACTATTTTATATTTATCCGCATATGAACCATTTCAATTGCTCTTCATCCCTTTGTTGTAAAAATAAAATCCCCTAAGGAAAAGTAAAAATAAGAGGGATTCCCTGTGGAAAGAACATATTTAGAAAATGGACCTGGTGTGGCTACCAGGTACCCCCAATAAAATGGAGCCAGGCAATCGTGACAGACCTAGGGTTCAGTCAGGTACTCTGAGTTCTTAGAAAAACCACGAACGAAAACTATAAGGACTTCTGATTGTGCTAAGGATCCTACCTGAAAAACCCCTAAGGAGATGCTCCAGTGACAGCCATCATTGGAAAGTTCTGGTCAGGCTGCAGTGACTTGCGGTCAGGCTGCAAGGGCCATCCAGTCCCCTTTTATAAGTCTCCCAACTGTGGCTTCTTTGGCTTGTGCTTTCAAACACCCCTCACCCCTTCACCTCCAAGGAACGTACTTTTGGTTACAGCCAAAGGCTTCTTACCCCTGGTTTGCAAACCTTGCAAACAATAAAGCTGTCCTTTTGCATTAAGATAACGCTGCCTCTTTTCTCAGATTTATTTCTAATTTAAGATGACAGTATAGTTTCTCTAGAGTATCATTTTCCTTTTACCTGAAGATCTTTTCATATATTTTTGTAGTGTAGGTATGCTGGTGATGAATTCTCTCAGCCACAGTTTGTCTGGAAAAGTTTTCATGTACATTAGCTTTGGAAGGATATTTTTGTTGGATTAGGAATTCTTGGTTAAACTTTTCCCCGTTCTGTTGTTTAAATTCTTTTGGCTTGCCTAGTTTCGCCTTATTTTCATCTTTCTTTCTTTGTAGTTTATATTTTTCTGTAGCTGGTTTTAATATTTTCTCTTTTCACTGGGTTTTAATAATCGAATAATATGTGCCTTGGCGTGTAAATGTGTGTGTGTGACAGAGAGAGAGAGACAGAGAGAGAGACAGAGATTATCCTACTTGGAGGGTGTTGAGTATCTTGAATCTGAAATTTTATAGTAGTGATCAAATTTATAAAAATTGAAGCCAGTGTTTATATATATATGTATTTTTTTTTCTATTCCCCTCTGGGTCTCCAATTTTACATATGTGATATTGCCCAGTATTATCTCATTATCAGCTCTGAGCATCTGTTCACCATTTCCAACCTTTTTTCTCTATATTCTTCAGTTTGAATAGGATCTGATGCTACACCTTCAAGTTTACTGATTATTCTTCCACAATATCGAATCTGATGTTAGTCTCATTCAGTGAAATTCTCACTTCAGATCATTTTTTTCTTCTCTAGAAGTTAATTTCCTTGGTTTTTAATCTTACGTTTCTTCTTTTATTATGTTGATGTTTTCCTTTACATCCTCGAGTATATGGATAATGTTTGTAATCAATGTTTTCATGTTTTTGTCTGCTAGGTCTGTCTCCTCTGTCATGTCTAGGCCTGATTCCACTGAAGGATTTTTCTCTCACCGAGTGTCACATGTTCCTGCTTCTTTATGTGTCTAGTAATGTTTCACTGACTGCTGAACGTTGTCAATTTTTTGTGGCTGATGACTTGGTCTTGTCTTTCTTTAAATAATACTGGTCTTTTTCTTTTTTTTTTTTAATACTGGTCTTTTTCTTGACGGTAGTTATTTGTGTGTTGGGTCAATACTTTAAAGGTTCTTTGATTTTTATTGAAGTGGTGTTGGTGTACGATACTGTGTTAGTTTCAGGTGTACTACGTAGCGAGCTGACATTTGTATACATTATGAACTGATCACCATGATAAGTCTAGTAACCATTTGTCCCAACACAGAGCTATTAGAATATCACTGACCGTTATTCCTTCTGCTGTATATTACTTCCCTATGGCTTATTTATTTTATAACTGGTGATTTACACACCTTAATCCCCTTCACCTATTTTGCCCACCACCCCCTCCCCACTGGCCACCACCCATTTGTTCTCTATATCTGTGGGTCTGTTTTCATTTTGTTTTGTTTGTATGCGTTCTTTTTTAAATTTGTTTTTAAATATATTTTATTCTTTTATTTTTTGCGGTACGCGGGCCTCTCGCTGTTGTGGCCTCTCCCGTCGCGGAGCACAGGCTCCGGACGCGCAGGCTCAGCGGCCGTGGCTCACGGGCCCAGCCACTCTGCAGCATGTGGGATCCTCCCAGACCGGGGCACGAACCCGTGTCCCCTGCATCGGCAGGCGGACTCTCAACCACTGCCCCACCAGGGAAGCCCCGTTCTTTTTTTTAGATTCCACGTATGAGATCATATGGTATTTGTCTCTCTGTCTGACTTATTTCACTTAGCATAATACTCTCTAAATTCATCCATGTTGTCAAAAATGGCAAGATTTCATTTTTTATTGTCTGAGTAATATCATATATATTATATATTCATTCATCTATCATGGACAATTAGGTTGATTTCATATCTTGACTATTGTAAATAATGCTGCAGTGAACATTGGTGTGCATATATATACCTTTTGTTTTCTGTTTTTTGTGGGTTTTTTTGCGGTACACGGGCCTCTCACTGTTGTGGCCTCTCCCGTTGCGGAGCACAGGCTCTGGATGCGCAGGCTCAGCAGCCATGGCTCACGGGCCCAGCCATTCCGCGGCATGTGGGATCCTCCCGGACCGGGGCACGAACCCGTGTCCCCTGCATCGGCAGGCGGACTCTCAACCACTGCGCCACCAGGGAAGCCCCCCCTTTTTTATATATATAAATGTATTTATTTAGTTTTATTTATTTTTGGCTGCGTTGGGTCTTTGTTGCTATGCACGGGCTTTCTCTGGTTGTGGCGAGCGGGGGCTACTCTTTGTTTCGGTGCACGGGCTTCTCATTGCGGTGGCTTCTCTTGTTGCGGAGCACGGGCTCCAGGTGCGCAGGCTACAGTAGTTGTGGTGCGTGGGCTCAGTAACTGTGGCTCGCGGGCTCTAGAGCGCAGGCTCAGTAGTTGTGGTGCATAGACTTAGTTGCTCTGTGGCATGTGCGATCTTCCCAGACCAGGGCTCGAACCTGTGTCCCTGTGTTGGCAGGTGGGTTCTCAGCCACTGCGCCACCAGGGAAGCCCCCATATATCTTTTCAAATTAGTGTTTTTGTTTTCTTTGAGTAAATACCCGAAAGTGAAATTGCTGGATCATATGGCAATTCTATTTTAAATTTTTTGAGGAACCTCTGTACCGTTTTCCACAGTGGCTGCACCAATTTACAATCCCACCAAAGGTGCACGAGGGTTCCCTTTTATCCACATCCTTGCCGACACTTGTTATGTGTTGTCTTTTTTATCATAGCCATTCTGACAGGTGTGAGGTGCTATCTCATGGTGGTTTTGAGGTGCATTTCTCTGAAGATTAGCGATATTGAGCATCATTTCTTGTGTCTGTTCACCATCTGTTTGCCTTCTTTGGAAAAATGTCTATTCAGGTCCCCTGCCCATTTTTAGTCAGGTTGTTTGGTGTTTTTGATGTTGGGTTGCATGAGTGTTTTGTATATTTTGAATATTAACACCTTATCGGATATACTGTTTGCAAATATTTTCTCCCACTTAGTAGGCTGTGTTTCTGTTTCGTTGATGGTTTCCTTCACTGTGCAAAAGCTTTTTAATTTTTTGTAGTTCCATTTATTTATTTTTGCTTTTGTCTCCCTTGCCTGAGGAGACAAAAAGATGTTGTGAAGACCAATGTCAAAGAGCACACTGCCTATGTTTTCTTCTAAGAGTTTTATGGTTTCAGGTCTTACATTTGGTCTGTCTAGTATAGCAGCCGGAACAGACTGAGACACCACAGGAACATTTTCTTATGAGGACATCGCATGTTTGATGTGCCTGGGTAGACGTCATTTATTTGAGAATGACACTGTGAGAGATATTGAGGTGTTTTAAATTTCAGGAAAGGTGGGTTTGCAGTGAGGGAAGCGGATGGTTGTGGGGACTTAGTGTTTGCTTTGATATGCTCTCCCCCGGCAGAGACTCAGTTGTACTGAGGTGCAGTGAAAAGAGCAGAATCATTATTTGTAGGTTCAGTGAGAATGGATGCAGCCTTTTTGGATGAGCAACGTTTGCAAATGTGTCCAGAGCCTGAGAAAGATTCCCTAAAGAGCTGCAGTTCTTCAGGACTCTGGACAGCAGAGATCCTGGTGACTGGGGCTCAAGGGTCAGTGTGTGCCAGGGAAAATGGAGCGCCCTCTGGGGGCAGCATCCTGAACTGCAGCACAAGCAGTATGGGCGGGAACTGGGACAGGTGTATCTGAATGACACAAAGATGCTAGCCAGGGGGTGTCTGAGATACTCCCTTCCCCCCAACAAAGGCTCCTTAGCACCCTCAGGGCCTCAACTACAGCCAGACCCAGACTCTTCATTCACCACTGGAATGCTTCCCTACATCTCCTTCATTCATCCCTCCTAATAAGTCCAGTCCTCAGGCCCACACCCAGCACCCTTCTAGGGCAGAATCCTGAACTACCTACCTACCTACCTCTCTTCCCCCTCCTCAGCTGCTCCCACCCCATACCTACCCATCCACCCCCAATCTCACTTCCTCTCAATATCTATCTTTGTCCCCGTTGTGACCTCAGGGACAGACAAAGCAGGTGTTCAACATCTGTTGAATTAGAGCAGGAAACCAGAGGCTTGTAGAGTTTTTTTCTTAAGGAATAGGCTCAGAGAAAAATCTGAACATTCTTAGGCAGAGAAGGCAGATACGAGGATGACTGATAAAGATTCTCGTGGACTCAGGTAGCCCCTAGTCTGTGGTCTAGCCAAGGGTTGGGAGGGGGGAAGGCTGGCTTGGATGAGAAGGCAATTGCAAAGGGGGGAGGTGCTCTGGTCACACTGAGAAAAGGTGGAAAGTTCAGAGGAGGTCAAAGAAATGACCAAAAATCTGGAAAAGTGTACGGGTGGGGAAATGTTGGGGCAGGTTGGTTGTAAGGTCAGGAAAAGCATTTCCGAAGAGATGGCCTTTGAGCAGAGAACAGTGAAAAGGGGAGCAGCCACGGGCAGCAGCTAGTGTCATGTTCTTGAGGCAGAAATGAATTTGGTAAATGTGAGAAACAGAGTGGGGATCGCCGGCGGGAGTGCAGAAGTAAAGTGGAGTGCGTTCCAAGTGAGTTTGCAGGGGTCACTGGGGGTTACCTCAGGTCGAGTTCTATAGGTTATGGTGATGAGTTTGGGTTTTCTCCTACATATGGTAAGATGCCATTGAAATGTTTGGGCAAGAGGGTGACTTGATCTGATCTCTATTTTAAAAATAACTCTGGCTGTTGTGTTGAAACTGCATTACGGAAGGGGCAAAAGTAGAAGCAGGGAACTGTATTCAGTAGCCTGGGATAGAGTCTGAAAAAGAATGGAAAAGAGTCTGAAAAAGAATGTCTATATATGTATCACTGACTCACTTTGCTGTACAGCAGAAATTAACATAACAATGTAAGTCCACTATACTTCAATAAAATAATTTTTTTAATAAAGAGGCAGGAAGAATCATCAATAGGGTTTTTTTTTTTTTTTTTTTTTTTTTTTTTTGCGGTACGCGGGCCTCTCACTGCTGTGGCCTCTCCCGTTGCGGAGCACAGGCTCCGGACGCGCAGGCTCAGCGGCCATGGCTCACGGGCCCAGCCGCTCCGCGGCATGTGGGATCTTCCCGGACCGGGGCACGAACCCGCGTCCCCTGCATCGGCAGGCGGACTCTCAACCACTGCGCCACCAGGGAAGCCCCTGGAGACATTTTTAATTGTCACAACTGTGATGGGGGGAGGGAGGCAAGTGGCATCTAGTGGGTGGAGGCCAGGGACGGTGCTCAACATCCTACAAAGCTCGGGGCGGCTTCTACTCCCCAAGAATTATCTGACTCAAAATGTCAATAGTGCTGAGATTGAGAAATCTTGGACTAGGGTAATGAATGGTAGTGGGGGTATAACTCAGGAACAGCCAGATGAAAATGAGGTGTAGGACACACAGCCAGATGAAAATGAGGTGTAGGACAAAGTATGGGGAAAGGGCTTGGGGCTTCCATGCCCTCTCTTTGGGGAGGTGCACCACTCTCCCCAAATCTTCACATGTTCTCCAACCTGGAAACTCTCTGAACCCCATACTTTTGGTTTTTATGGGGGCTTCATTCCATAGGCGTGTCTGATTAAATCATTGGCCATGGGCGACTGACTCAGCCTCTAGCCCCTCACCCCTTCTGGGAGGTCAGGGACTGGACTGAAATTTCCTACCTCCTAATCACATGGTTTGTTCCCCTGGCAACTAGCCCCCATCCTTATGTGCTTTCCAAAAGTCACCTCATTAACAAAAACTCAGGTGTGGTGGAAAGGGGTTTGTTATGAATAGCAAGACACTCATTTCTGGCTCTGAAGTGTTTTCAGGAACTGAGGACAAGAGACCAATATTAGAACAAAAGATGCTCCCACTGCTCTTATCACTCAGGAAATTCCAAGGGTTTTGGGTGCTGTGAGCCAGGAACCATGAGCAAAGACCAAAATATATACTTACTCTAAATCACAATATCACATGTAGCATGCTTTTTTTTTTTTTTTTTTTGCGGTACGCAAGCATGTGGGATCTTCCTGGACCGGGGCACGAACCCGTGTCCCTGCATCAGCAGGCAGACTCTCGATCACTGCGCCACCAGGGAAGCCCGTAGCATGCATTTTTAAAGTCATGGATGAAATAGGACATCTAGGGAGAGTGATCCTGATGCATTCTAAGATTTAGGAGTCAAGGGCAGAGGCGGAACCATTAAAGATGAAGACGAGTGTCTAGAAAGGTAGAAGGAAAAACCAAGGAAGTAATGGTGTCCTCTGTACGCTATGGGCAGCCCGACTCCGGCAGGTACCTTCGAGATGGCAGTTCTAGGTGACAGGGGAAGCCAGACTGAAGTGTTCCAAGAAGGAAGGGGTGGGGCTTCCCTGGTAGCGCAGTGGTTAAGCATCCGCCTGCCAGTGCAGGGGACACGGGTTCCAGCCCTGGTCCGGGAAGATCCCGCGTGCCGCGGACCAGCCGGAGAAAGAGGATCTCACCGCCCAGGGTCAGAAGGGAAGGGGTAAGGAACTGAAGTAGCACCGACAAATGGGGTCAGAGGACCAAGACAACCGAGAGTTGCAAGGCAAATTTTATTATGCTACGGTTGCAAATTATATAGACTAGAAAAAGGGAGGTTACCAGATGGTGGTTTACGTTATCTACAGACTGTCTCGGCTTCAAGGTTAACTTCCCTGGGAGAAAACCCATAAACCCAGAATCATCAAAAATAACCTGCACGTGCAGGGGGGAGACAGCTTTGCTTGTCTCATTTTGCATTCTTTCTGATCTCTGGGCCCTGGTGATTTATCTCCCATGGAATGGAACAAGGAGGGGAACAAGTAGGCAAGGTCCCTTCGAGCGGCGGCGGCATGCCTGGCATGTCCGTAGCCTGCTCTCAAGGCTGACTGCTTCTCACAGCCGCGGAGCAACTAAGCCCGTGCGCCGCAACTAGTGAGCCTGTGCGCCGCAACTGCTGAGCCCGCATGCCACAACTACTGAAGCCCGCGTGCTTAGCGCCTGTGCTCTGCAACAAGAAGCCACCGCAATGAGAAGCGCATGCAACGCAACAAAGAGTAGCCGCCGCTCGCCGCAACTAGAGAAAGCCCGTGTGCAGCAACGAAGACCCAGTGCAGCCAAAAAATAAATAAACAAATAAATTTATAAAAAGAAAAAAGAAGGAAGGGGTGACTGAGCACACCAAATGCTGCGGAGCAGGCGGCATCCAAATGAGATGAGAATAGAAATTACCTATGGGTTTTAGCCATTTGAGATCTTTGGTGACCCTGACAAGAAGAGGTTGAGGGATGTAGGGATGGAGGCGAGATTGGACTCGGGTGAGCAGGGTGGACAGTAAAAAAGGGCAGTTCCTGTGACCTGAAGAACCTTTCCCGTGAAGAGAAGAGCGAACCCTCCGGGTTTCCGGGAACGCAGAGGAGGGGAGCTGGTGGTCTCAGGACCACCTCCAGGAACCTTGTGGCAGCTGCCTCCAGAAGGGGATGGGTTGGTCCACAAGTGGGGTTACTGGCTCCACTCTGTTTCCACCTCTCCCTGGCCGCTTGGCTATAGATATGAAGCTGCCCAACTGACCTCACCTGGTACAGGAGACCTCCTCACCTCCACATCTCAGGGATCAGCTCTGAGCTTTGAAGGCATATCTCAGCCTGAGGGTGGCCCACATTCGTCGGTGGGGCGTATGAGACCTCTGGGTTGGCCTGGAGGACCTGGGGAGTCACGGATTGGTATCCTTCAGCCCCAGGGTAGCAGACGGTCCTCTCTCCCTTTTCTCTCTGATGGAGTAGCATGGAATAGTGTGGAGAAACCCATGGAAGGCCTGAGGTGTTGCCACTGTCCTGGTTCCCACTCCCATTAGCCCCATGGAGGCATGGAGGTGCTCCAAGGCAGAGGTGAGGCTGGATCTAAGCTTTGGGGGTGGGGAACCTCAGTTCTCAGCTCCTTCAGGGCAAGTCCTCAGCAGGACCCAGGCATCCTTCCCTCCCTGTCACTCCTCCCTCCGAGAGGCCCTTCCTCTGTGAACTTGACAGAAGGAAGGGTGTGATGTCCCTGGATGCAAGGGCTCCCCCGGGAGAAGGGAAACTGCTTCCCCCAGAGAAAGCCTAGGTTGGGCAGTGGGGACCCGGCAGCAGAGTGAATAGGAGGGTGGATGTTACGGGTTGAATTGCACTCCCTCTGCCCCCAAGTTCATATGTTGAAGTCTTAACCCCCAGTATCTCAGAATGTATATTTGCAGATAGAGTCTTTAAAGAGGTAATTCAGTTGAAATGAGGTCATAGGGCAGAGTCCCAGTCCAGTATGACTGGTGTCCTTGTGAAGAACACACGTACACACAAGGAAGACCAGGTGAAGACTGGAGGAGAAGACGGCCATCTCCAGGCCGAGGAAAGGGACCTCAGAAGAAACAAAGCCTGCCGACACGTTGATCTTGAACTTGTAGCCTCCAGAACTGTGAGGAAATACATTTCTGTTGTTTAAGCCGCTCATTCTGTGCTCTTTTATTATGGCAGCCTGAGCAGACTACTGGAGTGGATTCGAGGACAGGGATAGTTATGTGTCGCTTCCTCTGGGAAGCCCCTCTTGACTTTGCCAGGAAGTAGTGACCACCCTTTCCCCAGGGCCCAGCGTGAATGTCTGTCCCAGCATGTGGGGGGCAGGGCATTGATGAACACTTCAGTGCTCTTCTGTTTCTAAGGATCTTCGTTTACCAAGCTGGGTTCCCTTGAGGTCAGACACTGTCTCATTTACCTATGTGTGTCCGCCTCCCCCATATACAGCATGACACCTGCCACACGCAAGCTTCCAGAGCACGGAGGTCATATAGGCAAGCACAGTGTCTCCACGTGACCAAAACAGAGTCATCTCAAGGTGAGGGGAACAACAGTCCACATCTGGGGGAGTTTACCTGACTCACTCCACAAATGCCATGCCCCTTACATTGCCTAAGTCTCCCAGCATCAGCATCGCCCCTGGGTGTCTGTGTTCTTATCACAGCAGGTGTTACAAATGTATGTCGTCCAGCTGTGTGGCAGAAGGGGAGACTGGGGAGCAGACAAAGACCTTGGCGTGGGTGCTCCTGGGGGACCGGGAGTCAGTGAGCCCATCAGGGAGGGTGAAGGGGTAGAGGCACTGAGACCAGCCTACGGTTGCCAGATTTAGCCAATAAAAAGGCAAAGTGCCCAGTTAAAGTTGAATTTCAGATCTCAGCAACGAATGATTTCAGTAGAAGTATATATATCCCATGCGATCTCTGGGACGTACTTATACTAAAACAATTCATTTTTCGTCTGAAAGCCAGTTTTAACCGGGCATCCTGACTTTTTATCTGGCAAGACTAACCCTGCACTCCCACTCCTACCCTCTGCCCCAGAAATCCACCCTGCCCAGCACCCATCACCATCACCAGAGGCCCCTGTAAGAAGGGCTTACTGGGAACTTTCACTTCTGCTTCCCTAACGGCTCAGGGTCCAGCGGGAGAGTCCCCGGCCTCCACCCACCCAAAGCCAGGCCCCAAGTCTAGACACATGTCCTCCACTCCCTCCCCCAGAGATGAGGCGGGAAGGTGACCAGCTCAGGGAGCCCAGACGCCAGGCGAGCCCCCCGGGAAAGAGTGAGTTCAAGTGGGTGACATGGGGGCGGGGAGAGTCCAGAAGAGGAAAATGAGTCGTGTGGGTCTGAGCATCAGAAGCTCATTTCATGCATCAATCCACCAGGGCTCAGCTTCCGCCTTCTGCCCTCACCCAGTGCGAGTCACAGTGTCTGGGGAATGAGCGTGTCCCAGGGCAGTTCCAAGTGCCTGAGATGCTCTTGCCACTGCTCTTAGCCGTGCTGTGGGCCGGTGAGTGAACGAGGTGGGGGGCCAGGAGGGGCCCGGGACTGGGGGTGCAGCCTGAGCCTCTCTCTGTCTCCCCATAGGGTCATGGGCTCAGAATCCAGCTTTCCAGCTGCAGGTGCAGGAGTTGGTGAGGGTGCAGGAAGGCCTGTGCGTGGTCGTGCCCTGCTCCGTCTCCTATCCCGTAATAGGTTGGGTTCCCTCCACCCCAGCTTACGGCTTCTGGTTCAAAGACCCGACCGCCACAGACAGTGGTCTGCCAGTGGCCACAAACAAGCCGGATCGAGACGTGCAAACAGACACCCAAGGCCGATTCCAGCTCCTGGGCGATCCCAGACAGAATTGCTCTTTGCTCATCAGAGATGTACACATGGAGGACAGTGCATCGTACTTCTTTCGGTTGGAGAGAGGCTATTACGTGCGATATAATTTCGTGGAATACAAGTTCCGTCTGGAGGTGACAGGTACGGAACTGGCTCGAGCTGGAATGGGGTGGGACCCCCCTCCCCTCCTCCCCCCTTCTCATACTGGGGAGGGGCTATGGGGAACGGACCATGGGGGACCCCCGGGAGTACCCCCATCAGGGTCTAGCATCCCACCCTCTCTCCCTCCATCCCAGCCCTGACTCAGAAGCCAGAGATCTACGTCCCAGAGACTCTGAAGCCTGGGCACCAGGTGACGCTCATCTGTATGTTTCACTGGACCTTTGAGGAATGTCCAGCCCCTACTCTCTCCTGGAGGGGGGCCACCGTCTCCTCCCACGAGGCCAGACCAAGAACTTCCTACCTCTCAGCCCTCACCTTCACGCCCAGACCGCAGGACCACGGCACTGAGCTCACCTGTCGAGTGGACGTCTCCAGAAGGGGACTGAGCACAGAGGACACCGTCCTGCTGAGCGTGGCCTGTGAGTTTGGTGGCGGGAAGGACATCAGGGCGCGCAAACAGGCACGGGGGACGCGGAGGTGGAGAGAGGCAGCCGGGCAATGATGGTCAGCTCTCTGCGCCTGCGTGGGTAGGAAGGCGTGGAGTCTAGCGACGCTTGCCTCGGCCCAGGGAGGGGGATGGGGATGCCGTCTGGACCTGTGTCCATAAGCGCATCTTTGGCACTCATCTGTCACTTGTCTTCCCGGAGGAAAGTCACACTTTCTTCTCCCCGAGGGGGTTCTCTCTGGCGGTGGGGAATCTCTCATTCCTCCCCAAAGCCAGCTCCCAATCCTGTTACAGATGCCCCCAAAGACCTGGTGATCAGCATTTCCCAGACCGATGTATCAGGTACTGAGGGCCACTTGGGGGTGTCAGGAGGGCGGGGGAGTGGTGTTCCCCCTTGCAGTCCTTCTCTTGCGCGCTCTCTCTCTCTGCAGCCCTGGAGCCGCAGGGAAACAGCCCCCATCTGGAAGTCCAGAAAGGCCAGTTCCTGCGGCTACTCTGTACAGCCGACAGCGTGCCGCTGGCCACACTGAGCTGGGCCCTGCAGGACAGAATCCTCTCTTGGTCCCACCCCTCGGGCTCCAGAACCCTGGAGCTGGTGCTGCCCCGGGTGAAGGCTGAGGACGCGGGTCGCTACACCTGCCGAGCTGAGAACGGGCTTGGCTCTCAGAGCCGCAGCCTGGAACTCTCCGTGCAGTGTGAGTGTGACCAGCGGGGGCCTGGGTTGGGGGGGGGGCGGGGAGGAGGGAGGGGGCTAAGGGCAGGGTCGCAGAGCTCTAAGGTGACCCGGAACCCCAGGCCTATGGGGCTGGGATTCTGCTTCCAGCTCCGACTGCGGTGGGCGCGGGGGCGGGGGATTTCCCCACGCCACCGAGCAGTTCTCCAGCATCAGTGGCGTGTGCTACAATTCAACTCAATTCTGACGCTATCTACCCGGAGATAGCGTCAGATCCCACAGGTTAAGGGATCAGTTTCTGGAAAGGGGCCCCGCCCCCGCTTCAGCCACCAATCACAAGTCCAGGTTGTCCCCTGTGCTTCTGACCGGCCAACGATAGATTGGAGGTTCCCATGACCTCCTCCTTGGGTTCAGTTAATTTGCTAGAGCTGCTCAGAGAAATATTTTACTCACTAGATGACCGGTTTATTATAAAAGAATATAACTCAGGAACAGCCCGATGGAAGCGATGCATAGGGCAAGGTATGGGGAAGGAGCAGCTAACTTCCATGCCCTCTTCCTGGGCACAACTCTCCCCAAATCTCCAAGTGTTCACCAACCTGGAAGCTCTCCCAACCCCATTTGGGGGGGCGGGCGTGTTATGGAGTCCTCCTTACGTAGGCACGATTGGTGGAAAGGGGTTTGTTATAAATAACAAGGCACATTTATCACGCTTACCTAGCATTCAGGAAATCCAAGAGTTTTAGAAGCTCTGTGCCAGGAATAGGAACAAAGATCAAATACCTATTTCTGTTATAAATCACAGTATCTTAGGGACCTGCCCTTCTTACCAGTCTATTCCCTTGGGTCATTCATCTGAGAATCACTCAGTGGGTGATTCAACCCCCTCCGCCTCCCAGCCCTTCACCCCTAGGGACGTTCACTTTGCCCAGAAGGAAACCCCTGGCTTGTTTAACGTCAAGTACCCTGTCTCTGTTTCAGATGCCCCAGAGAACCTGAAAGTGATGGTCTCCCAGGGAAATAGGACAGGTAGGAAAGGGGATCAGAGGAACCGAACTGGGAGCCCGGACGTCTGGAATGTCAGCAGGAAGAGGGTCCCTGTGCCCTCAGCTGTTCATCCGTCCTGGCTGTTCCCTCTCTAGTCCTGGAAAACTTCAGAAATGGTACATCTCTTCCGGTCCTGGAAGGCCAAAGCCTGCGTCTGCTCTGTGTCGCTCACAGCAACCCCCCAGCCCGGCTGAGCTGGGCCCGAGGGGGACAGACTCTGAGCCCCTCCCAGCCCTCAGATCCTGGGGTCCTGGAGCTGCCGCAGATACAAACAGAGCATGAAGGAGAATTCACCTGCCGAGCTCAGAACCCTCTGGGCTCCCAGAATACCTCTCTGAGCCTCTCCGTAGTCTGTGAGTGCGGGGACCCCTGGGGGCAGGACACCTGGGCCCAGGTGAGGGGAGGGGCACCGCTGACTCTCCTCCCTCTGTACAGACCCCCCGCAGCTGCTGGGACCCTCCTGCTCCCAGGAGGAGGAGGGTCTGCACTGCGACTGTTCCTCCCGAGCCCAGCCGGCCCCCTCCCTGCGCTGGCAGCTGGGGGAGGGGCTGCTGGAGGGGAATTTCAGCAACGCCTCCTTCAAGGTCACCTCCAGCTCGGCTGGGCCCTGGGTCAACAGCTCCCTGTGCCTCCGCGAGGGGCTCAGCTCTGGCCTCAGACTCAGCTGCGAGGCCCAGAACGTCCACGGGGCCCAGAGCGCCACTGTCCTGCTGCTGCCAGGTCAGGGGCCAACTGGACGCCCCCTGGAGGCGGGGGCTGAGAACGACAGCGACAGGGTCCTGTGGTTGGGTCAGGAGCTGGGGAGCGGGGACACGGGGGCGCCTGTGGCTGGGGATGCGGAGGGGGAAATTAAATCGGAGAGCCTGACGCTTGGGCCTGGGGTGTAGCGGTTTCCAAGAAGTCGATGGGAAGGGGCTCGAGGTAAAAACCTCTGGAAAAACCACTAGGCTCCGGAAGCCTGAGCGCCTAGTGGCGGGTGGACGTGAGGACGCACGGGGATGGGAAGGGCTCAGAGATGGCTGACCGTTTCCTCGTGCAGATGAGAAGGGATTCGCCTCCAAAGCGTTCTCCAGCGGAATATTTCTAGGAATTGGCCTCATGACCCTCCTTGTCCTCTGCTTCATCCTGATCGTGTGAGTTAGCAGGACCAGCGATGGAGGGAGCGTGGGATCTGGGACCCGTGGAGAGGGGGGCGGGGCCAGGGCGCACACCAAGGCGGGGTGTTCCCTCAGCGCGAGGGCTCTGAGGAAGAAGTGGACCCAAGCAGAGGTTCCGGCCCCGGCCCCGGCCCCGGGAGAGACTCCGAGGTCCAGGGTCTCACGGAGGAGCACGCTCCTGGATTACATCAATGTGGTCCCTAAAACTGGCCCCCTGGTGAGTGGTCCCAACCAGCTGTCTCTTCTTCCCCTTCTCTGACTCCTGTATACCCTCCTCCCCAGCCCCGCCCTCACCCTTTGCCCGAGAGACATCGCAGTGGAAGAGGCCCGGGCGCTGGATTCAAATCCTGATTCTGGCACTTAACCTCTATGAGACCTTGACCAAACCCTCCCTCCACTGCGCCTCTATTGCTTCCTCCTTGAGAGTCGGTTTGAGGATTACAACACATGTTATTGCCTAATAGGTAGCAGCTATTCCATTGTTACTACTACCAACAACATTACTAAGTAAAATTAATGATGTCACCAATGATTAATATCACTGAGAGACGGCATGTCCTAGTGATGGTTAAGGGTAGGGCTCTGAAGCCAGCCTGCTCGGGTTCCTGTCCGCTTTCTTCACTGTGTGTTCTGGGATGAGTCACTTAACTTTTCTGTGCCTCGATTTCTTTAACTGTAAAATGGGGATAATAGTAGTGCCGACCACGTAGGCTCACTCTGGGTATTCAATATGCTCATTTTCTACTTGTAAAGCATTTACAACAGTACCAGGCACCTAGTAAGTGTTGGGTAAATGCTGGATCTTTTCAGGAGAGAACATCTATATGCGGACGATTCCAAAATTTACATCTCCCAGACTCATCCCTGAACTCTAGACTCATAGCCAACTATCTAGGCAGCATCTCCACGTGGATGTCTAATAGGCATCTCAAACCTAGCCTGTCCAAAACCAAACTCGTGACTAAGCACCACTTAAAACCCTTCTCCTCCATCCTCTGCATCTCAGCAAATAGCACCACATTTGTCCAGCTGCTCAAGCCTAAAGACTTTAAGTCATTTCTTATTCCTCTCTTTTTTATCGCCCCCACAATCAATCCATCTGCAAATCTCCTCCCAAATCCATCCAAACCACTTCTCCCCCCTCGGTTGGATAGAGCTTAGGGACGAAGAAAAAAAAAAGTGAAAAGTGCCAATTTCAGATGGTCACATACACAGGATTCCGTGTATATAACACTCTCAAATGATAAGATTGTAGAGACAGAGGACAGGTTAGTAGTTGCGAGGGGTTCGGGATGGGAGGATGATGAGAAGGACAGCAGGAGGGAGATGTTTGTGATGATGGAGCAGTTCGACGTCTTGTGGTGATGGTTACACCAATGTATCTGCGTTAGTTTGCCAGGGCAGCCATAGCAGAGAACCACAGGCTGGGAGGCTTAACCACAGACTTGTCTTTATTGTGTGTTCCTGTCGCGAGATGGAAGGCGAGCTCAGCGAAGGCAGGGTCTTTGTTTTACTGCCTGATGTAACCCCAGTTCCTCAATCGGTGCCTAGCACGTGGTAGGGGCTCGAGTATCTGTTGAATGAATGAATGAAGGATGGTCATTTTTCCCTTAGGCTCAGAAACAGAAAACCAAACCAAGCAGTCCTTCCTGGGCCACTGTTCCAGATGCTCACCCCCCGGAACCCAGAAAGAACCAGAAGGAGCTCTATCTTGTTTCCCACAATTGTCCAGGACCCAAATCATCCCCTCAAGCCCCAGAATCAGAGAACAACCAGGAGGAGACCCATTATGCTGTCCTCAACTTCCCAGGCCTCAGACCATGGGACACCCAGAGGCCCAAGGGTACTCACTCAGAGTATGCTGAAATCCAGTTCCACTGAGCGTCTGTCTGCTGGGTTGGAGGACTTGGACCCAGGCCGGGGAGAAAGGCAGAACGATTGGGAAGAGGAGAACAGAGTGTAGTCTGTCTGTCTTTCTGTCTCCCTCTCTCTCTCATTTCATCGTCCAAGGATGGGATGATCCCATGCCAGATCCTAGCATCTTGGAACAGCCTGGTGAATGTCTCCAGAGCAGCCTTCTCCAAATACACTATTCTAAGCAAGGTAAAGCTTCTCCTCTGACACACCTAGGCACCACCCTGGCTGAATACTCAACAGTCTCAGTTTCTCAGCGGTGGGAGGGCCTTGAAAGATGACCAAGCGCTCATCTTCGCCGACCTCACAGGTCAAGTCTGGGCCGCTGCCTAGTTTGCTGCCACCTGTGAGCCAAGAGTGTGTTTTACATTTTAAATGGTTAAGGGGAAAATCAAAAGAAGGATGCTTTATGATGCGTGGACATGACTTGAGATTCCAATTTCAGTGTCTATAAATAAAACTTTATTGGAATGCAGCCATGCCCATTTTTTTCAGGATCGCCTATGGCTGGTTTCAGGCAGAGTGGAGTCGTTGCCCTGCTAAGCCTAAGATAGCTAGCCTTCGGTTTAGGAAGAGTTGGTGGAATTTTCGTGTAATGTAAACTCACCCACTTATTTGTACAGAAGAGCTAACAGAAGCGGAGGTCCAGAGAGAGTTCAAGAGTAGCCAAGGTGACACTGACTAGCTCTGTGACTAGATGGAAGGTTTCTAGGGTGAGGACTTGTAGGGTGAGGAGACTTGAGTGGCAGTTTAATAGTAAGAGGGAGGAAATTAATATTTTTGAATACCTGCTGTGTATCACATTGTGAGCCAACTGTGGTGTAAGATTTAAGAGTATCTCCATTGGGAAGATATCTGAGACTCAGAGAGGTGAATTAACTTATCTAAAGACACACAGGAGAAATCGGCAATATCAGGGGTCCCACCCATGGCTGACTCCAAAACCACTGCTCTCCCCGCTTTTTCATAATCCCTCCTGAAGTGGCGCTCTCGAGTGAAAAGGACTCAAAACTCAGGGCAGAATGTGAGAATGGTCAATCATCTCAGATATAAAGAGAGGCTAGCTGGTCACCTCATCTCAGCAGGAAGTAGTGGTCAGGCTGTGTCCATGAAGCTGGCCTCTGTTGATCTTTCTTTTCCTTTCTAAGACCATGGTGGGGGAGTGGGGGTGCAGGGGATGTCTTTACTCCTTAGAAGGATAAATGCAATTAGATAAAGAGGGAAAGAAAAGAAAGAAAAAGATTTTGAGTTGGAATTTTCCAAGGGTTCCTTTATACAGATATTATCTCTATTATACAGTTGGGCAAACTGAGTCATGAAAAGGTTACAGACACATCCAAAGCCACAGGATTAGTAAGATTTGATTCCAGAGCCCAGGCTCTTGGTCATGACCTTATATTGGCCTCTTGGTGGCTTGTTGAGCAGAGGGGACCTGATAAGGAGGGGTGGCAGGTGCAGTATATAGAAAGGACAAAGGACTTGCACTTGTGTCCAGATTCTACTACTTACTAATCAGAATAAGTGTAGGCAAGTGACTTTCTCTCTCTGAGCCTCATGTATTAAAATGAAGGTAGCACCCTTACTTGGAAGGTTTGTTATAATGATTGAATAAGAGAGTACAGATGAGGGGGGTGGGGCAGTATAGGGGTAGGGGATTAAGAGATACAAACTCTTAGGTATAAAATAAGCTACAAGTACATATTGTACAACACAGGGAATATAGCCAACATTTTACCTTGTGTAAGGTATTAACTGACTAGCCCAGTGGGCTGAGCCACGGAGCTCCAGTCTGCAGGTGGGATGCAAATAGCTTTGGAGAAGAAGGTAGCAAAAAAGAGTGCTGTGCTCACTGTGTCCCTAAGTGCTCTCTGTCTTTCCTCCATAGTCACCCCTGGAGCCCAGATTTGGTAGTTACTGCATATGATGATATGGTAAGGAGGGCCACGCTGACATATTTTGCCTCCTAACTGTGCCAGTGCCTCTGTGTACTGAATAAAATAAAAAACTGAACTAGCTGCAAGCACTGAAGTTGGCCACCAGAAGCCAGTATACCCAGAGTAATTGAATTACCCATGGAGTAGGATCAACCAATGCAACTGCCTCATTTTTTTAATTTTTTTTAAAAATTGAGGTATAGTTGATGTACAGTATTATGTTTCAGGTGTAAACATAGTGATTCGCAGACTTTAAAGGTTATACTCCGTTTACAGTTATTATAAAATATTGGCTTTATTTCCTGTGTTGTAAAACATATCCTTATAGCTTTTTTGTTTTATACATGGTAGTTTGTACAACTGCCTCATTTTATAGGGGCTTCAAGAGGGACAGGTTCACACAACAAAATAGCAGAAGTGACATTCAAGCTCAGACAGGTCCTAAAAGGGATGACCACTGCAGGTCCTGAATTCGTTTTAATAAACTTAGAGGGGGCAGAATGCTGGAGGGGCCTCTGTTTCCCTCTCTCTGCCCCCAAATCCTGCCAAAGGACCCTTCAAAATTTGTTTGACCTGGGAAATTGCAAGATTATGTTGCTAGGACAACAGGTTTGACCAGGGGTCGGTAACTTTTTTTTTAATCTATTTATTTTTGGCTGCATTGGGTCTTCTTTGCTGTGCGTGAGCTTTCTCTAGTTGCGGCGAGCGGGGGCTACTCTTCTTTGCGGTGCACGGGCTTCTCACGCTCAGACGCTCAGACGCGCTCAGAAACGTAGCCAATCAAAAAGCGAGGGTGCTAGCCCCGCCTCCCCCGGATTTGACGGACAGAGGGAGGAGACGCGGAAGTAACGTGATCGTACCCGCCAATCAGAGCTGAGGATTACGTCTCGCGCTGTTCCAAGTAACAAGGAGTGGGAGGAGCTCAAACCTATTGCTGCAGGCGTTCCCCAACAAATCGGAACCTTCGTTCCCTCCCGACTCAGGAATTGATTGGTCGCTTTTCAGAACTTGCCTGTCAATTTTGAAAGCTGGGTAAAGGGCATTTTCTTAGAGGCGCAAGAACACGCCTCCGCTCTCCCAGCTCGGGGAGGAAGGGCCTTAAAGGGCCAGGTACATGGTAAGTGGCGAGGTCGGACCCTGACGGCAGAAACCGGAGGAACAGTAACAGAACAAAACACGAAGCAGTGCCGTTACGCTGGAATTGAGTTTTATGTCGCAAAAACCCAGAGACTTAGCTTACTTTAGGTCAAGAGCTAGTAAGAAGCGGAACGAGGATTCGAACCCTTATTTCGGAGCCCTGTTTGACATAAGCTTCCTAACCGGATGGATGAGACCTGCATGCTAATCATAGTCGCCAGGAAAGGAAAACCAGCCTTTCTGGTAAAAATCTTTAGATTCCAACCACCTAGCCTTTGCTCGCGCCGTTTCTTCTACATCAACTATCCATTCACCCTAGACCTAGCCCAAAGGCCACCTCCTCTAAAACAAAACAAAACAAAACACCAAAAAACCCAAAAACCTCTCCGACCTTCTCCCCCACGCCTTGCAAGCGAGCAACAATGTTTTCCTGGACCCCGACCTCCCCCTCCCCCTTGCCTCCAGGCAACGTTTAATCCGCTTCCGGCTCTCACTGTCTTGTTCCTCCCTGTGTCCCGGCTCCCATCACCCCAGAATGTTATTGTCCATCTCTGTGTCTGTCCCCCACCTCTCAAGACTGAGAGCCCTTCGAGAGCAGGTACTGGTTCTGCGTCATCTCGGCGTCACCAGTATCATCCAGCACAGAACTCGAAAGCTAGTCTCGGATTTCTCATCCTTAAAGTGGGATGTTGTGAACTTCTTGTAAAAAAAATTCATACTCAAAGGCGCCGCCCGGGTTGAGAACTTTGCATCATCCTTGATTCCCCATTACTCGTGTCCAGCAGCCCTGCAGCAAATCCCGATGGCTCTCCCTCCAAAACACATCTTAAATCTATTCACATCTTCCCATCCCCACTACCCCCACCCTCCTTGGAGCCGTCACCACCCATGCCCGGAGGATGGCAGCATTCTCCCTAGGCGTCCTGCTTCCACTCTTGCGTTCCACCACAATCCACTCTCCAAACTGCAGGCACAGTGCTCTTCTTAAAACATAAATTATGTCACACTTCTGCTTACAAATGTTCAAAGTCATCTCAATGTTCCAGAATTAAAAAAAAAAAAAATTCCAAAGTCAGCCTAGACGGTACTATACAGTCTGCCTCCTACTTCTGTTTCCATTAAGCACAGACTCTGGAGTCAGGGTTCAAATCCCAGTTGTGCTACTGACGAGCTCCGTGACCTTGAGTAACTTACTTAGCCTCTCTGAGGCACAGTTTGAACCTCTGTGAAATGAAGACTAAATAAATTGGAATTATTCATTAAAATAGACCTCTAGTTTGTTAAAAAGAAGAAGTCCTCAAAGCTGTCAAAGTTGTGAAAAACAAGGAAAGACTGAGAGACTGCTGCAGAACAGAGGCGACTGAGGGGATGTGATGACTCCGTGGGATCCTGCCTTGGATTCTGGAACAGAAAAAAGAGGACATTCGGGTAAAAACTGGCAAAATCCAAATGAAGTGTGGAGTTTAGTGAAGAGTCTTAAGAGTCATGTTGGTTTCTTAGTTGTGACAAATGTTCCACGATAATGTAAGATAGCAAGAGGGGAACCGGGGTGAGTTACAAAGTTATCTTCGTAACTTTTCTGTAAATATGAAGGTATTCCAAAATTTTAAGTATATATATATTTAAAAAATAGACCTGTCCCTCTCCTCCTAGCTAATTGCTTCCCCGTCCCTCAAACACTATGTTTGTTTCACCCTGAGGGACCTTTGCACCTGCTTGTCCCTCCGCTGGGAATAATCAACTCCCAGGTCAGCTGGCTCCATCCCACAGTATCCTTCTCTAACCATCTTATCTAAAATAAGCCCATGGGGGACTTCCCTGGAAGTCCAGTGGTTAAGACTCTGAGCTTCCACTGCAGGGGAACGCAGGTTCCATCCCTGGTCGGGGAACTAAGATCCCACATGCCCGGTGGCGTGGCCAAAAAATAAAATAACCCTCTGCCCCCTGTGCCTCTATATCACTTGTCCTGTCTTTACACCTTCAGCCCTCCTGCATATAGGAACTGTACTGTCTTGTGTGTTTCTCTCCCAACATGTAAAGTTTCATTAGCGTGCATGTATTTTGTCCCGGGCTAAATCCCAAGCCCCCAACCTGGAGCGTAGCATATAGCAGGCACTGAATAATATTTCTTAAATAAATAGATATGAGAATGACTATTGCTTCTCAATAAAATACTACCACGACCACCAGCAATAACAATAAGAAACTCTCATTGGTTGAGACTTACTGTAGTCCAGATCATGTGTGGACTACTTTACACACGTGATACATTCTTTAAACCTCACGAGGTCCTAGAAGGTAATGTTAGCCCAGAGCTTAGCGTGAAATCCAGCCTCTAAGGTTCCAGTCCATCTACTAACCCCTCTGCCCCCGGGAGTACCCAATGTCCAGATTTCCCTAAACGCCCCTTTAGTCCTAAAGAACACCATCGGGTCCCCTAAGGACACGGCCCAGGAATACAGGTGGAGAGAGGAGGGGGGTAGGGACTCCTGCGTCTGAGGGGGGAGGGGCTGGGGGCCTGGACTCCTGGGTCTGGGGGGGAGGGGCCGGGGGCCTGGACTCCTGGGTCTGAGGGGGGAGGGGCTGGGGGCCTGGACTCCTGGGTCTGAGGGGGGAGGGGCTGGGGGCCTGGACTCCTGGGTCTGAGGGAGGAGGGGCCGGGCGCCTGGACCCCTGGGTCTGAGGGAGGAGGGGCCAGGGGCCTGGACCCTGGGTCTGAGGGGGGAGGGGCTGGGGGCCTGGACCCCTGGGTCTGAGGGAGGAGGGATTAGGGGCGGGGACTCCTGGGTCTGAAGGAGGAGGGGCCGGGGGCCTGGATCTTGGGTCTGAGGGAGGAGGGGCCGGGGCCTGGATCCTGGATGTGAGGGAGGAGCTGGCTCGAGCGCCCGGCTCCTGGGTCTCCGGAAGGCGGGGTCTGCGACCTGAGATACATGGGGTTGACGCACTGGAACCCCGCGAACTCAGCCCTGCACGCTTTCCTGCGACTCTGCACGCCCCGCAAACCACGCCCCCTTTCTGACAAAGTCCCACCCATCTTCTTCCAGACGCTTCCCCGCTCACTGGGCCGTGGAGAAGTCGTGGCGAGGGTCCTAGAAAAGACTTGAAAGACCCCGGTGAAGATGGAACAGAAGGAAGGGACTGGGCCAGAGGGGTGAGAGACGCAAGACTTCCCGCGGGGAGCACAGACACCCAGAAAGAGGGAGGGTAGAGAAAATCAGAGTTGAACAGACCCAGAGAGTATCAGGGAAAAAAAAAAAAAAGTCTTGGGTATCATCACACAGAAACAGAATCTTCGACAGTCTTGGTGACAGAGAGAGTTGAGCGAGATGCTTAGAAATAGGGAGAGAGCTAGAAACATATTTGTGGAACAGAGAAATTTCGAGAAGGAACCAGAATGGAAGATGCCAGACACAGCCGTAGGGCTGGAGAAATAATAATTGTCCACATTTATTGAACATTTCCCAGACCCAGCCCTTTAGTAAGCACCTTTGATACCGCCAGAAGCTATCTCTTGGTATGAAAACGTAAGGTTCGGAATGGGAAAATGATTTGCCCAAACACGACGCGAGGGAGGCAGCCTGGAATGGGAGCCGCGTTCTGTGGGATGCTGGCAGACCTGTCTGTCTGTCTGTAAAGAAAACGGGAAGAAACAGAGAGAAAGGGGCCTGGAAGTCAGAGGCGAGCTCAGTCCTGAGGATGGGGAGAAATGGACTCCTGGGAGAAGCCGGGAAGCAGAAAGGCTGCAGCAGGGAAGGCGTATGCAGATGGGGAGACCCACTGACCTGTCCTTTTGTTATTCTAGGAACGGCCTGCCTTCCCCAGGGACTGAGGCGTGGCCGCCTGCACCTTTCCCAGCCCTGTTCCCTTCTCTCCTGGGCACCCCAGATCCAGCCCACCTGGGGCTCCCTGAGAGCCTGGCCGCTGTCACTGTCCCCATCCGTCTGGATGCTCTCTCCTACCTCCTGCACAGTGCCCTGATGGGAGCCTACACGCTTCAGCAGTCCTTGCCCTCCTGCCCCTGCGCCCCACAGGCGTGCTGCACCCAGCCGGGCACCGCCAAGAGGCCGCCCAGGGGACGAGGGGGCAGGGACGCCCGACGCAGGCCAGGCCGGGGTCAGGGCCAGCGGCAGTGGGGACTTGGGAGGGCTGAGCAGGCAGAGAGTGGCTGGGTGGGGAACCCTGGGGCTGGCCCCAAGACCCCGCCGATGACGCTGCCATCACCAGCACCACCTGCCCAGGATGGGAAGAAGGGCGCCCAGGGTCCGGAGCCGCCCCTGGAGACGCCGCCTGCTGATGACTGGGAGGCCGAGTACTAGGACCCTGAGGACCTGCACCCTGGACTCCGGAGGGGGCCCTTGAGGGTCACCAGGAGGGTGTTCCTGGAGCCCAGGGTGACCTCAGCCCTGCTGGAGATACCCAAGAAACATCCTGCTCCCATCCCTCTTCCTCTCAAACCACAGCCTCAGGAGGGGGTCCTGCGAGTCACCTGGTGAAACCCAGACCTGACATAGGATCCCAAGACAGGGAAACAACCCTGAACCTCATGCCCAAACCCAAGCCTCTTCCCATTTCTCACACTGTTCCCAGCTACAGCGACAACACTCACCTCGCTCTCAATGCCCAGGGCTCCTCTAGCCATGCCCAGGCCCATTCCTAACCCCAAAGCCATTCCCACCTGCCTCTGCCAGCCCCATCCCACGGCCACACTGAATCCCACATCCCGCAGCCGTTCACCCCCATTCCATTCTCCATCTCCGCCCTGACCCATCCTCATTCCCATCCACCTGAAGGCCAACCAATCCTCATCCCTGATTTCTCCTGCACTCCAGCCCTGTCTTCAACCCCAGCCAGCCCCGCCCCGCCCTCAACCTCCTTCCTGTCCCAGCCCCAAACGTGACATGCCCTGTGACCCCACCTGCGAAGAACCCCATTGGCCCAACATATCCAGATACCTGCAGCCCCACCCCATCTCCTGCCTTTGGGGGAGTGGGGCCGGGCTGAAAAATAAATGGCTGAGTGACCCTACGTCTTGTGTCTGTGTCTGCTTACACAGCTTGGGCTAACCCCGAGGGTGCCGTGGAACGAGGCCTGTGACAGGGTGCTAGGGTGGCTGGGAGGGTCACAGAGAGAGGCCGGTGGGACCAGGGGCTGCGGGGAGGGAGGGCCTGGATTCCTGCTTCAGCGAATTCCATCTGGGGCGTCTGCCACCACTGCACTTCTGCCTGCTGGAAGCTGCTGGGCCATGGGGCCATTGTATGGGGAGGCTTAAGGGATTTGGGAGACCCTGGGAGCAGAGAGGCCAGCGACCTGACCGGGCTCAGTCTGCACAGAGGGTCCGAGTCAGACGGAGGGTTCAGGGCAGGCTCTGCCCCTCAGGTAGGGACCAGGTGTGGGAGCCATGGGCCCCTCCTCCCCCTAAATCTGGCAGCCAGGCCTCCTTTCTCTCGCAGGGACTTGGTGGGGTCCTAGCCCTAGCCCCCTCCTCACCTCAAACCTGGGAGTCCAGGGCCCCGGCCCCCTCCATCCCCCAAAGACTTGGTGTCCCAGTGGCCAGCCCCTTCCTGGCTTAGGACCTGGAAGTCTAGGTCCCCAGCCCCTTTCTCCCCCCAGGACCCAAGGGTCTAGGTTCTCAGCCTCTCCTCCCCCAGACTCAGAAGTGCAGATCCTGAGCTCCCTCTGCCCCCCAAGACCCAGGGATCCAGGTGCCCAGTTCCTCCCTCTCCTTGGGACCTAATGGGACCCTTGGGACCTGGGGGGCTGGGACCTGGGTCCCAGCCCCCCAGCTCCCTCCTCACCTAGGATCTGGAAGTCTAGGGCCCCAGCTTCTTGTCCCGCAGACTAGGAATCTAGACCCCCGGTCCCTTCTCCCCCAGGACATGGGAATCCAGCTCCCGACCCCATCTCTCCTTTTACCCACAGATCACCATGTACAGCTTCATGGGTGGCGGCCTCTTCTGCGCCTGGGTGGGGACCATCCTCCTGGTGGTGGCCACGGCGACAGACCACTGGATGCAGTACCGGCTGTCGGGGGCCTTCGCCCACCAGGGCCTGTGGCGATATTGCCTGGGCAGCAAATGCTACCTGCAGACGGAGAGCATCGGTGAGGCTCCGGGGCAGGGTCTGGGCTGTGCCTGGGGTCAGAGCCTCACACGGGGCAGAACCTTACGGTGGAAAGGCCACCTGTTTGCAGATGGAGAACCTTGTGGCTCAGGGAGGGAAAGCGTCCGGCCCAAGGTCATTCAGCGTGGAAGGGGCAGAACTGGGATTTCAGTATTTTTTTCTAGTACAATTACAGGATGTACCGATTTAGAGGTTAAGTAGAGAGGTGACATTTCCTGGCATGAAATAGAGGTCAGGTATAGCAGTTGGGGCTGGGGTTATCAGAAGAGCATTTTCTAAATATCTACTAGGTGTCAAGAACTATATTAGGTACCAGGAGGATACAGAAGCAATACGGACCCTAAGTTTGCTAACACTGGATGAGGTACTTTTTAATACTTGCTGTGAGGCAAGCCATGTAACACATATGTGTATATGTATATATGTGTGTGTATGTATATGTGTGTATAGATATATACGTGTATATAATACATTATATATTGTAAAAATGGAGATAAAAATAGTACTTACAGTATAGGATTCCTGCAATCTATATTATATAATACATATTATTATAATATACTATGTACCTCTACGTGCCTCTTTCCATATACATATATATTTGTATATATGCACAGTCTTCCCTCAGTCTCTCAGTAGCCACAGAGAATTGGTTCCAGGACCCGCCGTGGATACCAAAGCCTCCGGATGCTCAAGCCATGTAGTCGGCCCTCCGTATCCGCGGTTCCGTATCCACGGTGGTTCTGCATCTGGGGATTAAACCAACCGCAGATAGTGTAGTGCTGTATGTATTTATTGAAAAAAATTCTCATGTAAGTGGACCTGCACAGTTCAAACCTGTGCTGTTCAAGGGTCAAATGTATATACATGCATATATATGGAAAGAGAGATGCATAGAGATGTATAGTATATTACATAATATATATTATACAATATACATTATATAATATATTAATAATACATAGTATATCACATGTTCTATATTATCTGTATCCAATCATAGTGTAGTAATAATAACAATAACTGGCATGTGTTGTTACTGTGTCCTACATGCTATTCTAAGCGCTTTGCCTGGATTAACTCCCTTCGGTGTCCCAACAACACTAAGAGGGCTGTTCCGTTGTGTCCGTGAATTAAGACACGATACTTGACCTCAAAAAGTCAATTCTTCTGGGGAGGGGGTTGGGAAGAGGAGCCAACCCTCACTGAGCCCTGTGAGATGACAGGCTTGTGGCAGATTTCACCTACCCCATCTTACCAAACCTACCCATTTGCTGGAGGGATAAACTGAGACAGGGAGAAGTGGAAAGGTTTGCCCTGGGCTACCAGTCTCAGAGCCCCATCTGGCTGACTTCGTACATCCTTTTCATTTCTGGCTGTGTCCTTTGTCACACTTCTACCATTCCTCCTGCTTCAGACTGGGAACACCACCAGACACTCTGAGTTCCCTCTGCTGGGGATGGGAGAGAGGGAGGCTGGATGGAGGTCTTCAACTTCATTTGATATCTTCATGACCACAAGACTGAGAGCCTCAGGGACATACCTCACCCCGATTGATTCTTGGGTATTTGTCCAAACAGCAGGTTTAATTTGTTCATCCCTCGTATAGCTGACGTAATCCGATCACCAAAATTAGAGCAGGAGTCCTGGGTTTGCTTCCCAGAGGCCAAACCCAACCCAGGACGCGTATGCATAGCATTTTTAAAGTTTCCAGAGTCATTACCAGTATTTTAAAAATCTGGAGATTTTTACATTAAAATCTGGACTTGCAGCTCTTCTTGAATAATCCAGCTTTGCCTGTCTTTTCCAGGCCCGTGGTCAGCTGGTTATGAGAAGCAAATGCCCCCTTCAAATGGGGTACACCAGTCAGGGGCCCCTCAGGAGACAGAAACCACACTGTGATTCGAATAGGGAAGGTTTTATCTAAAGATGAAGCTGATCATTGATCGCTGGTACATACGTGTTCCCCATGCAGCCTGCTGTCTCCTGCCTTTATTCACAGCTGCAGCGAAGCCTCAGAGGCATCTGTGTTTTCCACCCCTGCATTAGCCCAACCATGGGAAAGAAATAGGCTATAACATCCCCCATAAGTCCTCCAGACTTTTAAATACCCAGAGGCACGTGTATTCCTTTTCTAAGGCTGCCGTAACCAAGTACCACAAACTGGGTGGCTTAACAGAAATCTATCGCCTCACAGATCTGGAGGCTGGAAGTCCAAAATCGAGGTCTCTGCAAGGTTGGTTCCTTCTGAGGGCTGTGAGGAAGAATCTGTTCCCTGCCTCTCTCTTAGCTTCTGGTGGCTGCCCGGCAATCTCTGGTCTTCCTCGGCTTGTAAGTGCACCAGCCCATCTCTGCCTTCATTTTTGCGCGATGCTCCCCTGGGTGTGTGCCTGTCTGTGCCTGTCTCCAAATGTCCCCATTTTATGAGGACACCAATCATATTGCATTAGAAATCCACTCTACTCTGGTATGACCTCATCTTAACTACTTACAGCTGCAAAGACCCTATTTCCAAATAAGGTCATATTCCGAGGCAGTGGGGGGAGGGGGGAGCAGTTAGAACTTCAACATATGAACTTGAAAGGGGAGACACAACGCAACCCAGCAGCCCATAACAACATCCGTGGAGAAGTATCCAGGAATTGTTCTCCCCTAGACTTTCACAAGACAAAAGACTGCATTTTGCAAAGATCTAAGGCTTTTTCAGTGGCAGGATCCCAGTTCTGCCCGGGGTGATAATCGTCATGGGTTCTCCGAGAGACAGAATGAAAAAGCAGTTAAGACGGAGGGCGTGGAGCTTGGCTTTCAACTCCAGTCCTTTTGCTAATTACGGGACCTTGAGCAAATCGCTTCACCTCTCTGAGCCTCCATTCCTTCACTTGAAAAATGGTCATGAAAATGTTACTTAGAGCACAGGGCTCTTGGAAAGAATAGATAGGATCATATATGGGAAGAGAGCCTGGCGCGTACTTGAGAGTTGCCAAATGGGAGATGAGATCATGATGAGTGTTCCCAGGACATCTCCATTCATTCAACATGTTTCTTGAACACCTATTACGGGCCAGGCACTAGGTGCTGGGGATACAGCAGTGAGTGAGAAAGCCGGGCCCTTGCCCTCGCAGAGCTGAGAACTCAGCGGAGAGAGCTAGACATCATAAACAAGTTAGAAATAAATTAATGGGACATTTCTAAATATGGGTAAGTGGTAGGAAGGAAGGGAAAGGGAGCATGGGAGAGAGGATAGAGAGAGAGTAGCAGGAGGATATGGGAAATCGGCATTCGCTCACTCATTCATTCATTGAACAAGCATTTCTCCAGGCCCATGTGCAAATCAAACCTCTGCTGGTGTCTGTGGTGTAGAGTCGACCAGGTCCCTGTCCTCAGGGAGCAATCAGGCTGGAGAGGGAAACAGGCAAAGAGAGTCTCAACCCAGAGCAGGGAGTGAGGATGGTGCCTGAGGGGAGAAGGGATGCTTCCCAGAGGAGGGGATCTGGGAGCCGGGCTTTGGAGGATGAATAGGAGTCTGCCAGGTGAAGAGGGAGGGTTTTTCAGAGAGGTGAAGGAGGGGCTAGGTAAGGAATACAGAGAGGGGTGAGGCATTCCTGCCCTCAGAGGTAGCAGCCTTCACCACTGAGGGCAAGGAAGGCACAGGAGTGACTGTGGGGTGCTCCCACAGCATACTGGAATGCCACCCGGGCCTTCATGATCCTGTCCTCCCTGTGCGCCACCTCTGGCATCATCATGGGCATCATGGCGTTCGCTCAGCAGCCCACTTTCACCCGCTTCTCCCGGCCCTTCTCTGCGGGCATCGTGTTTTTCGCCTCCAGTGAGTGACCCACCCCCTACACCTGCCCCCTCCCAGCTCCCTCTCCAGCTCTACCCCCAACACCACTTCCATTCCCCACTGTTCCTCACTCCACTCCACCGGCACCCAAATCCCCCCTCCACCTTCGACGACAACTTCAGGACTATTTCTAATGCCAGTCAGTTCTGACACCAGCTCTGTGTGCTGCCATTCAATTGTGGCACTAACCACCGGAGGTGGCCTCAAACCCCACAGGTTTAAAGGCACGGTTCCCAACCAGACTGCCCCTACTTCAGCTGCAAGTGGGGTCCCCAGCTCACCTGTACTCTTGACCAATCGGCTACAGATTCAGGGGTTCCCGGGACCTGCTCAGGTTCAGAAATGTGCTAGAATAACTCACAGAACTCAGGAAAGAACAATACTTACAGTTTTATTATAAAGAGCACAACTCAAGACCAGCCAGTTAAAGAGATGCATAGCGTGAAGCCGGAGAGGGGTCCTGAACATGGAGTTTCCATGCACTCTCCCTGCAGAATTAGGGCTCGTCAGCCCATCCATGCATTCACCAAACAGGGAGCTCCAGTGACCGCCAGCATCCAGCATTTCTACTGGAGTTTCATTACAAGGGCATGAATCAGTGGCCATGGGATTGAACTCTAACTCCAGCTCCCCTTTCCTCCCCAGAGGTTGGACTGATCCCAAGCGGCTCAAAGCCCCAACCCTCTATTCCCACGGCTGGTCTTTCTGCTGACCAGCTGCTATCCCTGAGTCACCTCTGATCATCAACATAAACTCAGGTGTGATCCAAGAACAACAAAGACACTCCTAGTACTCAGAAAATTCCAAGGATTTAGAGTTTCCCTCCCAGGAACCAGAGACAAAGACCAGTCAGATTCTTTATGACGCAACACAACCCCACACCATTCCCACCCTAACCCTACCCCTCATTCATTTTTACTCCCACTTTCAACTCAACCTCCATCCTCACCCTTATCCCTACCTGTATCCATACCCCCTTCTCAATTTTTTCATTCCCACCCCCATCTCCAAACCCGCCCCCATCCCCATTCCCCCACCCCCACCCCCGACCTCTCTCTCCAGCATTTTTCGTCCTGCTGGCCTTGGCCATTTACACTGGAGTCACCGTCAGCTTCCTCGGTCGCCGCTTCGGGGATTGGCGCTTTTCCTGGTCCTACATCCTGGGCTGGGTAGCTCTGCTCATGACCTTCTTTGCAGGTACTGGGTTTGGGGGTGGAAAGGCCAGTGTCCGGGTGAGATGATGGGGGGGGTCCCACACAGGCGCCCCTGGCACTGAACCAGAAGGCAGACTCCAAGCCCTGTGGACACCAGGGAGAAAGGGGATGCTGTGTCGGTGTCTGGGGCTGGGAGCAGGGGCTGGGAGGGCTGATGGGGGGCTGGGCGGGGTCAACCGGGATCTCTTCTCGCGCAGGAATTTTCTACATGTGTGCCTACCGGATGAATGAATGTCGGCGCCTGTCCACTCCCCGCTGAACCCAAATGTGTGCCCCGACTTCATCTGGATGTCAAAGTCAGGTCACTGAAGAGGAGGCGGTGGGTCTAGAGGCCTGAAATCCTGGTTCCTGGGGCCTGGTGGAGGCAGTTGAGGAGACCCAAGGCCCCAGCCACCAGGGGGGTTGTTAGAGAAACGGAATATCCATTAGAGAGACTTTTTGGAGTTTAATAAAACTGACGGAAACTACTGAAGTGTGGTCCCTGAGGCGTTCGAGTGGAGAGAAAGAGGGGTGAAGTGTGGTGAATGGGGCAGGGGTGGTGGCATTATAGTAGGCCTGCCTGCTCAGTTCCTGTAGGAGAGATGGGCACAGAGATAGATTGCACAGTCCCCACCCTACTAGATTCACCTTTTTCTTTTTGGGCTGCACCCCTCGAGGTGTGGGATCTTAGTTCTCCCACTAGGGTTCGAACCTGGGCCCCCTGCAGTAGAAGTGCGGAGTCCTAACCACTGGACCGTCAGGAAAGTCCCTGGGTTCAACTGCTAGAAAACCAACGTGTAGGTCCAATTCTGATGGGTGTGTTTCTTCCCCACACCACCAAGCGAATAACTCAATTCTGACACGATCTACCTAGAGAAAGTGTCAGATCACACAAGTTAAAGACACAGCCCTAGAAGACCGCGCCTCCCACTTCAGATGCCAATCACAAGCCCAGGTTGTCACTTGTGCTTCTGAGCAACCAGCAATAGACTAGAGGTCCCAACAACCCCCTCCTTGGGTTCCATTAATTTGCTAGAGCAGCTCACAGAACTCAGGGAAACATTTTACTTACTAGATCACCAGTTTTTTATAAAAGGATATAACTCAAAACAACCAGATGGGGCTTCCCTGGTGGCGCAGTGGTTGAGAGTCCGCCTGCCGATGCAGGGGACATGGGTTCGTGCCCCGGTCCGGGAAGATCCCACATGCCGCGGAGCGGCTGGGCCCGTGAGCCATGGCCACTGAGCCTGCGCGTCCGGAGCCTGTGCTCTGCAAGGGGAGAGGCCGCAACAGTGAGAGGCCCGCGTATCGCAAAAAAACCCAACCAACCAAACAAACAAAAACCATCCAGATGGAAGAGATTCACAGGTCAAGGTAAGTGAGAAGAGGTGTGGAGCGTCCATGCTCTCTCCAAGTAGGTCACTCTCCCCCAGAAAGCACGTGTTCACCAGCCCAGAAGCTCTCTGAATCCTCTCCTTCTGGGTTTTTCTGGAGACTTCATTACATAGTTATGATTGATTAAATCATTGGCCATTTGTGGTTGAACTCAATCTCCAACTTCTCTCCCCTCCCAGGAGGTCAAGGGGTGGGACTGCAATTTCTGACCCTCTAATCATGTGGTTGGTTCCCCTTCCTCTCACAACTTAGGAAATCCCAAGAGTTTTAGGATCCCTATGCCAGAAGTGGGGACAAAGACCCAATATATATTTATTATAAAACATAATATCACAGTAGGATAACACGATAAATGAAAAGATCTGTGGACCTTCCCCAGTGGTCCAGTGGTTAAGACTCCACACTCCCAATGCTGGGGGCATGGGTTCTATCCCTGGTCGTGATAGGGACAGAATAAAGGGACAAAGTAGGTAATTAAATAGGGGATTAGTTAAATAGAGGATTTACTTACACTAGGGGATTGTAAGTAAAGAAAAAGTATGGGAGACCCCTATAAGTTAATGATCACTTAAGAAAGCAGGTTTGCTTAACCACAAAACCAAGCAACAGAAGCATGAGCCATGCCCCAAACAATAAAGCAATGGTGGCGTGAGACCCACATCCTGCCCAGTGAGCTCAGTAACCCCCATGACATTCTCTCTGCACACATACAAGACAATAATTTATGGAAAGGTGATATTTCAAAGTGAAAGACCCTCATTGTACTGAGACTTGAAATAATTTTTCCGTAGTGCCATGACAGTCCTGGCTTGACCATGTAGGGACAAAAACACTCCCCTGCCCAACCTGGAGGCGGAGCTGACGATGGAAGCATGACGTCTACTCAAGAATGAGGAAGGAGGTGGTCTTCTCCCCCTCCCCACTTTTCCTTTGATTATAAAACAGGAGCCCACTAAGTTCTCGGGGAGGCACCCTCTCGCCCACCCACCTGTAAGCCTCACAAGCATCCTATTCTCATAATCTAATAAATCGCTTCTTATCTCATCACTTTGCCTCTCACTGAATTCTTTCTGTGCTGAGACAACCAGAGCTCCTCGGAGCCCTCCAGAACGCCACTGAGCGAATTCAGCCTGGGAACTCAGATCCCACATGCTAACTGCCCAGCGCAGCCAAAAAAAAAAAGGAACAACTGTGGAAAAACAACCTCCTTGCCCACTCGTGCCATCTCCAGTTGGCTCTCCCAACCTCCTGGCCCCTCCCTGGATGGACCCTTCCAGGGAGAAACACCAGAAGTCTGATCTGCACCTCGTCCTGCACTGCCTCTTCATCCATCATTCGTGACTTTGATCTTCTCTTCACTCACTCATTCATTAGTTCATTCAACAAACTCGTGCCAACTGCCATGAGATTTACTAAAGCTTATCATGAAATGATAAGACTATTTAGGGAGGCTAGTTCCAACAATAAGAATATTTATTACAGCCTAGGCTAGGAACTGTTATATTAATAGAGGCTTACTCCCTAGAAATATTTATTGGGACCTCCTCAAATAACCAAAATACTATATTTATAGAGGCTTCCTCTAGTAATAATAGCAACAGAAGCCTTCTTCTCTAATTATAATTTATTGAGGCCTATTTAAGTAGAAATATTTCCTGAGACTTATTCCAGGAATCATATTTATAGCGGCTGACTCTAGCAATAATAATGATGTTATAACTTCAGACTCGTATCTTCAACTACTTACTCAACATTTCCACCTGAAAAGAAGAGGCATCTCAGTTTTCACATATCTGAAGTTGAGCTCCTGAACTCTCTCACACCCCGCATCTGCTCCTCCCATGGTCTCCCCCAACTTAGTAAATGACAAGTCCATTTTTGTTTTAAATTTTTTTAAGGTTTTTTTTTCTTTTTTTAAAAAAAATTAATTTATTTTATTTATTTTTGCTGTGTTGGGTCTTCGTTTCTGTGCGAGGGCTTTCTCTAGTTGTGGCAAGCGGGGGCCACTCTTCATCGCAGTGCGTGGGCCTCTCTTGTTGTGGAGCACAGGCTCCAGACATGCGGGCTCAGTAGTTGTGGCTCACGGGCCCAGTTGCTCCGCGGCATGTGGGATCCTCCCAGACCAGGGCTCGAACCCGTGTCCCCTGCATTAGCAGGCAGATTCTCAACCACTGCGCCACCAGGGAAGCCCGACAAGTCCATTTTTATCTAGCTGCTCAAGCCAGAAACATTGGGATCACCCTCCATAGCTTTCCTTCTGTTACGTCTCACATCTGATTCATCAGCACATCGTTTTGGCTCCACCTTAAAAATGTATTCGGGGCTTCCCTGGTGGCGCAGTGTTTGGGGGTCCGCCTGCCGATGCAGGGGATGCGGGTTCGTGCCCCGATCCGGGAGGATCCCACGTGCCGCGGGGCGGCTGGGCTCGTGCGCCATGGCCGCTGAGCCTGCGCGTCCGGAGCCTGTGCTCCGCAGCGGGAGAGGCCACAGCGGTGAGGCCCGCGTACCGCAAAAAAAAAAAAAAAAAATGTATTCGGAATTGGACCCCTTCTCGTTCAACCATGGTTAACCCCTGATCCCAGCCACCATCATGCCTCACCTGGCTTATTGCCACAGACTTCTAACCAGCTCAGCCTCAACCCTTACCCACACCCCACCCAAACCCTGCCCCTGCAGTCCATTCTCTACACAGTATCTAAAGGATTTTTTTTTCATTTTTTCTTTTTCAAATTTAATTTTATATTGGAGTATAGTTGATTTACAATGTTCTGTTAGTTTCAGGTGTACAGCTAAGTGAATCAGTTATACATATATCCATTCTTTTTCAGATTCTTTTCCCATATAGGTTATTACAGAATATTGAGTTCCCTGTGCTACACAGTACGTCCTTTTTTTTTTTTTTTTTCGCGGTACGCGGGCCTCTCACTGCTGTGGCCTCTTCCATTTCCATTGCGGGGCACAGGCTCCGGACGCGCAGGCTCAGCGGCCATGGCTCACGGGCCCAGCCGCTCCGCGGCATGTGGGATCCTCCCGGACCGGGGCACGAACCCGTGTCCCCTGTTTCGGCAGGCGGACTCTCAACCACTGCGCCACCAGGGAAGCGGGTTCTTTAGGTTTTTTTTTAGTTTTTGTTTTTTTCAGTTTTTTTCTTTTAGTTTTTTAAGGAACCTCCATGCTGTTCTCCATAGTGGTTGTACCAATTTACATACCCGCCAACAGTGTAGGAGGGTTCCCTTTTCTCCACACCCTCCCCAGCATTTATTGTTTTTAGACTTTTAAAGGAATTTTTATTAAAACATGATTCAAATCATGTCCCCCCTCTGCTCTCAGTCCTCCAGTGGCTTCGACCTGGAGGTTGGATGAAGATAAAAAATGGACGAGGGGGCTTCCCTGGTGGCGCAGTGATTGAGAGTCCGCCTGCCGATGCAGGGGACACGGGTTCGTGCCCCGGTCCGGGAAGATCCCACATGCCGCAGAGCGGCCGGGCCCGTGAGCCATGGCCGCTGGGCCTGCGCATCCGGAGCCTGTGCTCCGCAACGGGAGAGGCCACAGCAGTGAGAGGCCCGCGTACCGCAAAAAAAAAAAAAAAATGGAGGGGGTGTGCTGGGATTGAGGTAAGAATTACAGGGTCGGGGAGAAGTATGAAGAAGGAAGTGGGGGTGGGACTGGGGCTGGAGTTGAGACTGGAAATGCCATCTGGTGTGGGGATGGATGTGAGGAGAGGGTTAAGCATCTGGGTGAGGATGGGTTTGGGTTTGGGGATGGGGTTGAGTTTGGAGTTGGGTTTGGGAATAAGAATGGGGTTAGGTGAGAAGATAGGGATGGGGTTAAATTCAGGGATGGAGTTGGGGTTGAGAAATGGGTTGTGTTTTGGGGTTAGGTTTGGCGTTTTTTTTGTTTTTGTTTTTTGTGGTACGCGGGCCTCTCACTGTCGTGGCCTCTCCCATTGTGGAGCACAGGCTCTGGACACGCAGGCTCAGCGGCCATGGCTCACGGGCCCAGCCGCTCCGCGGCATGTGGGATCTTCCCGGACCGGGGCATGAACCCGCGTCCCCTGCATCGGCAGGCAGACTCCCAACCACTGCGCCACCAGGGAAGCCCCTAGGTTTGGGGATTGGGATGGGTTGAATTTGGGGTTGGAGCTGGAGTTTGGAATTGGAACTGGGGTTAAGGATGAGACTGAGGGAATTCCCTGGCTGTCCAGTGGTTAGGACTCAGCGCTTTCACTGCTGGGGCTGGGGTTCAATCCCTGGTCAGGGAACTAAGATCCCGCACGCCATGCGGTGTGGCACACACACACACACCAATAAATAAAATAAATAAATAAAAGGATGGGATTGAATTTGTTGTTAGGAATGAGAATGGGGCTGGGTTGGAGGGTAGGGATGGGGCTAAGGATGGGATTGGAGCTGCCTGCGGTCAGGATGGTGTTGGGTTTGGGATGGGGTCAAGATGACAGATGGGGGAATCCCCTGGCGGTCCAGTGGCTAGGACTCCGTTCTTTCGCTGCCGAGGGCCCGGGATCAATCCCTGGTTGGGGAACTAAGATCCCACAAGCCATGTAGTGAGGCCAAAAAAGAAAAAGAGAGAGAGAGAAAAAGATCTCAGGTGGGTTCTGTGCATGTGATCACCATGTGCCCTCAGCTGAGACTTCCCGAAGCTGGTCCGGCAGCTAATCACAGGAGCCGTTTTGGGAGTGGCACCCCAGCTGCTCAGGACCTGGATCCCCTTCTGGGAGCCTGTCCTCATGAGCGGCCAGTTACCCCACTGGTGAGCATCTGGGAGAAGGATGGGGGCCTGCAAACTGGAGTCTCCAACCAAGCAAGAGGACAGAGCCTCCTGGGCCACTCTGGTTCTCCCCTTCGCCAGCTGTCCTGGGACTGTTAGCTCAGTTCATCTGCGGGACAGAAGTCCTCTCCCAGGTCATTCCTGCTTCGTAGAGGTCAAGTTTGTCTGGGCCTTCTACCTGGGCTGTGGTACCTTCACCTTCTATTTGAGGTGGGGCCCAGACCTGATGCTGCTGTGAGGGGAGGGCCAGAAAGTCCTGCACTGACATCCTTGACCCCCAACTCCCGCTCCCCGACCACAGAAACCCAGATCGTGTTGATGAAGCACACCAGACGGAAAGCCTTGCTCGAAACAGCACTAAGTGTGAACTCATGTATCAGATGAGGATGTGGGCGTGTTTTCCCGCCACAAACTTTCAGAATTGCCATCGCTGTTTACCTGCCCTGGGCATAAGCTCTAAGTAAGGAGCCGGGAGTCTGTGTCCCCACGCTCAGGACCTGGAGTCTAGGCTTCCTAGCAGCTTCCTCCTTCAGCCCCAAGCATCCTAGCCTCCTTCCCCCTCCTTTTATGGAGACCCTAGAATTGGGGCCCCCGTCTGCCAGAACGGAAGGTTGCAGAACCCACAGGAAAGAATGATGCATCCCCCAACGGTCCCCTCTGGCTACACCTCCCCCTCCCATTGAACTCACACCCTGGCCTCACTCACCACACCCCACCTCTGGGCCTCCCAAGCCTCTCTCTCACCTCTTACAGGAAGCCCCCTCTGGTGTGGAGGGCTCCGAGGGCAGGAGGTATGGAAACGTCTGTAGAGACACACTCCACCCACCCAAACCACTGACAATGTGACACCTCCAGGGCCCTCCTCCCACCATATACTGTGAGGAGAACCTCGAGGGGTGGGGGGCGGGTGCCGATGCAAGCCGGGAAGAGAGGATGTGTGACGAGTCAGCCGCCACGAACTGGGTGAGACCAAACTAGTCTGATCTGAAGGACCACAGGTCCCCCAGCTGCCCCAACTGCTTGACTCTCCCAGGAGTCCGGGGGGCAGAGCTTCCTCCTTTCTCAGAGACCCAGGAATCTGGATCACCAGGCTTTTCATCACCCGGGACCCAGAAACCCAGCCTTCGCCCCCATGGAGCCCTGCCGGTCCCTGGCCCTGCTCACTAGCTCCCTGGGCCTGTTGTCTCTCTTGGTGGCTCTGAGCACGAATTTCTGGTTTGTGGCCGAGGGGCCCAGCTCCTCGTCTCACTCGGGCCTCTGGCCAAGGGGAGATCAGGGCTCAGTAGAAGGTAAGGGGGAGCGGTCTCTCTTGGGGTGGGGAAGGGCCTGAGAGGACGGGCACTTAGCGGTCCCGTCTCTGAGCAGGCTATATCCGCGTGACACAGAGCTTCTGCGTTCTGGCTGTCCTGTGGGGCCTGATCTCTGTGAGCTTTCTGGTCAGGTCCTGCATCCCTTCACTGTCTGCCCCTGGACGCGGGCCCATTGTCTCGACCTTCATAGCCTTTGCCGCAGGTAAGGACTCCGGGCTGCGCTTGGGGCGCTGGGACCTGGTGAGTTTTCGTGGAGGGGCTGAGCCATCCTTCTTGTCTCCATCCCCAGCCCTCTCCCTGCTAGTGGCCATGGTGGTCTACACTATCGAGCGGTGGAAGCAGCCTGGACACCCCCAGATCGACTCCTTCTTCTCCTGGTCCTTCTACCTGGGCTGGGTTTCAACTGTCCTCTTTCTCTGTGCAGGTGACTGCTGCCCTGGGGAGTTCCAGGGGTGGATAGGGGCCCAGCTGGGGGCTCTGAGGGAGCAGGGCAGGAGCCAGGGTTTAACTTCTCTCTGCCAACCCAGGTGGCCTGAGTCTGGGAGCTCACTACAGGGCCCACCAGCCTGGCTATGAGGCCATGTGAACCACAGGACGGCTTTGGCGCCCCATTCTCTGAAGGCGTCATCAGGAACCATGAAGACAGCTGGCTCTCCTTCTTGCCCTGACTCCCAGCGTCTGCAAGCTCTTTCCTTTGTGTCTTCATTCGTTCAACAAAAATTTGCTGGGATCTGGTTATTCTGAGGTTAACGCTACCACAACAGAAGCCAGTGACACTGCAGCTCCACGGCGGATGACACTGGGCACCCAGAGAGGAGTCAATCCTGCTACCTGCCCTGCCCTAGAGATGCTCCCACCAGAGTGGGAACCAGTGTGGGCTCGGGCCTGGCCCCAGGGCCCTTGTCTCTCCATCCTCTATCTCTTTTCTTCCCTTTGTCTTTCTCCCTTTAGCTCTTTTCTTTTGCCCCTTCTGATTTTGTCACCCTTAGCGCGCCTTCCTCATTTCATTAATAAGTTCACTCTTGGGACTTCCCTGGTGGTCCAGAGGTTAAGAATCCGTGCTTCCACTGCAGGGGACACGGGTTCAATCCCTGGTCAGGGAACTAAGAACCCGCAAGCCGCGGAGTGCAGCCAAAAAAAAAAAATAAAGAAAAAGAACAAATTCACTCTTTCAGCTGGCTTTTCCTGAGTGCATCCTTTCTGTTGGGCCTCCCACTGGGGACGCTGAGGTGAGTCAGATCAGGCCCCGCCCACCAGGGGCTCCAAGTCCGGTGGGGGCAGGCAGAGCCCAGGGCGGGTGTGGCAGGAAGACTGGCTGTGTCTGGAGGAGGGGTGTGGAGTGGAGGTGAGCTTTCTGGGGAGACGGTGTTTAGGGAACACCTAAATACCGAGGGAAGGTAATGCAGGCAGAGGGACCCTAAGGTGAAGGCGTGGAGAGGCTGCGAGTTCTCAGGGGATGGAGAATAGTGCTTTGTGGTCCACTGTAGAAGGTGAGCGGGAGGGGAAATGAGGATGGAGAGGCGGGTAGGAGGCAGCACCTCTAGCCCAGCAGTTGACTGTCTCTTGAGGGTGATGGAGAGCTAAAGGTGTGAGCAGGGGAGGGACAGCGTCTGGCCTGGGTGCCAGAAAACTCCTTCTGGGGCCCATGGGGGAGGCTTGAAGGGGAGAGAAGAGCTTGGCAATCCAACAGGTGGGACATGAGACAGGACAAGGGTGCACTGGGGCCAGGGCATGAGAGGGAAAGGAGGAAAGGAGCCAGAAAGTTTCAGGGGGTGGGAGGAACTGGACTCAGGGATCCAAGGGCTTTGTAGGGTGAGGGGCAGGAAGAGGGCGAGGATAGTGCCCAGGGGTGTGGTCCAACTAGCTGGATGGGGTGATGGTGTCCTCCCTGGTTTGGTGGAAGATGCTGAGATCAATGGGGATGTGGTTGGGTGTCAGGGTCTGGGAGATGGTCAGAAGCAGGTGAGGACCTGGGCTGGAGATGCAGTGTGGGATGCCCTCAGAGCATCAGTGGTCACTGGAGCTCACCTGGCAAGAAGATGCAGAATGGAGTTCTCCCGGAGAACCGGCCTTGAGAAGTAGAGGGAGGGGCAGGAGGCTGCCTGGGGGCCTGGGAGGGCACAGAGAGCTGGGGACCAGGAGAGCTTATGGGGTCAAGGGAAGAGCAGCTTCTAGGACACGGGCTACCATGTCATGGCCCTCAGGGTCCCCCAGACTTGCCACCTGACTCTGAGCTGTCAGTTTGCCAGAAGAGCTGCTTCTGTGTGTGCGTGTGTGTGTGTGTGTGTGTGTGTGTGTGTATGGGTGGGTGGGTGGTTATCTCTTTAAATGGCCACTAGAGAAGGGGGTTCTGGAACTCCTGCTGCCTCACAGAGACCCAGTCTCCCTTCCCCCACCCTCTGGGCTCTGTCTGAGAAGCCCTGGGAGCTGTGGGTGAGTCATTTAGGTGGATGTGTGGTGGGGAAGGCAAGGGACAGGCCAAAGTCACATCAACTGGGGGATGGAGGTCTCTGGAAGGCAGAGGTTCCTAAGCAGTGATGCCTGAGGGGGCAGGTGGTCTTGGGTCTGGGAGGGGCCTGAGGGGGGTGGTCCCAGAAGTAGGGGCACCAGGCCGGGGTGCAGGGGTAGCCATCTGGGATATGGAGGGACATGCAGAAGGGAGTCTCAGGGACCTGGGGGTGGGAGGAGTGTTGGCCAATCCTGCATGTGTGGTCCTCGGCAGCAGCCTCCCTGGCATGGGGGTGAAGCGGAGCCTTCAAAGTGGGGGCACCTTGCTGGGCTTCTTGGCCAACATCCTCACCATTCTGTCCATGGCCACCAACTACTGGATCCGCTACTCTGGGGGCCACAGTGGCCTGTGGCAGGAGTGCAGCGGGGGCACCTGCTCCAACATCTCCTGCCAGAGTGAGGCCCCGCCGCCCAGCTGTCAGACCCTCCCCCCCTACTGGACAGACAGCCCCCCAGCACTGACCACAGCTGGCCCCCTCTCCTGACACTACAGCCGGGCACATCCTGCGGTGTCCCCGCCCCCAGCCCTTCCACTTCAGCCTAAGATCCAGCTGTCCCTCCGTGACCAGGCCACCAGGAACCCCAACTCGGGGACCTGCCTCCCTGTTGCAACATTAACCGCCGCTCACGATGTAACTTCCAAGTCCCCATCCAAAACCCTGACTCTGCTCCCAGCTCGGAGCCGGCGGATGGGGGTGGTGGCCAGGAGCGGCGCCAGCGGGGTTGATGCGGCCCGCTCTCCCCAGCCATGCTGGCGGTGACCGGGGCGTGCATGGTGCTGGCGGCGGGCTGCAGCATCGTGGGCTTGGTGATGGGGCTGCGGATTCTGTGCCAGGAGGGCGACTCGCGGGGCCGGAGCACGAGTGCCATCTTCTTCCTCTGCGGTGAGATGGCATAGGGTGGGCCTGGTAGCTGGAGGAGGTAGGGGCCCCGAGGGGGAGGAGCTAAAGAGGCGGGGTCAGGGGCGGGGCCAGGGAGATGGGGTAGAGCAGGGACGGGAGGGCGAGCAAGAAGGGCGTGGTCTGAGGCGGTGGGCGCGGTCAGGGTGAGGCTGGGTGCAGCCCCCTGGCCACCCTCACCTGGCGGGTGGGCGGGGCCCAGGCCTGCTGCAGCCGATCGCCATGACAGGCTACACAGTGAAGAATGCAGGGAAAAACGACGTCTTCCTCTCCTGGTCCTGTTTTTCGGGGTGGCTGGCTTTACCCTTCTCTGTTCTCGCGGGTAACCTGGATAAGGAGAGGGTGGAGAGGAGACTGCCCCGAGGACCACCCCCCCTCCCTGCAGAGACTCCCCAGCTGTCCTCCCAGGAAACACCACAATGACCTCCCAGGGACTCCTGAACACACTCCACTCTGGGCTCCCGTGGACCCGACAGAAACGCCCTTGGAGCCCCAAACCCCAGTCCCCGGGGCCCTCCCGACCATCCGCCCTAGGACTCACCCTCCTCCACCCGCCCTCCGTTCCCTTCCCGCCAGGCTTCTGCTTTCTGCTGGCGGACATGATCATGCAGAGCACAGATGCCATCAGTGGATTCCCCGTGTGCTTATGACCGCAGCTGCCTGGGGCAGAATAAAGGAACTGCTTCCATTGCCGCGGCTCCACGTGCCTTTCTGGGGGACCTGAGGACGCGGACACGGGGGTACCTGGAGGCTCAGGGAGGAAGTACGGACACGAACCTATAGGGAACGTGGAGACATGGGGGGACACAGGAACGGAGATTCGGTCATGGACAGGACAAGAGTTTTGATGGGAACAGGGACAGGGGGTAGTGGGGTCAGGAGGGGACAAGGGCTCGTGGAGAGGATGTAGGGACACAGACATGGAGGAAAAGTGGAGACAGGGACGGGGGAGGACGGATATGGGGGAACGTAGAGGCACGATCATAGAGGGGATGAGGAACACGGGCATGGAGAGAATGGGGGGACTCGGACACATAGGCACCGCGACTCGGAGAGGCGAGTAAGAGAGGCGGAACTAGGGGAGAGGGCTAATCCTAGGGCACTGGGAAAAGCTTAGGACTACTCGTTGAAACTCCTCCCTGGCAGCGCTTCCCTCCCCCGCAAGACCTTTCCCCTAGTTCTCGGCCACGCCCCCTTCACAAAGCAGTTTTTCCCTTCCCCTCCGGGTTCCGCCTCCCTCCCCAGGATCCTCTCCCCATTGGCCCGCATCCGCTTGCCGCACCGCCCTCCCCTCAGGCCTCCTGATTGGTCCTCTGTCGGGGCGGGGAGGCGGGCACCGCAGCGGTTGACTGGCTGGTGGCGCGGGGCGCCGGCGCAGAGACGGACAGGGGGCGGGGCGTCCGGACCGTGAGGCCGAGCGTGAGGACTGACCCGGCGGGTCGCCGCGGAGGGAAGATGGCGGAGCTGCGTGCGCTTGTGGCTGTCAAGAGGGTCATCGACTTCGCCGTGAAGGTGACCGGGCCCCCTCTCCCTCCTCCCTGAGCCCCGCGGCCGTATACTTCCGGGGTCAAGAGCGCACACTGTATGAGGGTCTTCTGGTACCTCTGATCCTCTGCAGCTCTTCCCTCAAACGTCAAAGTCACACCTGAGGGCAAAGGTCAAGAACTGAGCGGTTCTGACGCCCGATCCCTCTTCATTCAAACCCAGCCCTTCTGGGTCATGACCCCGTTCCCCTTCCGCCAGTTCTGTACTCACTGTCTTGAGAACTGTGTGCAGGGCGAGTTACCTTCTCTTTTTCTTACCTGCTGGAGGAGCCGTGGTTCCTGTTTAACACACGCAGAAACTGAGGCGCAGAGGGGTCACTCAGCTGGGAAGGGGCACAGCCGGGATTCCTATCCAGATCCCTCTGACTCCTCATCCCAGCTAGTGCTTTGCACACAATCCAGGCTTTCACCCACTCGGCTGCATTGCACACTCAGTTGACTGTTCAGCACAGAAAAAGTGCTGTCATGGAGGTCCTATGGGAACCCAGAAGCTATCACAGCCCCAGGGCAAGTGAGGAGACGCTGGGAAGGGAGAAGTGTGTTTGCTAGAGATGAAAACCAGTCTGACAAGTTGGTGGTATAGCTTATGGTAAGCTCCATGAGAGCATACCCTCCATGAGAGGGGTGGAGGGCAAGGTCTCTGAGGGCCTGACTTGCCCCCAGACAGAAGATGGTCCAGACAGAGATAAATCAGAGACAGTCCCTCAAGCCACTTTGTCTCAGTAGTTGGCCTAAACCAGACTGAAGGCAGTGACTGTCCATCCGTGTATGTCCCCACCCCGCAATGCCCATCAGACCAGGAGTCCACCTCTGTGTCCCCAGCATTGCCCAGTACGGGGCCTGGAGGCCTGACCCTCGCATGAAAACTTAAGCATCATTAACAACCCACATTTAGTGGGTCCTTACTGTGCACTAGGCAGCGTTCCGGGTCCTTGATGGAGATGAGCCTATTCAGTCCTTTCAATACCGTCTAGATTTTTATTTTATTTTTTTTGGTCATGCTGCGTGCCTTGTGGGATCTTAGTTCCCCAACTAGAGATTGAATCCTGGCCACGGCAGTGAAAGTGCAGAGTCTTAACCACTGGACCGCCAGGGAATTCCCCTGTTTAGATATTGTTAATCCTGTTGGACAGGTGAGGACACGCCTGTGGAGGTGCTGTTGGCTGCCGGATCACCCGGCTAGGCAGCTGTAGCCGCCGTCAGGTCAGAATGCAACCAAGTCCTGCTCTCACTCAACAGCCACTTGGCCTAATGACAGCTCTGGCAGTGTGTGGCAGGGGGGTTGCTTGTTTGGGGGACAGGCTCGTCTTGGGGTCCTGGGACCCAATTCTTCTGGTTTCCTTCCCATTCTGACTGTCCCTTTGGGCTCCCATTGCCCCCCTCTGCCGCAGCCCTGGGCCCTGGCCTGAGATGTCTGGGGTCATATCTGTCTCCCCCGCCAGACAGGCTCACATGTGACTCAGCTCTGGGTCCCAGCGTTGCGCTGCCCAGGACCTGGCCCATGGGTGCTTCTGGTGTTTGTGCCAAATGGGGAAGTGTGAACTCCTCCTGACATGAGCTCCTGTCCTTTTTCGCGGTGTTGGCAGGGCCGCCCCTCCCACGGTGCCCCAGGGCATCTCCCTGGATGTGTCTGAAACAAGTGATTCAAACGCTGCTAACTACCTTAATCACCAACCAGACGCCACCCCAGCCCTCCTTCCCTCGTCTCCCATAGCCTGTCGTTTCTCAGCCCTGTCCCCCCTGCCCTCTCCATCTCTCTGCCCTGCTCCCTCTTCTGCAGCAGTTCAGGCTTCATCTTCTTCTACCTGAACCCTCACCGCTGTCTCCTCCTGTTTCCCCAGTCTCTCCCCTCCAGTCCATCCCCTCCCAGCCTGCGTGTGGGGGGCTTCCTGCCCCCAGGGCTGACCAAGGCCCCTCCGCTCATGCCGCCACTCCCAGCACCCTGAGGACAAAGTCCCAGCCCCTCCGCCACGTGCTCGAGCCCCTTCGTGGTCCAGCCCTGGCCCCCTGGCCCTCCATCACCCCTTTGTGCCTCCCAGCTGCTCATACTTTCCTGACAAACCCGGCTGCTGCTTGCCTTGGGCCTTTGCCCCTGCTGTGCCTTCTGCCTGGGTGCCCTTACAGCTCCCCGCTTCCCCCCTCTGCTTCTCATCCCTCCTTTGTCCTGCCTAACTCTGATCCCACTGATTGTAATAGGGTGTAGGGATTACCTGGCATCGCCACATCCAGGAAGCCGCCGCCCCCCCATCCCCTCAGGCTACCCTGATGTGTCCTTGGGTGCTCCTGCAGCCCCCTGGGCTTGCATCTCAGCCCTTCCCACACTGGATTGAGATCCTCTGTTTGCCCAGTTGTCACCCCCTGCCCCCAGACTGGCCGCTCCTTTCGGGAGGGGGTGGTGGTGGTGTGCAAGGTCTGACCCAACTCTGTGTTCCCAGCATTGCTTCCTCACTCCCTTCCAGACTTTCCTCAGAAGTCACCTTGTCGGGCTTCCCTGGTGGCGCAGTGGTTGAGAGTCCGCCTGCTGATGCAGGGGACACGGGTTCGTGCCCTGGTCCGGGAGGATCCCACAGGAGCGGCTGGGCCCGTGAGCCATGGCTGCTGAGCCTGCGCGTCCGGAGCCTGTGCTCCGCAATGGGAGGGGCCACAACAGTGAGAGGCCCACGTACCGCAAAAAAAAAAAAAGTCACCTTGTCTATGAGGCCTTCCATGGTCACCTGCTTGGCCTCTCTGTGCCTGAGTTGACCCATCTAGCAAATGAGGATGGCGGTGGCAGTAACCCACCTCCTGGGCTGTCCGGATGGTTAAATGAGTGAACACCTGTAAAGCCCTTGGAGGTTGCCTGCCTCCTGTTTCTGGCTGTTTCTTTCTTTCCTTCTTTCATTTTTTCTTTTGGCAGCGCTCTGTGGCACGCGGCCAGCCAGGGGTTGAAGCCATGCTCCTCCATCCCCCAGCCGTGGAAGCACGGAGTCTTAACCAGCGGACCACCAGGGAGGTCCCCTCTGGCTGTTTCTGTTGAGAGTTAATTTGTTACACCTTTAGAGAGAAAGCCTGGAAGCTTCACTGAATCATCTCCCTCAATTTATAAAACATCGTTATTAAAAAAAAAAAAAAAGGATCATCACTGATTTTTCAGGCCAACCGTGGTTTCCCGACTTACGTAATTTAACTAAACAGTGTTTTTGAAGCTTGAAATCAACTCAGGCTTCAAAGGTCTTCCCCGGAGAAGGTGAGCTGGCATGGGCCCCTGGTGCTGGAGAGCTCGCAACCCTTCCTCCTTGGGGGTCAGGAGTCTGGGGCTGAGAGTCCTGCCAGGGCCGGAGCAGGCTTGAGGCCCTCTCTTGGGCCCCCTGGCTTCCCAGTGAGGCCTTACACTGATGGGCTGCTTTCCTATTTATAAAGGGGAAACTCCTATCTTGGATTTTATTTTTTTTCATGAAAGACAGGGCTTTGGCCTGTTAGTTTCCATGCTGTTTAGTAAGTGTTTGATGAACGGACAGGTGCAGGTTTTAATGCATTACTCTTGTGAGCAAATTCTCATTCATTCATCCGACAAATATTTCCAGTGCATCCACCACATGCCAGGCACCGCTCTAGACCTTGGGGATACGGTCATGACCAAAATACCCATAAATCCCTGTCCTCATGGAGTTGACGTTCTGCTGGGGAGAAGACAGCTAATCAGTACAGCATATGTCATATGGCAGGCCTGCTCCAGAAAGAAACAGAGGAAGGGGGCGGGAAGAGTTAGGAGGGATGCAGTTTGAGGAAGATGACCAGGGAAGGAGGTGAGGGATGGAGCCAGGGGCGTGTCTGGGAAATTCTGGGGAAATCCTGGGTGACATGCCCAGCCCAGGTTCTAGTGAAAAAAAAAAAAAACATGGACTCAGTGCATGGTGTTTGCTCCATGGCTTTTTCTGTAAAGTGCATTTATTAAGTTCTGGGGTTTGAGCCTTACTGTTGGTGCTAAGGTGACTTTTTCAAAATGAAGTAACAGTGATAGAAAGTGGGAGTTGTCCTTTTCCTCATTCTCTTCCTCCTTAATGTTACTGGCCCCTGAGGTGCAGCCAGACTGGGGGACCCCTGCCTGAATCCCACATTCCCATCTCAGTTCTGTCCCGTGGATGGGAGGAACAACCACATCCTTCAGCCCCAGAGAAACAGGTGCAGGGAAATAGTCGCAGAGAGAGAGAGTCCCTGCTGTCAGCCCAGGTCTGCTCCGGCCAAGGAGAAGAAAGAGGTGAGGTCCTGAGCCAGGCAGGCTCCCAAGCCAGGCTTCTCTGACAGTCTCTCTCGCAGGCTAGAGCCTAGTTCAGCATCCTCCCCCGCTGGACTGATGTACCCACCAGAAACCCGAGAGTCCTGCTAGACTCTTCCCTCTCCTGCCCCCAGCACCCTGTCAGTTTCACCTCCACAGACCTCTCCAGTCCATCCACTTCCACATGTGGCTGGATTGTCTGAGCCACTGTCATCTCTTATTTCGGTGACCAACAGCTGCCCAGCTGTCTCCCCACTTCCGCTCTTGCCATTTTTCCAGTTTTCTACACCGAGATACAGAACGACCTTGTACAAACTTAAGTTGGATCCACTCACCTCTTTACCTTTCCTTGTTCTTTGGATCAAGACCCAGCTCCCTGGCATGGCCTGCTGGGCCCTGCGCAGTTGAATTCGTGTCCTATTGCTGCGGTAACTAGTTACCATAAACTCAGTGGCTCACAGCAACACAGATTTATTCTCTTACAGTTCTGAGGTCAGAAGTCTGAAATGGGTCTACTGGGCTAAGATCAAGGGGTCAGCAGAGCTGCATGGCTTCCAGAGGCTCAAGAAGAGAATCCGTTTCCTGGCCTTCTCCAGCTTCTGGAGGCCACCTGCGTCCCTTGGCTTGTGGCCCCTTCTTATGTCTTCGATCAGCAGTCTAGCGTTTGCTCTCTTGGACCCTGACGCTCTCTCACCTCCCTCTTTCACTTGTAAGGACCCTTGTGGTTACTTTGGGCCCACCTGGATAATCCAGGATAATCTCCCTCTCTCAAATCCTAAACTTAAATCACTTTTGCAAAGTCCCTTTTGCCATGTAGGTGACAGTCACGGGTTCCAGGGATTAGGATATGGGCATCCTGAGGATCTGTTACTGTGCCTGTCACCCCGGTTCAGCCCCTGCCAGCTTCGCTGACAGCACACTGTGTTCCCCTGGCCACACCAGCCTCCTGGGACTCCTCGAACCTCAGGGCTTTTGCACATGCTCCTCCCACACCCCCAGCACATTCCCTCACACTTCACCTACTCGATGCCAGTTCCTCTTTCAGGGTCAGCTCAAGTGCCACTGCCTCAGGGAAGCCTTCCCTGATAGCCTCCAACATCAGACTGGGTCGGGCCCCGATCGTGCTGTCTCACAGCTCCTGGACCCCCGTTCAGGAATTGTCAGGTGGTACAGAGGGGACTTGAGTGCTTGGGGCGCAGAGCACTGCTCACTGGCCGTGTGGCTTTGGGACAGGTGCTTCTATGCGGAGCGTCAGTTTCCTCGTCTGCCCACAGGGACAGCGGCGGCTCCTCTTTCACGGGGCTGTTGCCGGGATTGATGAGTTAGGACGTGACTGCTTAGAACAGGGCTCCTGCGGGATGCTCCTGCAGTGGCCAATGCTGTCATCCCTGTTTGCTACCAAGAGGATGGTGGGGGGAACAGTGGCCCCCCTGGGCTATGAAGTTCCTCATCCATGGGACCTGTGACTGTTACCTTCTTTGGAGATAGAGTCTTTACAGATGTGATTGAGTTAAGGATTTTTTTTTTTTTGGCTGCACCGTGTGGGTTGTGGGATCTTAGTTCCCCAACCAGGGACCAAACCCAGGGCCCTGGCAGTGGAAGCGTGGAGTCCTAACCACTGGACCGCCAGGGAAGTCCCGACTGAGTTGAGGATCTTGAGATGGGGAGGTTCTCCTCGATTCCCCAGGTGGGCCCTAAATGCCATCTCAAGAGTCCTTATAAGAGAGGAGTCGAGTTTCGTCACACACACACACACACACACCAGAAGGCTGCACGGAGATGGAGCACAGAGCTGAGGGTGAAGTGATGCCACCCCAAGCCAAGGAATGCTGGCAGCTCCTCCAAGTTGAAGAAGCCGAGGAATAGACTCTCCCCTCGAGCCTCCCGAGGGACCGCAGCCCTGCTGACACCTTGATTTCACGGCAAAACCTATTTTGGCCTTCTGGCCTCCAGAACTGTGAGACGGTAAGCCAGCAAGTTTGTGGTCATTCGTCACGGCAGCCTCGGGAAACTAACAGAAGCAGTAGTTGGTTGTTCCTGCCATGCCCCGCTGTGCCAGACCGGGAGCTCCCGGGCCAGCAGACCTGTCTGCCTCGCACACGGCGGCGCCTAGGAATGCAGCGCGGGGCCAGTGTTCAGTGAAGACTCGCCGTGGGAGGAAAGCGGTAGACGAGGTTTGCTTGCCCTTGACCTTAGCCTGTTTGGCAGAGAGGTTTTCAATGCTAGTGTTTCTCAGACTCGATCTTAACCATGTGCCGGTCAGGAAAACCATGTGGCAGGCTGGCGGTTTAAAAAAAAAGAACAGAAAATGTCAGGGTATGGTGTATAACGGAAGGGTTAGCATCGATCACCGAACCTGACATTGCCTTGGTATTTACGTTAATGTATAAATGTGTGGCGTGAATTTATAATACACTTGGGGATGTTGTAACATGCACCTCTCGCAGTGGGTTATGGTAAAGAAAAATTTGAGAGACACTCTTTCAGGCCCGAGGAACAGCCACAGAGTAGGACGAGCATGGCAGACGTCCCTGGCGCTCAGCGAATGTCTGAGTGAGAAGGTGACCTCCACCCGTCTGTGAATTCTAACCCTCTCTGTCCCTGGAGCTGGGGGACCCTGGACAAGGCCCTGCCCCTTTCCAGGTCCCTGTGGTCCCCGTCCAGCCTGCGCGAGGCTTGGTGTCTCGGCCACCGCCCCCTCCCGACCCCCGCCTTCTCGCCCGCTTCCCCCTGACCCTGCCACCTCCCCTCCTGGCTGAGCAGATACGGGTGAAGTCCGACGGGACGGGTGTGGTCACGGATGGCGTGAAGCACTCCATGAACCCCTTCTGCGAGATCGCCGTGGAGGAGGCCGTACGGCTCAAGGAGAAGAAGCTGGTGAAGGAAGTCATTGCCGTCAGCTGCGGGCCTACCCAGTGCCAGGTGCTCGGGGGCCTGGGGAGGAGCTGGGACCCCAAGTCCCGGGTCTAAGGGAGGAGGGACTGGGGCCTGGACTCCTGGGTCTGAGGGAGGAGGGCTGGAGACTGGGCTCCTGGGTCCCCCTAGGGCTAGAAGCCAAGTCAAGCCCCTTCTCCGCTCCGCAGGAGACCATCCGCACCGCTCTGGCCATGGGTGCAGACCGAGGCATCCACGTGGAGGTGCCGGCTGCCGAGGTGGATCGCCTGGGTCCCCTGCAGGTGGCCCGGGTCCTGGCCAAGCTGGCAGAGAAGGAGAAGGTGGACCTGGTGCTGCTGGGCAAGCAGGTAGGTGACAGAATCGTGAAGCCAAACAGCAAGCTCATTAGGTTAGGTAACAAGCTTCAGGCACAGCTGGATCCAGTCCCACGTGCTCCACACCCCCTCCTCTGTCTTGGCGTCACTCTGTGTATCTCCAGGCTCACATCCCACCAGCCTAACAAACCCAAGAGAAAATAAGAATCTCTTTCCCAAGGACTCCAGCAGAGCTTCTAGAGCTGGTACTTCATTGGTCCAGCTGGAGTCACGTGCCCATCCCTGAACCAATCGCTGGGGTCAGGGATAAAACGTTCTCATTGGCCCAGGTGCCATTCATCTAGTTCCCTAGTGTGACTGGCGTAGGGTTTGGCTAGAGAGAGGCCTCTGGATTATTTAGACAGTGGGCAAAGATTTGGCATCTGGGATGCCAGGTGCCCTCATGTACTCCTGGACGAGTGACTGCCTATCTCGGGGCCCAAGTGAGGGCATGGGATCATTCTAGACCAGGAGTCAGCAAACTGTGGTCCATGGCCACCACTGATTTTATAAATAAAGTTTTGTTGAAATGCTACTGCGTTTGTTTACATAGACACTTATTGTCTGTGTCTGCTCGCGCACTGTAGCAGCAGAGCTGAGTGATTGTGACAGAGACCTGGCCCATTAGAGAAAACATCTGCCAGCCTGCATTCTAGAGAAAGGCCCAGATGGTACGTGAGACGCTCCATCAGTGTACAGTCTTCTCTCTTTCCCCACTCAGGCCATCGATGATGATTGTAACCAGACAGGGCAGATGACAGCCGGATTTCTGGACTGGCCACAGGTGAGGCCGGAGTGGGGAGCATCTGCTGAAGGCCAGGCCTGGGGGCTCAGAACACAGCCACCCCTGTCCTTGCCCTTCTGGAGGGAGGCAGGTGTAAAGCAGGATGGCTACTCCAGTGGGCAGGAAGGAGGGGCGCACAGCCAGGACACCAGGCCACGTGGTGTGGGCCTTCACATGCCGCTTCCCCAGCCTGCTGCTCCTCAACCACACCACTCATCCCTGCCTCAGGGCCTTTGCACTGACTGTTCCCTCAGTCTGGAACAGAGTTCTCTCAGATCTCCTCAGGGCTTTTCACTCCCCACCAGGTCTCTCCTCAGATATCACCTCTTCGGAGAGGCCTGCCTTGCCCACTGTCTATGAAAGTACTCACGCCCCCTCCCCAACCCCCCATTTCCCATTCCAGTCCAATAGAAATGCAAGCGATGTGGGTCATTTAAAGCTTTTCACAGCTACATTAAAAAAGTAAAAAAGGCCAAATTCATTTTAATCCTATATTGTTTCACATAATAGATCGATAATATTATTTCAACATGTCATCAATAGAAAAAATATTGAGCTGGGAATTCCCTGGCGGTCCAGTGGTTAAGACTCTGCTTTCACTACCAAGGGCCCAGGTTCAATCCTGGTTGGGGAACTAAGATCCCACAAGCCGTGTGGTGTGGCCGAAAAAGAAAAAATGAAAAAAAAATACTGAGTTATTTTACATTCTTTAGGCTTTTGGTACGAGGTCGTCGAAAACCAGTGTTGTATTTTATATTTACAGCACATCTCAATCCACATGCTCAACTTCCATAAGAAATACTTAGATTCCTAATACTCATTGTTGAAAAAGCGGATTCACGAATCCAACTTGTTCCAAACAGACTTAAACGTTTTCCGATAACTGCATCAAGTATCCTTTTTTTTTTAACAGCTTTATTGAGATAAAACTGACCTGTACAATAAACTGCACACGTGTAATGGGTACAGTTAGGTAAGCTTTGACACGTGTTACACACCCATGAAACCATCACCACAATCATGATAATGGATCTTGCTTATTGGTTTTAAAATGTAAATTAATGAAATAAAATGAAAAATTCCATCCCTCCCTCGATGGAACTAACCAAATTTCACATGCTCAGAAGCCACGTGTGGCCAGTGGCCACTGTGTATTTACTTGATTACCGGTGGTCTTCATTGCAGGATAAATGCCCCCCAAAGCCGGGTCCTTGTCGGTTGTGTTCATGGTGCATCCCCAGAGCCGGGCTCATGGGACATTCCAACTAAGACCTGAAAGATTTGTCCAGTGAATAAGTGAACGGAGAGAACAGGTTGGTTAGACAGAGAGGGTGTAGGTCACGTCGGGAAATGGTGGTTCAGGACCGAAGGGCAGAGGAGCCTTGGGCCAGAGAGTGGGTGCTGAGGGGGCCCCAGTGGATGTTTCGAGGATCAAGGTACACAGAAGGCTCTGTTGTTGGCTCAGCAGAGGGACCTCAAAGGGAGCTCTTGGGGACAGAAAGGTGGGCACGTGAGTCCATGACATGGAGCCTGGAACCAGGCTGGACACATTTTTGAGCCTCTCTCTGCCTCAGTTTTCCTCATCTGTAAAATGGGGATAATAGCACTTACCTCATAGAGTTCCTGTGAGGATCTGATGACTTAATACAGTCGCTTAGAACAGTGCCCCAAACTCCATACATGTTCATTATCATTAAGGAAGGGTGATCCAACGGGCAGGTTCAGGACATTAGGACCTACACCCTGGGTCCCAGGAAAGACCCTCCCCTGGAGTTTTGAGTTCCCTTCTTGTGGCTTCCTCCTGTTTTTAAGCTTGATGTCTGTAGGTCACCTTGCGGGACTCCCACTTCTGTTCTCATTCATTGGCCCATCCGTGTGCTGTGCACTCAGCAGTGGCCTGCTCTGTGCCTGCACTGGGTTAACCTCACCTGTGCTCCCCCAACGCTGTCCCTCCCCAGGGCACATTTGCCTCCCAGCTGACGATGGAAGGGGACAAGGTGAAAGTGGAGCGGGAGGTCGATGGGGGCCTGGAGACCCTGCGCCTGAAGCTGCCTGCCGTGGTGACCGCTGACTTGCGGCTCAACGAGCCCCGCTACGCCACGTTGCCCAACATCATGGTGAGTGCTTGGCAGGTGGGCCACTGGGGGCCTGGGGACGGGTGAGTGCAGCAGGCCCAGTGCCTCCCTGGTGGTCAGGTGGGAGGAGAGAGGACCCAAGAGACGTCTCCTCCAAAGGAAGGGGTCACCCGGTCACTAACGGAGTGGGTTCACTGAATCATTTCTGCCAATAGTGAGAGTTCGAGGTTGCGGGGCAGTGGCTGTTTTGGCGAACAGGGAGGGTTTGCTGGTTACCTCAGCCAATAGAAAGGCTTCACTGGACTCTAGGAAGGGTTCCCCTCTCATTCCAACCAATGGGAAAAGTTCACTGTGTGCTCTTAGCCAAATAAGGAGGATTCATTAAGTCATCTTGGTTTTGTCAGGGAAGGTTCCCCTGGTAATCATTACCAACAGGAAGGCAGCATTTAGGCCATCATGGCTAACAGGAAGAGTTCACTGTTCATCATGGCTCTAGAATGGGTTCATTGGGTCATCTCAGCCAATAGGAAGAGTTCAATGTATCATCTCAGGCAATACGGAGGGTTTAGCGTGTCATCTCAGCCAATAGCGTTTAATGTGTCATCTCAGCCAGTAGGGTGAGTTCAGTGTGTCATCTCAGCCAGTAGCGTTTAATGTGTCATCTCAGCCAATAGGGTGAGTTCAGTGTGTCATCTCAGCCAAAATGGAGAGTTCCGTGTGTCATCTTAACTGACAGGGGGCGTTCAGTATGTCATTCCATCCAACAAGGAGGGTTCATTGAGTCGTCTCAGCCAGTAGGTGAGTTCAAGTGAGTCATCTCAGCCAGTAGGAAGGTTTCCGTGTGTCATCCTAGGCAATAGGGAGGGTTCAATGAGTCATCATCTCAGCCAACAGGGAGAGTACAATTGGTCATCTTGGCCAAAAGTCTATTGAGTTATTATTGCGAGAAGAATGACTTTGCCAGTCCGTTCCAGCCAGTGAAGGACTTCCCACGGCGGTTGACTAAAGGTGGGCTCCCGCGATAGGAGGGCTCCCCAGGGCATCCCAGGCAGCAGGAATTGTCCACACCAGGTGTGGCCCTGTAAGAGGTCACGTGTGCCCTGGCCAGTGGGCAGGTCCAGAAGGGTTCAACCAATGGGAGTGGTTCTGCAGACGTGGCACCCATGGAAGGGGGCTGCAGGAGTGTGGGCAGGGGCTTGGGCAGCCCTGTGAACCGTGAGCCTCCCATGTGCAGAAAGCCAAGAAGAAGAAGATCGAAGTGATCAAGGCTGGGGACCTGGGTGTGGACCTGACCTCCAAGCTCTCCGTGATTAGCGTGGAAGACCCACCCCAGCGCACAGCCGGTGTCAAGGTGGAGACCACAGAGGACCTGGTGGCCAAGCTGAAGGAGATTGGGCGCATTTGAGCCCTTTCCCTGAAACCCGGCAATAAAACCATGACTCTTGCGGCGTCTGTCTTTGTTAACTCATTCCCCAGAAACCCATTCTTTGATTCATTCAACAAACATTTACTTAAGTCTCCTGTGTGCCAGGTCCTGTGCTGGGTGACGCTGGGGAGCCAGGGGAGTCACATCCGGCCCCTGCCTGTGAGGAGCTTCCATGGTGAAGGGGGCACAGACAATGGTGCCAGGCCCTTGTTGAGACTTGGGACGCAAGAGGGAATGAGGCCGGAAGGTCTGGTCCTGGTTGGGGAGACAGACAAGCAACAGACAGTCAAAACCTAGTGTGAGGATGAAGAGCGGGGGCCTGGAGCCAGACATAGTGATTTTAGACCCTCACCCTCACACTTAGCAGCTGTGAGATCTTGAGTGAGTTACTTCCTGTCTCTGATCTTCAGTTTCCTCATGTGGACGATCGAAATAGTAAGAGCTTGGTGTAGTGGTTGGGGGCCTGGGGTCTAGAGCCCAAGGCCCTGGGTTCAGCTCCCAGCCTGGCCAGTCGCTGGCTCTGAGAGGACCTTTGGCAGGTTCCTATTCTCTGAGCTTGGCTTTCTTCCTCCATCAGGTGGAGTTAGTAATAATACCCATTTTCTGGTTGTCTGTCACGGCATGACAGACCTCTCCACAACTTGGTGGCTTAAACCAAAAATCATTTTGCTTGTAAATCTGAAATTTGGGCAGGGCTTGGCGAGGACAGCTTGCCTCTCCTCCACGTAGCATCAGCCTGGGTGGCTCAAATGGCGTGTCCAAGATGCCTCAGTCATGTGCCTGGCAAGCTGGCTGGGGATGTTGACTTGAGCTGGCTGTTGGCCAGGGACCATGATTCCTCTCCACTGGGATGATTGAGCTTCCTCACATCATGGCAGCTGCGTCCCAGCGGGAGTATTCTATAATGTGGGAAGTGGAGTATGCCAGTCTCTCAAGGCCTAGATGCAGAAACTAGCACAGGGCCACTTGTGCTGTACTCTCTTGGTCTGACAGTCACAGAGCCTACCTAGATCCAAGGGAGGGGGAGATAGACGCTATTTCTTAGTAGGAGGAGGGTTGGATTTGTAACCTTTTTTTTTTTTTTTTTTTTTAAGCGGAGCCTGTGCTCAGCGGCCATGGCTCACGGGCCCAGCCACTCCGTGGCATGTGGGATCTTCCCGGACCGGGGCACGAACCCGTGTCCCCTGCATTGGCAGGCGGACTCTGAACCACTGTGCCACCAGGGAAACCCTGTAACCATTTTAAAGCTACAAAACCTACCCCATGGGTTTTTTTGTTTTTTTAAAAAAATATCTATTTGTTTGTTTGGCTGCGCAGGTCTTAGTTGTGGCTCACGGGATCTAGTTCCCTGACCAGGGATCGAACCTGGGCCCCCTGCACTGGGGGCGCGGAGTCAACCACTGGACCACCAGGGAAGTCCTCCCATGGGGTTTTGAAGGGTAATTAATGTAGCATCTTCACAACCATATCCGACATGCAGAAAATGCTTACTCTGTATTTTAACCATTATTAGCATGGGGTGGTAGGGAAAGCTTTCAGGAGGAGTGAGCAGCCTGACCATTGTGGACCAAGCTCTTCCCTCTGGCTGTGCAACCTCCAGCAGGTCCCATGATGTCTCTGAGCCTAGTATCCTTGTTTGTAAACACCCAGCTCAGAGCATTCGGAAGTGTTCAGCCTAATGCCCTTCTTCCCCGCAGTTCCTGGACCACAGCAAATGGGTAATTATTATTTTGGTTCTTGATAAGGTGAGACTTGAAGGACAAGTTGTGGTTAAGCCAGGTTGGAGGGGGTGGGGGAGTGAGCCAGAGCTTTCAGGCAAAGGAAACTGTCCCGGCCAAGGCTGGGAGGGGAGAGAGGGCCTAAGAATGGCAGGGTGTTCAAAGAGGAAGTGCTGGAGGGGGAAAGGAGTGGGTGGGTCTGGGCCACGCAGGGCCTGGAAGTTCTGATGAGGAACTTGGTTGTCTTCCAAGGCCAGGTGCTGGGGAGCCACAGGAGGGCTGTGAGGGAGGGGGCCACTCGGGGGGGTAGAAAGACTCAAGGACCATCTGGGGGGCCACGGACTGGAGGGAGGAGGCTAGGCAAGCGGACGGAGGAAGTCAAGGCCTGTGCTGGGGTCTGGCTGGTAGAAAGAAAGGGATGGAGCAGAGAGATTCAGGGGGCAGGAGGGGTGGGATCCAGAGACTGACAGCCGTGAGGGGAAGGAACAAGGGAGGAAGGCTCCCAGCATCCCTCTAGATGGCGGAGCCACACTGGAGATGGAGAGTGCAGGAGGGTGGGGTTAGAGGGAAGACTCTATGTTTAGTGGGACATGGGGCATGTTAAGACCTGGGGGTTGAGGAGACACAGTTCCGGCTCTCAGGAGAGGGAACTGGGTGGAAGATAACCCTTTGAGACTTGGCCCTGAGGGCAACAGGGGACCATGGAGAGCAGAGGGGGAGCAGGGTCAGACATGGGTATTTGAAGATGTAGGCAGGACAGAGTGGACCAGACGCCAGGAGGCTGGGGGCGGGGTGCTCTCTCAAAGGGCAGCTGACCCTCCTCCAGGAAGTCTTCCTGACTTCACCCCCCCACCCCCCTCCACAAATTTGTTACTAAGTTTCCAGCTGGGACTCCAGTCTCACCGTCTGCCCCCAGGGTGTGGGGAGTGCAGGGGTTACGCTGGGCCTCCCCTCAGTCGGGACTAGCTGATGAGGACAAGTGGGGTGGGGTGGGTGTCTCAGCCATATTATCTGGGTGGGGGATCCTGGCACCTCCCACTGGATCTGGCTCCCTTCCCCGCCCAGGAAGCTATCCGTCCTGTTGGACTCGTCTAGCCCGGGAGGAATGGGTGCAGGCCCTGGGTCTTGCCCCGGTTTCCTCGCGGGTGCAGCTGGCACCATGGGCACCTCACGGGCTCTGCTGCTCTTCCTGCTGCTGGGTAAGCCCCCCACCCAGCCCCTTGCCCACCATTTCCCTTTTCTGCAGCCCAACAACTCCCTCCCTTCTTTTTCCTCTGCAGCCTCGGGAGTAAGGGTCCTCGCCTTCAAAGCCTCTTCAGGAATTCAGAGAACCAATCTCTCCTCGGACTCAGAAAGATCTTCCCAGGGCCCGGGTTTGAAAGTTCCCTCCATCAAACCCCCCAGCTGGAAATTTCCAGATCAGTCTCCAGGTTCAAAAGCTGATATCCCTCATTCTGAACGGTCTCCTGAGGTGCTGAATTTGAAGGACGTGCCCGGGTCCTTCCGGTCCACTGTTTCTGCTGAGGGCAAAAAGCTGAAGCTGGACTCCTTCTCTGGAAAACCTGGTTCCAAAGTAGTTCCTCATGCCTCGGGTTCTCGAGTTCCTGCCCCAAACCCGGAGCCTTCCTCCTCTGTTAAGACCCCAGCTTCCAACAGGCAAGTCCCCAATACGAACATCTCTGTGGAGACCCCAGTTTCAAAATTCTCCCCTGAGGATGCGGATCCCAAAGTTGCCTCAAGCTTATCCCCGCAAGTGGGGGGCCCTCTTGCGGTGCTGGTGGGGACCACAATCCAGCTGCCTCTGCTTCCAGTTCCTGGCCTTGGTCCCCCTTCCCCTCTGGTGGTTTGGCGCCAAGGTTCCAAGGTGCTGGCAGCTGGGGCCCTGGGGCCAGGGTCCCCTCTCATCAGCCTGGACCCCACGTACAAAGGCCGCCTACGATTTAACCAGACCCAAGCGAGTCTGGAACTCTCCTCTGCCCAGCTAGAGGATGCTGGGGTCTACACAGCTGAGGTCATCCGGGCCGGGATCTCCCGGCAGATGTGGGAGTTCATTGTGCGTGTATATGGTAAGTGGGCCCTGAGGTCCAGAGTGCTGGCTGCAGGGGCTGCTGTGGGCAAATTACTGCTCTTCTGAGGATGTGTTTCCTGCCCCAGAGGAAGGGGTTCCTAGACAGGGGAGAGAGGACTTCTGGGCTGGAGGGAGGGAGAAGAGGAGCTGGGGGTCAAGACAGGTGCTTGAGGGAAATTGGACCTGGGGACCAAAACTCCTGGGAGCCCGGACTCCCAAGTCCCAGAGAGGGGAGAGCTGGGGACTCAGACTCATGGGTCTGTGAGAAGAAGAGGACTCTTGGGGCTAAGAGGAGGGCTAAGAGGGGGCCTCGGCTGGGGCGAAGTCCTGGGTGTAAGAGGTGGAGGGGGCTGGGGCTCCCTGGTGCTAAGGGACGAGGGGGCTGAGAACCGAGTCCTGAGTCCGTTCCCCCTCTCCCAGAGCCCGTGTCCAACGTGTCGGTGAAGCCTGAGGCCCCGGAGACCGAGGAGGGGGCGGCGGAGCTCCGGCTGCGCTGTGTGGGGTGGAGGCCGGGTCGCGGGGAGCTGAGCTGGACCCGGGACGGACGCGTCCTGGAGGCAGGGGACCCTGCGGGAGTGAAGCCACCCCGGATCCGCGTAGAGGGCGACCAGCTGCTCATCGCGCGCCCTACGCGCAGCGACCACGCCCGGTACACCTGCCGCGTCCACAGCCCCTTCGGCCACGCGGAGGCCGCGACCAACGTCAGTGTTTTCTGTGAGTGCGGCGGTACCTCCGGTCGGGGACAGGGATCTGAGGGCTCAGGCTCCTGGAGTCCCTGGGGAGGAGAGGGCTGGAGGTCCAGTCTCCGGAAATCCTGGAGGAGTCCCAGTTGACCCCGACTCTCGCGGTTCCGACCCCCTTCCTCCGCCTAGACGGCCCGGATCTGCCGGTCATCACTGTCTCCTCCGACCGCGACGCCGACCCCGCCCTCTTTGTCACCGTGGGCAGCAACGTGACCCTGCGCTGCACCGCCGCCTCGCGGCCACCGGCCGACATCACATGGAGCCTGGCCGACCCGGCCGAGGCCGCGGTGCCCGCCGGCCCGCGCCTCCTTCTGCCCTCGGTCCGGACCGGCCACGGCGGCGCCTATGCCTGTCTCGCTGCGAACCCGCGCACCGGTCACCGCCGCCGCTCGCTGCTCAGACTCCTTGTGGCGGGTGAGAGCCGCGGGGTGGATGGAGGGGCGGGGCCAGCCAGGAAAGGCGGAGATGCCCGGGAGAAGGGGCGGAACCAGCAAGGGACTGGGATACCCGGGGGGGGATGGGCGGGGGGAAAGAGCATGGTGGGGCGTGACCGGCAGGGAGGGGCGGAGATCCCAGTAGAAGGAACGGGGGGGGGGATGCACAAGAGAAGGGGAGGAGCAAGGATGGCCAGGAGAGGGGGCAGGGCCAGCACCGAGAGGGCGGAGCTTCCTGGGGATGAAGGAGTAGTCAAGGAAAGGGACTAAGTTGCTTGGGCCAGTAAGTGGGATCAGCAAGAGAAAGAAGTTACCTGGGAAAGGGGGCAGGGTCACGAGAGAAAGGGGTGGAATCATTCTAGATGTCCAGAAAAGGGGAGGGTTCAGTAGGAAGAGGCGACTCGTGGAGTAATCAAAGAGGGGGGCCAGGGCTTCCCTGGTGGCGCAGTGGTTGAGAGTCCGCCTGCCGATGCAGGGGACACGGGTTCGTGCCCCGGTCCGGGAGGATCCCACATGCCGCGGAGCGGCTGGGCCCGTGAGCCATGGCGGCTGAGCCTGCGCGTCCGGAGCCTGTGCTCCGCAACGGGAGAGGCCACAACAGTGAGAGGCCCGCGTACCGCAAAAAAAAAAAAAAAAAGAGGGGGCCAAAGTAACCTGGTAGAAGGGGTGGAGCTAGAGAAAAGGTCGGGGTTACGTTTGGAAGGACAGGGATCAGTGTGGGAGGATGAAGTTTCCTTCGGAAAGGGGGGCAGTCAGTGGGGCTGCGACTGCCCACTTAGCCCAGGAGTTGCCGGGGAAAGGGAGCGGGGTCTGCAAGAGAACGGGGCAGGGTCAGTGCCTACAGGGCGGGGCCAGGTGAAGAAGGAGTGCAGTGAACGCGCGAGAGGCGGGGCTCGAGGGGAGCTGGGAGAGAGCTGACTGACCCCTTGAGCTCTCCCTCCCCTCTACAGATCTGCCCCCCGGGTCCCCACAGTGCTCAGTCGAAGGGGGTCCTGGGGATCGCGTCCTCCTCTTCCGCTGCTCGTGGCCCGGCGGGGTCCCTGCCGCCTCCCTGCAGTTCCAGGGTCTCCCCAAAGGCGTCCAGGCGGAACCGGTGTCCTCGGTGCTCCTGGAGGCTGTCCCCGCCCACCCCCGGCTCAGCGGCGTCCCCGTCACCTGCCTTGCTCGCCACCTGATGACCACGCGCACCTGCACTGTCACCCCGGGTGAGAGCTTCTTTCCTGTTTCCCGAGGAGGAGGGGCTATTTCTTTGCTCCACTAGAACTTGAGAAAAGGGGACTTCCCAACGACAGGAAGAGAGATTTCCTCTATCTTTAACCCTACAGAAGGTCGGAGGTTTTCCTATACCTAAAGCAGGGGCGGGGCCAAAATTTCTTTCCTGGACGGAGAGGGCTGACACTTTCCCACGTGTTCAGAGCAATACACGTTGAGAATAATATGAGTCCCCAGGCCAGGGCCTGGCCTGTCTCACGAGCTTCCTAAGTCCTTGTAAGGAAATCAGATGGATGAATGAGGGAGGGGGTGAAAGGCAGATCTTCCTCTTTTGGCTAAGGCGCCCTATTAGATTCATCAGAGGGCACAGGACCTGTTCTCTTTCTTGATTGGGTTTGTTCCACCCACAGAGGCCCCTCGAGAGGTGCTGCTGCATCCGGTGGTCGAGGAGACACAGTCAGGGAAGGTGGAGGTGGCGCTGCAGGCCTCTGGCTGTGGCCCCCCTTCTCGAGCATCTTGGTCCCGGGAAGGGCGGCCCCTGGCCTCCAGAGGCCGCGGGCACCTGCTGCTCAGCCAGGATGGGCAGAGGCTCCTGATCGGCAACTTCAGCCTGAACTGGGACTTGGGAAATTACTCCGTGATGTGCAGTGGGGCGCTGGGTGCTGGGACCGACAGGATCACCCTCACTGGTGAGCCCCATCCTTTCCTGGAACCCAGGTCCTCCAGCCCTCTCTTCTCTCAAACCCAGGAGACTGGGATTCCAGCCTGTTCCTCCCTCAGACCAAGGAGCCCAGGCCCTCAGTTCCCTCCTCCCTCAGACACAGAAATCTTGGTCCCTGGCCTCCGCCGACCCCAGACCCTAGAACTCCCACCCCCAGATCCCTGACCCGTCAGGGAATCCTGGACCCCAGTCACTTTTTCCATGAAACCCTCAGACCCAAGAGTTTGGGCCCCCAGTCCCTTCCTTTCTTAGACCCAGGAGTTGGGGTCTCCAGACCCTCTGTGCCTGGGACCTAGGAGTCCAGGCCCGTGGCCCCCTTTCCTCTCCCTGCTAGGACCCATGAATCCAACCCCCACCTTGATTCCACCCCCGCCCCCTCCCCAGGACCTTCTATCTCCTCATGGAGGCTGCAGAGAACCCGGCATGCAGCAGTGCTGACTTGGGATGTGGAGCGAGGGGCCCTGATTAGCAGTTTCCAGATCCAGGCCCAGGAGAGCCCTGACCTGAGCAGAGCCACCATGTCCAAGGACTGGACCACCCTGCTCACCCTCGGACCTCGGGATCGCTCAGCTGTGGTGCCCCTCCTTCCTCAGAAGCCCCAGGTCTGCGTCTTTCGTATCCTGCCCACTCTGGGGCTCCAGCCAGGGACCCCATCCGACAGCCGGGTCTGCTATGCCGGTGAGTTGGAGCCGCTGGGCTTCGTCCTGGGCTGAGAAGCCCTTGTCGTGGGCTCCCTCCTGTCAGTCTGTTTTGTTGGATCTTCCTTCTTTCTCTGTGTTAGTTTCCTGGGGTTGCTGTAATAAGGTACCATGAAGTGTGTGGCTGGAAACAACAGAAGTGTATCTCTCCTAACTCTGGAGGCCAGGAGTCTGAAATCAGGGTGTCTGCAGGGCCGTGCTTTCTCCGAGACTCTGCGTAGCCTTCTTGCTTGCCTCCTTCTAGCTTCTGATGGTGACGGTCAATCCTTGGCACCACTCCAGTCTCTGCCCTCAGCTTCCCACAGCCTCCTCCTCCCTGTGTGTGCCTCTGTCTTCTTTTTTTAAAATATAAATTTATTTATTTATTTGTTTTTATTTTTGGCTGTATTGGACCTTCATTGCGGTGCACGGGCTTCTCATTGCGGTGGCTTCTCTTGTTGCGGAGCACGGGCTCTAGGCGCGTGGGCTTCGGTAGTTGTGGCGCGCAGGCTTAGCTGCTCCGCGGCATGTGGGACCTTCCTGGCCCAGGGCTTGAACCCGTGTCCCCTGCATTGGCAGGCGGATTCTTAACCACTGCACCACCAGGGAAGCCCCGCCTCTGTCTTCTTGTAAGGACACAAGTCTTATCAGATTAGGGCCCACCCTCATGATCTCATCTCGACTTGATTGGTTGAATTGTGTCTCCCCCCAGAGACACTGTAGTCCCCTTTTATCCTCGGTTTTGATTTCTGAGGTTTCAGTTACCAGGGGTCAACCGTGGTCTGAAAATATTCCATGGAAAATTTCAGAAATCGGCGATTCGTAAGTTTTAAATTGCGTGCCTGAGCAGCGTGGTGGACTCTCACGCTGGCCCCCTCCATCCCACCTGGGATGTGAATCACACCTCTGTCCGGAGTATTCTGCCTGTTTGAAACTGTCTCAGTTATCAGCTCAACTGTCACGCTATGTCAGTGCTTTCGTTCAGGTAACCCTTATTTTAGTAATGGCCCCAAAGCGCAAGAGTAGTGATGCTGGAAAAAGCATAGAATACGTAGGGTTTTGTACTATCCGTGGTTTCAGGCATCCACTGAGGGTCTTGGAATGTATCCCCTGAAGATAAGGGCAGGGGGAACTACTGTATACTGACGTCCTGACCCTCAGTACCCGTGAACATGACCTTCTTTGGAAAAGAAGTCTCTGCATATTATCTGGATTACATCTGCAAAGACTCTATTTCCAAAGAAGGTCACATTCACAGGTACTGAGGGTTAGGATATCACTGTATCTTTTTTGGGGAGACAGTTCAACCAGCAACACTCCCCAACTTCTAAGTATTGGATGTGTCAGCCCTCAGCCCTCTTCTCCACCTATATTTCTCCCCAGTGTGGCCTGTCCACTCTCATCACCTTATATATCATTAATACTCAGATGACTCTCAAATGTCTGATCTCCAGCCCAGACCTCTGAACTCCAGACTTGACATCTTCACTTTGGATGTCCAGCTGGCATTCCAGACTTTACATGTCCAAAATAGATCTCTTGAGGTTTTTTTCTCCCAAACTACACCCTCCCCCCCACCCCCCACCAACTCTCCAGTCTTCCCATCCTGGGACAGGGCACCACCCAAGTGCTGACATCACCTCCAACATCCCAAATACCAGCAGGGTCCCGTCGCTTCCTTCTGAAATGCTTTCCCAATCCGTCCACTTCTTTCCGTTACACTCTGGTCAGACACCACCATCCTCTCTTGCCTGGACTGCAGCAGCCATTTACCTGCTCTCTCTATGCCCCCTCTTGCCCTCTTACAATCCATTCTCCAGGTAGAAGCCGAAGTTATGCAAATCTGATCACGTTGTTGCCGCCTTGCTGAAAAGCCTTTCGTGCCTAGGCTCTGGCCCCTGTTAATCCCTCTAACTTCATCCTTTACCTCTTCCACCTTCATTCTGTGTCATCCACCCACAGTTTTCATTGAACGCAGAAAACTCTTTCCTACCTCTGAGTCTTTGCATGTTCCGTTCCCCCTGCTTGGAACACCCTTCCCCCTGTTTAGCATGCCCGGCTCCTTACTCCCCAGGTCTCTGCTCAGATGTTCCTCAAGGACCTTCCTTCACCCACTTTTCTAAATGTCACCTCCCCTTCCATATTTTCTATCATAGCCCATTGATTTTTTCTTCTGAGCACAATCTGAAATTATGTTATTTATTTGCACATTCGTTTCTGATTTCCTCCTAAAATGAACCCTCGCGATAGCAGGTATCTTCGTTTGCTCACCAACAGAGCTTCACCACCTGGCAGAATGCCAGGCACACCACATTCACTAAGGAAATGTTAAATGAATTGAGAGTGCTGGGGTCCCAGATTCCTGGGTTCTGACGGGGGGCTGAGGCAGGGGGCTCAGGAAACAGGTCCAGATTTGGCCCCCGCTCTCCTTATCCTCCTTCTCTTGGTCTCTTCCAGGCCCCATCCTGGGCCCCGGGGCCATCGCTGGCATCGTCCTGGGCTCCCTACTGGGCCTGGGACTCCTGGCAGCACTTCTCATCCTGGGCATCTGCTATCTGTGCCGCTTTCAAGGTGAGTGAGTGACCGAGTCGTAGGTTCCCTACAAAGAGTCCCATTGGTTCAGCATCTGAACCAATCAGCAGCAGTTACCTCATCCAACCTGCCTGCCTACCTCCATATCAGCCAATCAGCGTAAGGCTCCACCTCTCAGCCCAGTTTCCCTTGCCGTTGACTGCGTGGGGGTGTCAGAGCAGCCAATCAACTGCTTCTATTTCTCTTCCTCCTCCCTTTCCCAGGAAAGACTCCTAACAGAAAGAAGCGTACGCCCAGGTTGACCCCTGTATTCACCGTACCGGAAAATAAGATGCAGAGCGTGACCCCAGAGCAGACCCCACAGCCTCTGCCCCTCGAAGTTCCTCTGGAGGACCCTAGCCCAACCAGGGCCCACCCAGTGAGTGTGGGTGCCCCAGTGTCCTGGAATGGGGGTGGAACTTTTTGTGTTTTAGTCAGAGGAGATGGTTTGAATTCTCTTCCTCCAGCTCTTCTTATTGGTTTACAAAATCGGTAGATTTTCCCTGTCTTTTTTTTTTTTTTTAATATATAAAAGTTGGACAGGACTTCCCATCCAATTTTTATATATATTAAAAGAAGTGCGAAATTCCAATTCCCCCCTCTGCCAAATGAAGGAAAACGCCTTCATTCTTTTCCATAAAAATTGGCAAAACTTCCATTTTCTCTCCGAAGTGGGATAGAACGTCTTCTTCCCCATAAAATTTGGGTTGTTGCATGTCTTATCTCTCCCAAGGGTGGCTAGACACTTTTTCCTCCTTGCAAACGGAGGGAACTCAGCTAATTTTGGAATGGTGCGAGCTAGCTCTAGAAAAGGGTGAGTTATGTCACATCCAGGGCAACCCCTGAAGTTGTCCCCCTTCCCTCCCTTCTCTTCCAGGCCTCTGGTCCGAGGACAGTCAGCTTTCCACGTGGGGACCCCAAGATTGCTCGGACAGCCACGCACGTGTGACCAGGGCTAGTGGCCTGCTCTGCGCAGAACTTTTGGGGCGGGACTTCCTGTTTCACTCCAGCAGCAGTAGGGGACCTCCTGTCCTGTTGTGACTGAAGGTTGGACCCGTAAGGTGGGACTTCCTGTCTCCCTCTCTCAGCGCAGAAGACTCGCCTTGTACTTGTGCAGCTAAGGAGATGGGACTTCTGGGCTAGGAGAGACTCCTGCTGACCTAACAGTGTGGCCTGCACAACCTCCAAGCAGTCAAGGACCTGTGGCCGACTGGGAGGGCTTGCTGTGCTGCCCCGAGCTGGAGAGGGCGGCCTGCCTCCATTCTCTAGAAAGGTCTTCCTATGTCAACGTTTGCCTGCTTCAGGCCACACTCCATCCAGCTCCCGGGGTCTTCATCTTGGATCAGATCGCGTTCCTCTTCTCTTTAAGCCCTTCTATGGCTGCCCGTTGCCCTTCAGATATTGTCCAAACTCCTCATCATGACCTTCAAAGTCTTGTGGTTTGGCCTCTGTCAGCCTCTCTGACCTTCCCTTCCAGAAGTTTCACCCCTGCTTCTCTCCACCATACTTAAGTTTGCCTCCAGGCCTTTGCTCCCAGAGTGTACTGTGCCTGGAGCAACATTCTTTGCTCTGTGTCATTCATTTTTTTTGTGGTACGCGGGCCTCTCAGTGTTGTGGCCTCTTCCGTTGCGGAGCACAGGCTCACGCACAGGCTCAGTGGCCATGGCTCACGGGCCCAGCCGCTCTGCCGCATGTGGGATCCTCCCGGACCGGGGCACGAACCCGCGTCCCCTGCATCGGCAGGCGGACTCTCAACCACTGCGCCACCAGGGAAGCCCTATGTCATTCATTTTTCAAGTGTAAAGGTAACCGTTACCATCTTAGAGGACCCTTCCCTAACCCATGACCCTAACGTGCCTCAGTCACGGGTTTAGGTCCCAGAGGCCCTGAACCACCTGCTCCTCGTAGTTAAACACATAACTATTTGTTTAGCCTCCGACCCCCTCTTAACCGGGAGCTCCACGAAGGTGGAGACCGTGTCGTTATCCTCAGCGCTTAACACAGAGTTTGGTGCACAGCAGGCCATCCATATTTGTTGACTGATCAAGTATTTGGGGCCAGTGAAGGACCGGGCTTGCCGCTACCATCCCCAGCAGGATGGCCTCCTTTTCCACCTGGGTTTCTCATTGGAAATTTAAGGAGTGCATCAGTGAAGATTCTTTCGGCTGTAAGTAACAAAATAAATGATGGCAAGGGATGGAGGTAGGTGGTTTCAGGCTGACTCAGCAACTTAGTGACCCCATCAAGTACCTGGGTACTTTGTGTCCTTCTGCTCTGCCACCCTCAGTGGGTCAGCATGTTGCCTCACGTAGCAAAATGGCTGCTGCAGCTCAGATCTTCACGCAACTGTATCTGACGACAAAAGGAAGGGAGCAGCGTTCCTCTCCTCTCATGAGTGGGGGAACAAATTTCCTGGAAGCCTAACAGTAAACTTCCCTTACGTCTCATTGAGCAAAAACTGGCCACATCACTGCAAGGGAGGCTGGGCAACCAAATATCTCAGCCTGTATCGTGGGAGGTGGGCAAAGAGGAAAGTGGCCACAACTAAAGTACAGGCAACCAGCGTCTGTCTCAAGGAAGGAAAGGATTCTGGTTAAAGATTGGGGTGGAAGAGGCCTTTAGGAAATACAGTCCTTGGATCTTTTTAAAAAGGTGGTGGCTGGGGTCCTGGATACCTGGACTCTCTACATCTGTATCAGCTAGAATTTTCATTTCCTTTTTAATCACTAGAAACAGAAAACCTAACATGAGTTGGCTTAAACATACATGGGATGTTATTGCTTATGTAAGTGAATGTGGGCATCAGGTTAAGTTTTGATCCACTTGCTCCAGTGATGTCACATGGACCCAGTTTCTCTAGACCTTCCACTCTGCATTCCATAGTGTTTCTATCATTCTCAGGCTCCACGTGTTGTCTTCCCCACCGTGGCTATCCCCATAGACCCAAGATCTCTCCATGCGGTGGGGAAAAGGAACCCTGCAGATCCAGACTTCACGCCATTGAGCCGCGTGAGGCAGCAGAAGAGCGTCTCTTCTTAGGAAATCCACACAGCTCTGCTGTTCACTCTCTCAGTGGGCTGGCTGGGTCACGTGCCCACCTCTGAACCAGTCACAGTGGGAAGCGGGCTATGCTGAGTGGCTTAAGCCAATCGTGCCACCTCTGCAAATGGGTCAGTTGCAAATCTACCAGAGAGAAAAGGGAGGGCAGAAGTGACGCTGGGGAGGCACCACCCATGACCGCAACTCTGCCCTCCACTCACCCATATCCTTAATGACATTGACACCTGCAGGCGGAGGCTTTGGAAAAAGGCGTTTATTGGTGTGGTGGTCTCAACACTCCCCATGACTTGGAACACACGGCCCCCAGGGCCCCCCGCCCCCCCTCCCTTGCACCCCTCCCCCTGCCCGCCCTGTCCCCCGGACCCTGGGAATGGAAGACAATGTGGGATGGGGTCCACGCCCCCGTCTGAGGTACAGTCACTGCCCCTTGCCCCTCTGCCCCTGCTCTGCCCTCTCTCCCCGTCCCAAGCTCTGGGTGGTGTAGTTCAGGGTGGGTGTTTATAGAGGGTCTCCCGGGAGTTGGAGCTGGTGACTTGGCATCTTGGTCTGGGCTCAGGATGTCTGATGCCTCTCTCTCCCCCACCTTGTGTGATGTGGTGTGCCAGGGCGGGGTGTTCCTACAATCAGAGCCCCTTCCTGATAACAGTTGCCCATCCTGGGGGGAACTACAGCTGGTCACCAGCTACAGGACAGCTGGAGCCGGGGGGCTATTGCTGGTCACAGTCGCTGGTGTGTGTGTGTGCGTGTGTGTCTGAGTGTGTGTGAGGGTGGTCAGGTCAGCCTTTAGGAGGTTCAGCCGGTGGAGAGGCCAGGGAGTGGTAGCCCAGCAAGCCCACACCTGTGGGCCAGCTGCAGCTGGTTGGCGCTGCAGGTGGTCGAGGGGAGTGGGGGCAGGGTAGGGCAAAGCACTGAGACACACAGGTGACAACAGGCACCAGCCTGACATTTGGATGGAAGCACCGATTGGCCCAGGAGGGGGCCAGAAAGTCCAGGGTGGGGAGGGACAGGAAAAGTGGGAAGGTCTCAGGCCGCTGAGCCAGTGATGGGGCCTCCGGCTCCAGGCAGCCAGCCGGCTGACAGCAGGGAGGCCCAGAGCCAAGATGGAGGTCGTGCACCTGCTCACAGAGGCTGAGTGACAGCTTGGCAGGCAAGCGTGATGGCCCTGCCTACTCCCAACCTGCCCAGGAAACAGCCTATCAACAGGGTGGGGAGCGGGTGGTGTGAATGCATATATTGGGAAAGCAGGGAGCCTGGAAAACCTCTCCTCACAGCTTCCGGCACGAAGCCCCCATACCTACCTCTAGCCAGAGGTGAGAGACAGCAAGGTTGGGGGCAGTGGATGTGCGGGGTGTCGAAGAGGGAAGAGTGCTGAGCTCCCTTTCCCACCCATTCATACACACACACACATGCACACACGCGCGTGCAGGCTCACGCTCACACCCACTACACACACGCGATCCAGTTGACAGCCTGAGCTAAGAGACGGGTGTGGGGTGGCCGGGGATGGGTCACAATCGGAAAGGTGAACAGTGGCGAGAATGGCTGTAGAAAGATGCATAATTTTGCGTTATCCCTCACAGTGATGGGTTCTGTAAAGATCTTTCCTCCTTCTCTTCCTTTTCCTCTTAGAGCTCCTCTGCCCCCTCGAGACCCGCGGCGCTTGTTCCCCCTTCTCCTCTTGCTCTCGGCCTCAGACCGCCCGCGGGGGGACTCCAGGGCACTGGGTTCTTCCTACATCCTCCACCACAGCCAGCCCAGGGCGGAGAGGAGGGTCAGAGGCCCTGGGGGCCTTGGGGCCGAGTTCTCCAGGGATCCTGGGCCTGGGGAAAGAGAGAGGGTCAGGGGAGGAGGCCCAGAGTGGGGAGACCCCATGTGTGTCTCTCCCGAGCGTCTTGTCTCTGCTCTGAGGGTGTGGTCTGAGGATGCCTCCTGGGGACCTTTCTGGGCTTTCTTTCACTCCGTGTGCCTGTCCTCTGACTGTTTTAGTCTAAGCGTCTGGCTGATGACTGTCTTCTCCACCTGCAAAGCTCTCCCCACAGATCTTGGCCGGGCTGGCTTCTCCCGACCACTCAGGTCTCAGTTCAAATGTTACCCCCTCCAGGAAGCTTTCTCTGATGAGCTTATCCAATGCTACCATCCCCAATTCTATTATTTATTTTCTTTGTAGCCCTTATTGATATGCAAGATTTTTTTTTGCTTATTTATGTGTGTATGTATTCGTTGGCTTTTCATTTTACTTATGTGTCTACTTGTTTATTGCGTTTCTACTACTGCTAGACTGTAAGCTGTGCAAGTCCCTAGACCTTGGCTCCTTTGTGCATTGCTGTGTCCCGAGCACCCAATGCCTGGCCCTTAGTGGGCGCCCAATGAATGTGTCTGTAGAAGGGATCGGTTTCTTGCTCAGTCGAGGGTGCGTCTCTTTCCTAAGTTCGGGGACAGTCTGGGGTCGGCCCGGCATCTCCACCTCTCTGGCCCCGCCCACTCAGCCCCGGCCCCACCCACGCCGCTCCGGCCCCGCCCCTCCTGCCGCTCAGGGACGCACGCAGGAGCCGCATGGAGGCGCTGGACATTCCCAGCCGGTTGGCTGCGCGACACGTGTAGTTGCCGTAATGCCGGGCGCTCACGTTGGCGAAGAGAAGCATCGAGCGGGTGCGCTCCGTCTGCACCTTCAGGCCCTCGGCCGTGCCACTGCTCAGCCTGCCGGGGATCCGGGTGAGGGACCAGGCCGCAGGACCCCGGCCCGGGGCCCTCTCCAGGCGGAAAGCCCAACCCCCTGACTGTCAGGCTCCCCGATTCCCTGGAGACCCTACATTCTGTTCCCTACCCCAGCGACCCCTAGCCTCGGGTTCTAGCGCCACTCCCTCGGGCCACTCCCGCCGACGCCCCTCTCCAGAAAGCCTAGCCCCTCAGGGACACTGGACTCTCTCAGTGTGTACCTCCGACCACTAGGGGCACCCAGGCCCCGCTAGACCCCAGATGTAATGGTCCCCTAACCCTAAAACTTCTCTGCCGGATCCTCAGTATCGACCCCCATCCCAGACCTTCTTCCTGAAGAGCTGGAGGAGACCAGGCTCCAGCATTCATCATTCTGGGACCCAAATTTCCAGTAAGCCACCACAGTTTTCCTGGGGCTCAGAGGACCCCAACACCTAGAAGCCGGACCCTCAAGTTCTCAGGAACCAGTACTCTGCTCCCTCTGCCCCCCTCCCCGCGGTCCAAAGGACCAAGGACCCCCCCCCCCCCCGCCATCACCACCACGGCCGGCCCCGGTGCCGTCCTCACAGTCTGTCATCCTTGTACCACTGGAAATCCGCGGGGGGCACGGCCATAGCTTCGCAGCGCAGGAGGGCGGCCCGGCCCACGGCTGTGCGGGCGCTGGTCACGTCCGTGATGGTCGGAGGATCTGGTGAGGGACCAGGGTCAGCGAATTCTCCTAGCCGGGTGCGGACGAAGGGGTCCCACCCCCAGCCCGCTCCTCTCTCCTTACCAGGAGTCCAGGTCTCCAGCATCCCCCCCCACAAAGACTCCTTCCTCGCGCAGACTCACCCCCTTCCTCCTCCCTCACACCCTTCATCCCCAGGGACCCAGGACCCGCCCCGCTTTCGTGCCCAGTGCCAGGGGGGCTCACAGTTGACTGTGACCAGCACGCGGCGGCTGTCAGGTGCAGAGTTAACCCCGTTGTGAGTCACGCACTCGTATTCCCCGGCCTGGCCCCGCTGGATGTCGTAAATCTCAAGGATCTCACCTTCCGAGGTGAAGCCATCTGTGGGGGGAGGGGAGGGGAGGGGGCGGGGCCAGACACAAACACTTAACACGGGACAACACGGGCACAACACGGACACACATCAGCGGGGCGGACAGCGCAGGGCCTGGAGTGCCCGGGTCAGTGGGAATGGGGAGGGGCTTGCCGGGCCTGGGATCTCCTGCTAGGGGTGGGGCACAGAATGAGAATCTGGGGCTTAGTAACTAGAACCCAGTGGGGAGGGTCCTAGAATTGGGGGCGTTCAGGGGATACAGCGATCTGGGAGTCCATAACTCAGATCGTGTAGCTCACAGGACCCAGTGGGGAGGATCCAGAGTTCTGGGATCTAGCCCTCGGGGCCCAAGGAATCAGGATCTGGTGACTGGGGTCAGCAATCCAGATATCTGGGGTCTCGTGACAGAGCGCTGGCTCAGGAGACCCTTTGGGACTCAGAGCATCCGGGGATCCAGAGACTCGAGCCCCGGACTGTGGGGCTCAGGTGAACCACTAGGGGAGGATCCAAGGACCTGAGACCTAGTTACTGGGTTCTGGGGTCCCAAGGGATCTACCGATCGGCACAACTGGTCTCCAAAGACCCCGTGAGTAAGGATCTAGGGATCTGGGAAATGGTAGTAGAGATCTAGGTAGAAGGGGACTGGGTGATGTCTGGGACCTGGAATGTCCCTTTCAGGCCCCTTGGCTCTCTGTTTGGGGGCAGCCATGGTTCTTAGCCCTAGCACTGGAATCCCTTGAAGGGCTTGTTCAGACAGATTGTGGTGGTGATGTGGGGAGGGGTGGTTCTGACTCATGAGCTCTGGGGTGGGCCAAAGAGTGTGCATTTCTGTCAAGTTTCCAGGTGACGCCAATGCTGCCAGTCTGGGGCCCACACTCTGAGAACCACAGGCCTAAGGCATCTGGTAGAAATGTAGTGATGCGAGCAGGAGACGGGAGCGTGGGCCAGGGCCGTGGCTGAAACCTGGCTCTGGCCATCTAGTGCTAGGGGTCTGAATCCAGGAGAATCCTGTGAGCTGGGGGGAAAGAGACTGAGGCTGCTGGGGTCGGGGATGTGGGGCAAGCTGGGATCTAGGAGGTGATTTGGAGGAAACGCCCAGGCCTGGGATGGCACGTGGGGAAGGCTCCAAGGCTCTGGGGTCTTCCAGTGAAATAGCAGGGCCAGGGTAGGAGGGGGAAATCCAGTCATCACAAGGGTTCCGGGGGAATCAAGGGAGGGGGGTCATGGGAGATCCTGGGTATCTAGCTAGGGATATGGGGAATTGAGGGGCCCAGACTGCGGAGTGGGGGAAGGGGCTTTCGGCCAGGGGTGGGGTCCTCACCTCGGAGCTGCCTCCAGGTGACCGTGGGCTCCGGCCGCCCCACGGCCAGGCAGAGCAGGTTCACATTGCTCCCCTCGTTCACGGTCACGGGCGAAGAGATATTCACGATGCGGGCGGGGACTGCAGGCCGGAGGGAAGGTCAGTGAGAGGCCAGATGTGGGCTCCCAAGACCCAGGATCCAGGCCTGGCCCCTCCTCCTTCAGACCCAGGGGTCTGGGCCCCCAGCCCCTCCTCCCTCAGACCCAGGAGTCCAGGCCCCCAGCTCCTCCTCCCTCAGACCCAGGAGTCCCCGCCCCTAATCCCTCCCCCCTCAGACCCAGGATCCAGGCCCCCAGCCCCTCCCGCCTCAGACCCAGGATCCAGGCCCCCGGCCCCTCCCCCCTCAGACCCACGGGTCTGGGCCCCCAGCCCCTCCTCCCTCAGACCCAGGATCCAGGCCCCCAGCTCCTCTCCCCTCAGACCCAGGATCCAGGCCCCCAGCTCCTCTCCCCTCAGACCCAGGATCCAGGCCCCCAGCCCCTCCCCCCTCAGACCCAGGGGTCTGGGCCCGCAGCCCCTCCCCGCTCAGACCCAGGAGTCCAGACCCCCAGCTCCTCTCCCCTCAGACCCAGGATCCAGGCCCCCGGCCCCTCCCACCTCAGACCCAGGAGTCCAGACCCCTGGCTCCTCCTCCCTCAGACCCAGGATCCAGACCCCCAGCCCCTCTTCCCTCAGACCCAGAGTCCAGACCCCCAGCCCCTCCCCCCTCAGACCCAGGATCCAGGCCCCCAGCCCCTCCCCCCTCAGACCCAGGGGTCTGGGCCCCCGGCCCCGCCTCCCTCAGACCCAGGAGTCCAGATCCCCAGCCCCTCCTCCCTCAGACCCAGGAGTCCGGGCCCCCAGCTCCTCCTCCCTCAGACCCAGGAGTCCCCGCCCCTAATCCCTCCTCCCTCAGACCCAGGATCCAGGCCCCCAGCCCCTCCCCCCTCAGACCCAGGATCCAGGCCCCCGGCCCCTCCTCCCTCAGACCCAGGATCCAGGCCCCCGGCCCCTCCTCCCTCAGACCCAGGATCCAGGCCCCCGGCCCCGCCCCCCTCAGACCCAGGATCCGGGCCCCCAGCCCCTCCCCCCTCAGACCCAGGATCCAGGCCCCCGGCCCCTCCTCCCTCAGACCCAGGATCCAGGCCCCCGGCCCCGCCCCCCTCAGACCCAGGATCCAGGCCCCCGGCCCCTCTCCCCTCAGACCCAGGGGTCCAGCTGACACTCCTCTTTCTGGAAGCAATCCTGTGTGTTCCATTCCCTCTGGGTCTGGCTGCTTCCCCAGCTGCTGGCCTTGTCTCCATCACTCCTTCTCAGTCTCTCTCCACCTTCCTCCTAACTTGGTTTCTATTTTCTATCTTCTGGCCTGAATTCCTCCTTCCCCATCTCTATTTTTATTGATTAGTATTACTATTAAAAAAATTATTTAACGAATGCTCGTACGGTGCTTCCTGTGTGTAAGTTTACAGTGTTCTACGTGTTTGGCAAAAATTAACCCATTAAACCCTCACTACTGCCTTCTGGGTTTGATGTTGCGCTACTCATCAATTCTAACACCCAGGGGCGTTTCCCACCTCCACCCACCCGTGTGCCCATTTCTCCAATCAGGATGGCTTTATGGCGTAGGACGCCAGTGTTTCACTGGGAGGGGTTTTTTGTTTTGTTTTTTTCCCCATTTCTAGCCAGGCATAAAATAAAGGTGCCCCTTCCAGCTGACGATGTTTTGGACTTGATACATGACAGCGTCATCCCTGTTTTGCAAATGCGGAGTCTGAGACCGCCCGGCTCGCTCTGGGTCCCTCAGCCCCTGGGTGGTGGCGGTGAGCTTGGAACCTGGAGGAATCTGGCTTCAAGTCGGGGCTTGTCCACGGCCCCGCTGGGCTGTCCCTGTGGTCCTGTCTCTCCAAGTGCTCCCTGCACTCCAGACCACCTCTGATGCCACGTGAGGCAGCCTCCTGCCCTCTCCGTGGATTTCTCCAGCCCCACCTCTCCCACTCTGCGCATCCAGCCCCCGCACGTGCTGTTCTTTTTCCGGGACCAGCCCTGCACCCACCTGAAGGTCTCAGCTCAGACGTTATGTCTGGGAAGCTGCCTCTCCTTGGAAAGTCACCTGCAAAGGGGCAGGGACAGCCTGCCTGGCTCCTCCTCTGTCCCCAGCCCGCGGAGCAATGCTTGCAGGTAGCAGGTGCTCCGTAAACAGGGCTGAGTGAATGAATGCGGTCTTCCTCCGAGTCCACGCTCGGCCCTGTGGCTCTCCTGCCCTAGAAGTTGCCTGTGACTTTCCCTCCCTCTGCTTGGCTGGAATTCGTGAGGGCAGGGTGTGTGTCTGCCTTCCCATGGCGGTGTCCCAGGGATCGGCAAGGACATGAGGGTCCCCTGTCCCCTGCGCCCGCCCACCCCCACCAGGGCCGCAGCTGAGGGCTCACCGTGGACGATGAGGTAGACCTGAGTGGTGTACGGCTGGCGGCGCGTCTGGAAGGAGCAGGTGTAGAGGCCCTCGTCGCCCAGCCCCACCTGGGTGATGAGGATGGAGAACTCCTCGGGCGTGTTGGTGAGCAGCCGCACTCTCGGGTCACTGGTCCAGCGGTCGTTGCCCGCGTACAGGATGTTGGAGCGGTTCAGCCAGGCCACTCGGGTCACATGCTCGTCGATGAAGCAGCTGGCGGGGAGGACGAGGGCAGGGTGGTTTTCTTCTCTCTCACACAACCCCCCCCGGCCCTCCAGGGTCCCCCGTCACGGGGGCTTGGTGGGGGGGGAGGAAGGCCCACTGCATCTCCAGTTCCCACTGCAGTCCTTGGAGGCAGGTGTGACTGCACCCACTTTACAGGTGGGCAAACTGAGCCTCAGAGAGGGAGAGCTGTGAGCCCAAGTGCACAACAGAATGACAGCTGATGCTTATTGAGTGATCGTTGTGTGTCAGAGACCCAAAAGGAGGGGGGAAAGACACACTGGGGGAGAGGGACCCAGAGATAGAAGGACAGAGACCCAGAGAGAGGGGCTCAGAGACCCAGAGAGAAGGGGACAGGGATCCAGAGAGAGGGGGACAGACCCAGACTGGGGAGGCAGAGAGCTGGGGTGTGTAACCCCGGCTCTCACCGAGCAGGCAGAGTGTGCCAGGCTCTCTAAGCTCAGGGCGTGTGTACAGACTCTTGAATCCTCACAGCAACCCAGGTGGTGGTCACCATTCCTCCACCCATTTGACAGATGGGGACACTGAGGCCCAGGGGTGGGCCTGGGCCCAGAGGCTGGGCCCCAATGACCTCTCTCTTGATGGGGAGGTGTGGGCTGTGCCTGGAGATCAGGACCATTTCCCCCCAAGGAAGGTGAAGGGGCAGCACCGTCCGGGTCTCCCTACCTTAGCGTGGCGTTGTCACCTTCGCACACTGTGTAGTTGTCCGCAGGGGAGCTGAACTCCAGGCTCTGGGACAGCAGCCCTGTGGAAGGGAGGGCAGCTCAGCTCGGCGGGACTGTACACATCTGTATACACACACACACACACACACACACACACACACACACACACACCCCTGCAGATACAGACACTTCCCACACCCCCCGGCATACACGTTCACTGTTGTTTTCAGAGACACACATGGCAGACACACTCAGAGCAGACACACGCAACACCTTCCCACAAGCCCACACTGACCCAGACAGACTGGGACACACAAACCTATGCACCTCCAGAGACAGCACACAATCACAGCACACAAACACACATGCATGTGCACACAGACACACAGACACCGATACATAGACACACTCAGAGATGCTGTGTACAGACGTGCACACACACAGACATATGCAGATTCACAATTACAGAACTGCATATGTGCAGATACAAAGAGATATGCACAGATGTGCACACAGATGTGTACGTATACAAGCACAGATACACATGTACACAGACACACGTGCAGACATGGCACAAGGCACACACACATGTTCACAGTGTACAGACACACATACACACAGATTCAAGAACCCACACATACATACACAGATATCCGCGTACACAGGCACACATGCACATATTCACAGACTCACGGGTACATAGATACACATATACACAGATACATATACGGATGTAACAGACACATGCACACGGATACACACAGTTACACACATTAATTCAGAAACACGTGGGAAGACACGCTTCAGGGAGACCCTCGACACCCACATAAGTGCACAGACGTCCAGACATGCAAGTGCAAACATGCACACAAACGCGGACGGACACGAATATCCACGCGGACACACGTCTAGCACAGACGCCCAGGATGCGCTGAGGCGTGCTACAGAGAGCCTCGCGTCTACAGACTCCCCCGTGTGCCCGTGCCCGGTGGGGCACGCTCTTGAGGGCGCATGCCCACGCCCGCCTGCGCGCTGCAGCGCCTCCCCCCGCCCCCGTCATTCATCTCTCTGTGGACCGTGGCCAGCGGCTGGACCGGGGCCAGGGAGTGGGAGCTGGGCACGCGGAGGCGGCGGATGGAGGCAGCACCAGGAGGGGAAAGGAGGCGGCCGGATGACCTTGGACGCCAGGGCGCACGGGTCTACACAGGGCTGCCCTGGCCCCCACCCCAGGATGAGGACCTAATTAATCTAATGAGTTAATTGCCCGTGCCCCGCCAACGACTCCCAGAGGCCCTCGGGGCTGGGCCAGAGCCAGTGCAGTGGGCTCGCCAGGCCCTGGGGGTTTGCAGCCCCTCACCCTGGGCTCGCCTGGGCCAGAGTCGCTCCTGTAATCTGAAGGGCCCTGGAGGGAGGGAAGGGACTTGCCCGTCCTGAGCTGTGCAGAGAGGATGCTGCCACGTAGAACCCTAGGAAGGAGGGGGCGGCCAGGGGACAGACACACACACACAGTCACCGGGGTCCAGGAAGGATGCGCAGAGCCAGCCCCGGGGCCAGGAGACAGTCCCACGCATGGCAATGGGTCCTGCTCAGCGGGACAGAGACCTAAATACTCACGCTGACGCACGCAGCCCGGGACACACACCCAGCAGAAGGTCAGTTAGAAAAGGCAGCTCTCTCCCAGAAGCACGCCTCTCCGCCACCGGAGGGACATGGTACCCTGACCCGCCCCACCATACACAACCGGCCCCACACGGGTACGCTGACACCAGCGGGTCCTCACACGCAGCTGCAAAGTCTACACGGTTACAGCCCTACCTGGAGGGCTGTCTCTCTCTCTCTCTCTCTCTCTCTCTCTCTCTCTCTCTCTCACACACACACACACACACACACACACACACAGGCTGAATCGGTCAGTGACACTACCAGCCGGAGGGCTGTGCTCATGCCCACGCCCTACCCTGGAAAGTCGTGCATGAAGATACGGCCTGTGCAGTGAAACAGCCACACAGTTGTAGCCTCTCAAATACAAAGGGGCTGCCCTGGGCCAAGAATCGGGCGCGTGCACTCACGCTGTCACCTCTGATCAGATCACACACGGCCCTATCCGCACACCCGCCACCCCCGGTCACACACATCCTAGACCAAGGTTTCTCCATCTCGGCACTGTTGACACTGGGGGCTGGGTGATCATTGTGGGGCCGTCCTGTGCGGTGTAGGATGTTCCGCAGCTCCCCTGGCCTCGACCCCCTAGATGCCAGTAGCTGCCCTGCCCCAACCAAAATTACATTGCCAGATACCTCCCAGGGGGCGAAATCACCCCACCTGCCCCCCTCCCCCCAGCCCTGTGACAGCCACTGTCCAGGGTTCAAGGAGGACAACCCCAGTCTGGGGGTTGCCGAGGAAGCTGTCTAAGGTGCCCCACTTCAGGGAAGAACCCGGGGCTCCTGGGGTGGGGAGTGGACCTCACAGAGGTGGGCAGGATCTTGATCATATGTACAGCAGACAGAAAGACAGACAGACGCACACTCCTTGCCAGAGGGATCTTTCCAACACTCGGCATGGCCCCCTGGAGTCCGGGGCCCCGGCATCACGCTCCTGCTTCCTCTCCCCTAGCGTAGCCCAGCTCTGCATTTCCCACTTTCTCTCCCCTCTCCCTCCTTCCCACTGTTTCCCATCAAAACGCTTCTCCTTCTCCAGGGACCTAGTACGTGGGGGCCTCTCCTAGGAGAGACGGCCCATCCGAGCCCATGCGAGCGCCCGCCCTGCTCCCACGGCTCCGTGGATCCGAGGTCTCCGCCTCCCCCAGCTGCCTCTCCAGGGCAGGGCCTGGGTCTCCCCACCTCCAGCATCACCCAGCTCAGCGCCTGGTCCACAGGAGGCCTCAAGAGATGTTTAATATAAAAATAAACAAGCTAGTGCACATGAGGTCCCCTCTGCAGGAATTCTGCTTGGGAAACTCTGACTCCCTACTCCCTCCAGCCCTAGTCTGTGTTCCCACAATGCCTGGACTACCTCCCTTACAGCTGTGGTGACTGTATCTGTCTCCCCCAGCAGACTATAAGTTTCTTTTTTGTTTTTTGAGCATACCACGTGGCATGTGGGATCTTTGTTCCCTGACCAGGGATTGAACACGTGCCCCCTGCAGTGGAAGTGTGGAGTCCTAACCCCTGGACCGCCAGGGAAGTCCCAGCTATAAGTTTCTTGAGGGCAGAGCCTGGGTCTGACGCAGGTCTGTATCCCCAACATCTTCCAGCACAGGGCCTGGCCTGGAAAGCCTTGGGAAATATTTGTTGAATGAGTGAATATAAATGGATTCCTACAACATGCTTTGCCACCTCTTGGACTCTTACACATGCTTCAAAACCTCAACTCAAATGCCCCCTCCTCCAGAAGGACCTCCCTGACTGTTCAAGGCAGAGAGTCTCCACTCTCTCTACTGCGTACCCTCTGACTCAGCTGGGACAGTGTCCAGGGGTGTCTTCCCTACCTGGCCGGGAGTCCCCTGAGGGCCTGAATCTCGGTTGTGTCCCCCAGAGCTGGGCTTAGCTCTGAGCAGGGAACTGTTTGTAGAGGGGATGGATGGTCTCTAGAGACTCGCTAAGAAAGCCGTAAGGAGTCTGGGCTGATAGAGCAAATGTCTGTCCCCCCGTTTCTTGGCTGGGTGACCCCCGGCCAGTCTGAGCCTCAGTTTCCCCAACTGTAGAAAGGAGAAAAACAGTAGTGCGTCCCTCGGAGGGTTTTTTGTCAGGGATTCCATGAGAACGTGCAAGCAAAATGTTTAGCTCAGCACTTAGCAAGCAAAAAGGGCCCAAGAAATGCTAGCTGTTCCTAACAGCACCTTCTTTTTAAAGAAACATCTATTGTTATCCCCCGGTTCGGTGTCGGTCCCCCGGGAGTGGAGGGAGGGGGGCAGAGCAGGTCTGGCCTGTAGGTTGCTCTATGCCCAGCACCCACCCCTGAGTCGGCGACGCATGTACAGACGCGCTGTCAGCATCTGCTCTGCCACGACCATGCCAGCATGACCAGGCTGCTATAAGAACGGACCGGGGAGCCGGGCTGCCAGGGTTGAAATTCCAGCTGTGCCACTGGGTTGCACAAGTTACTTCCCCTCCCTGAGACTCAGTTTCCCCACCTGTAAGTGGGGACGATCGTCGTGCCTCCCTCATTGGGTTGTGGGGGAGAGGATGAAAGGAGGTCACCCAAGCAACGGGCTCAATACTAGTTAAATGCTTGCAAACAGCTCTATGTGTGTTGGGTGATGGGATGCTTACGGGGCAGGTGCCAGCCTGGCGGGAGATCCAGTGGTGATGGGACAGACCACACGGGTCTCTGCCAGTCCAGACCAGTGGCTTTCATACCCGTTTGATAAACCAAGGGATGAAGGTTGCAGTGGGTGAATTCCCTTCTCTTGAGAGAAGGGGATTTCTGGGACTTCCCTGGTGGTGCAGTGGTTAAGAATCTGCCTGCCAATGCAGGGGACACGACTTTGAGCCCTGGTCCGGGAAGATCCCACGTGTCGCGGAGCAACAAAGCCCACGAGCCACAACTACTGAGCCCGCGGGCCGCAACTGCTGAAGCCTGTATGCCTAGAGCCCGTGCTCCGCAACAAGAGAAGCTTGTTGAAGATTGGCCCCTGCTCGCCACAACTAGAGAAAGCCTGCGTGCAGCAACAAAGACCCAACGGAGCCAAACAACAAAAAAAAAAACAGAAAAAAAAAAAAAAAAGAGAAGGGGATTTCTAACAAGCTGAGTGACCTTGAGTTGGAGATAAGAACCACCTGCCGCCCCTCAAAGGAACTTAGGTGGAAATGGGACCCTCCAATGCAGGGGATGCTTAGATTCCAGCATCCCAGAACTCACAGATGGGGAACCCGAGGCCCAGGGGTGTGTGTGAACTTGTGGCGGGCGTCTGGGGAGCTGGTGGCAGAAGCCCGGCTGGAGGGAGGGGTGGGGGCCATGTGAGTGCGGGTCCGTGTGGCTTTGGCAGGGAAGAGCCGTGAGAAGGGGCTGGGCCTGGTCTAACGGCCACTGAGGAGCCCCCAGAGCCCTCTTCCTCTTTGCTGATCTCCCAAGTCCTTCTTATCACTGATGCCCGCAGTCTGGTTGCAGAGCCAAGAGCCCGGGAACCTTCCACATGCTGCCTGTTCCTTTCCGCTGGTTCTCACCGCAGGGCCCTTGCCTCTGCCGTTCCCTCGGGATCTTTCCAAGGCTGGTTTCTCCCGTCCTTTCAGTCTGAACTCCCCTCAGCTGCTCAGACACCACCTGAGGTCACAAGGCCAACTTGTCTGCCGAGTCATTCTTTTTTTTTTTTTTTTCTCGGTACGCAGGCAGACCTCTCAGTGCCGTGGCCTCTCCCGTTGCGGAGCACAGGCTCCGGACGCGCAGGCTCAGCGGCCATGGCTCACGGGCCCAGCCGCTCCGCGGCATGTGGGATCTTCCCGGACCGGGGCACGAACCCGCGTCCCCTGCATCGGCAGGCGGACTCTCAACCACTGCGCCACCAGGGAAGCCCTGCCGAGTCATTCTTATTTTCTCTACGTGAATCGTCACATTCTGAAATTAGCTGTTTACTTCTGAGGTTTTTTTTAGTTTGTGGAGCTCTCTCCATCCCACTAGGATGTAAGCTCTGCGAGGGCAGGGACTTCACTGCTGTGTTTATAGATTCCCAGTGCTTAGAACAGCGACTGTGTGCTCAGTAAATACCTGTTAAATGAGCCGATGAGGCGGCGCCCCCAGTCCAGACAAACCGGGGGGGCCTGGGGGGTCACCCACGCCCAGGTTCACCCTGTCCCCACTCCGTGTAATATGGCAGAAGAATTGACCCCATATCTCCTGCAGCATCTGCTTTTGTAAGTGGATGTGTGTGTGTGTGTTGGCATAAAGAATTTAAGGGGGAAAAAAAAAAAAGGAACGATAGAATAATATCTACAGATGTTGGGGAGGTAGAGTTAAGTGGGGAAAAAAAGCCAGTTTTGCAGAGAAATGGCTTTATTTTGTTTCTATCTGGGGAAAAACATCAACAAACGAACCAATCCCTTACAGATGCTGAACTGCGTGTCTGACGGTGTAGGCGGGAGAAGGCTGGGGACGCCGGCTCCCTCTCGAGAGTGGGTTGGGGAGGGTGGGGGAGCGGGACACAGTGGGGTTTGCTCTTATGCAGATTTGCAGTGGATGCTTTCCTCCCGTAATCTGGAAACCATCCAATGAATAAAAGAGAGGAGGAGATGCAGTATCTCTTCCACTGGCTTTTGCTCAGCCCCAACGGTCAGAGGGTGGGTGAGGGGGGCTCTCTCTCTGCCTCCCTAATCCCGTCTCAGCTCATCCCCCACCCCGCCCTATCCCCCTTGCTTGCAGTTCTCTGATGGGGGACAAAAGGCTCAGAGATGGGACTGGACTTGACCTAGGTCACAGACCACCTCCTGGCTCCACTAAGATCCCAGCCCAGCACCTGTGAACAGCAGTGATTTCTAGGGTTCTGAAGAGTAGAAGTAGAAGGAAATGGGAAGTTACTTGAGAGTGAAGGAAGAGAGACAGAGAGAGAGCTAACGGGAGACAGCCAGAGACAGTGAAAGGACAGGGAGGAAAATGAGTGGGCGAGATGAGACGTGAGCTCCCAGAAGTGAATGGGGACCAAGGTACATCTCAGGGGCCAGAAAGAGGCAGAGAGACACGTGCTGTGACATGGAGACGCAGTTCCAGAGGCGGGGAGGGACACATGTGAAATTGTGCTGAGCCCAGCAGGGATGGAGAGAAGGGGACCCAGAGACAGAGACAAACGGAATGTCACCCAGAGCCAGGGAGCCTCCGGAAATGGCCGAGACGTGAGAGAGACCTAAAGAGACAAGTGACAGAGACAGAGACACAGACAGGCAGGGATGCAGACGGGTCAAGTGGGAGGGGCACTCAGACGGTCTGCACCAGGGAGGGAGTGACCCTCCGGCTCAGCATCCTGTGTCCTGTGTGTGCAGGGCCGGGTCTATGTGACCCTGGGTGTCTGCAGGTGCGGCTCCGGGTCAGACCAGGGGGATGGGTGTCTCTGTGGCTGTGCGAGCTCGGTGTGTGTGGGCGGGTGGCTGAGAGCAGCTGTCGCTGTCTCGCTGAGACTGTTGGGGGTTCTAGGGTGTTCCCGATTGTGTGTCCCTGACTCTGTGATCCTGGCTTGGAGCAGGGCCTGGGGGAATGCTCTGGAAGCACAGAATTAACCCTGTCCCCTGCCCCCTGCCTCCTTGCTCTCCCCTCCTCTCCTCAGGGGGCATCTCCTGGACCATCCCCAGGTTGCCAGCCCGCTGGGGAGACACGAGATCCAGCTACATGTCCTCTAAACAGAGACTGCCAAGTTCACTCCCCAGCACCCCCCTCCCCACTTTCCATTCTCCCCTTCCTGCGCTACGAAAGACCAGCCCCAGTCCCCCTCCCCCACTGGGAGGGCTGAGTTTAACCCTTTGACCCCGTGTTAACCCTTCCCTTCCCTCCCTCCTCAATCTGCCCGTCTCTTAGGCTCCGTCCTGCCCCGAACCCAAATATCCAGCCAGAGCTTTCCACATCTGAGTCCCCAGCCCAGCACCCCAACTTCTTGGATCTCCAGCTCCATTGCCCCCCACATAACGGCAACCGTCCAACTACTAATACTTTCTCCCAACCTAGACCACCCAGCTGGGGGATTTCAGCCGCTTCCCAGCTGGGAGACCAGACCCCACCCCCTTCTTTTCCCGGCCCTGGGACGGAGGTCTATAGACACCCCTGCCCCCTCCTCTTACTGACCCTGGGAAGACACCATCCCCCCAACCTTTCCCCAGAAACGCCTACCCCAGCCCTCAGGCAGGAACCCCCTGCGGGACCCTCTCCACGCAGAGATGAAGACCCCCGACGGGGCATCCCCCTTCCTACCCTCCTCCCACCCCCACCAACTCAGTTCAGACATTCTGCCCGGGGACCCTTACTTAGCTTCTGATCTCCCTCCCCGATCCCGAGCCGCAGACTCCCGCCCCCAGGCCGGGACCAGGTGTCCGAGACCCTCTCGCCAGCCCGGAGAAGCAGACCTCCGCCCCTAGGCCCAGGCTCGGGCCCCAGGACGCGGACCCCCGCCTCCGGGCATGGATCCAGACGTCCGAGGACCCCTTTCCCAGCCAGAGGATGCAGCCCCCGCCCCCGGGCCCAGACCTCCGCGTCCGGGGGCCTCCTCTTCCCTGCTCAGGGTTGCGCCCTCCCCAGCCCCCAATCCCCGCCCGGGACCCTGGAGTCCCGGCCGAGCCCCCCGCCCCCGGCGCTGCGGTACCTCGACTGATGACGGCCAGGCCGGCCAGGGCGGCGGCGGCGAGAAGCCGGAGCCGGGCCCCGGGCGCAGGGGGGGGCATCGCGGCAGCAGCGGCGCGAAGGGGGAGGGGAAAGGGGGGGCCGGTCCGGGGCGCGCGAGGCCTGGGGGGAGAGGGGGAGGGGGAGGGGGACCCCGCCTGCGGCTGCACCGGCCCGGGGGGCGGCGGGGGCGGGGGGAGGGGGCTGGGGGGGCGCGACGAGGCGGCCGGAGCTGCTGCAGACCCGGGGAGGGGGCGGTGCTGACGGGCAGGAAGGCCGACCAATCAGGGGAGGCGGGGGGCCAGGGAGGCGGGGCCGAGGAGGGTTGCTCTTTGGAGGGAGAGGCCTTTGTTACTGCGGCCCGGCCCCTACCCCCTCCCGCCCCCTCGATCCACAGGGCTTCCCACCTCGGATCCCTAGAACCCCGGGTCTGGGACACTTTTCCTGGAGCCCACCTCCCTCCTGCTTCAGGTCCCAATCTCATCCTCCCTCAGACCCAGAAATTCCGGCCCCCCAACCCCAGGAGTCCGGCCCCCAGCCCCCTCAGGCCCAGGAGTCTGCTCCCCAAGTCCCCACCTGCCCCAGACCCAGGAATCAGAACTCCCAGCCCCCTCTTCCTGTGGGACATAGTTCCGCTTCTCCATCTACTTTCATGAATAACACAGACTTTGGGGTGAAATTTCCTTCTTCCGTCCATCCCAACCCTCGTCCCCAGGATAATAGGGGAATGGGGAGAGACGGGGCGGGGGGGGGGGACCTGACCTTGGGAGATGGTAATCCAGGGTTCAGGTATGGAGAATCCCCACTGCTCATTCTTTCAGTCACTTGGCTGCGGGCGAGACCTTGGACAAGTCACTTCTTTCCCCAGAATCTCAGTGTCTTCCCTGCAAGATGGAATCATCTCTATTTCTCAAGGTTATTGAGAAGAATAACGGAGATTCTGGGGAGGGTGCTAGCTCAGCCCAGTGCCCTAACAACCTGAAGTTAGCTCTTCCTCCTGGTCCCACTATACATCCATTTACCGGGTATAGTCCTCCCTCCTGGCCCACCAGGTGAGGCATCCCTGTCCCCTGTGCCCCCATCTAGCCTCTGAGGCAAGAGGACAATCCCTGAGCCTACTCCATGTCTGGGGCACTTGGAGGCAGAAGGTTTTGAAGTCACCCCGTAGGGGCTGTTTAACTGCAAAAGCACAGCCATCCTCTATTCCTCCCCCCAACCCCCAAATCCAATCTGTCTGCAAGAGAAGCTAGCTCAGCCTCCACCTTCAAAACAGATCTCTACTCTGTCCTCTTCTTCCCACTCCACCCTTCCCTGAGCTGTCACGTCTCCCCTGGATGACTGCTCTGAAGGCAGCAGCCAATGCCCTGGTCTCTAGGCCTCCACCTTCAGATCCACAAGCACTGAACTCATAGACCAGCTGATGCTACTGCACTGCCTCACTCACTCAACTCCAGCTGCTGTGGCCTTCATTCGGCTCCTTGAACAAGCCCAACTTGTTCCAACCTCAGGGCCTTTGCACTTGTTGTTACCTCTGCCGGAATGCTCTTCTCACCAGATTGGCACAAGACTCTTATCATTCAGGTCTCACCTTTCAGAAGCCTTTGTTGGGACTTCCCTGGTGGTCCAGTGGTAAAGAATCTGCCTTACAATGCGGGGGACGTGGGTTCGATCCCTGGTCAGGGAACTAAGATCCCACATGCCTCGGGACAAGCCCGCATGCCACAGCTACTGAGCTCGCGCACCTCAACTAGAGAGCCTTTGAGCCACAACTGCCTTGCACACATGCCCTGGAGCCCACGCGCCACAACTAGAGAAGAGAAAATCCACCACCACAACCAGAGAGAAGCCCACGCATGACAGTGAAGAGACGGCGTGCCGCGACTAAGACCTGACACAGCCAAAAATAAATAAAGAAATTGAATAAAAAAAAAATCTTAAAAAATAAGCCTTTGTTGATCATGCTATCCAAAGTAACCCCCACTCGCAATGCAACAGCTCTCTGTGACGTCGGTTTTGTTTTCTCCATAGCCTTTACCGTTCCCTTATTTCACGTGTTCACTTGTTTGTTTCCAGTCACTTCCCTTCTCCTCCATCTCCCGCTTCCAGAATGTAAGCTTTGCTAAGGCAGGGTTTTGTGCTTTTGTTTGTTTGTTTAATTGAGGTATAGTTGATTTGCAATATTATATTAGTTTCAGGTGTACAATATAGTGATTCAAAATTTTTATAGATTATACTCCATTTAAAGTTATAAACTATTGGTTATATTCCCTGTGCTATACAATATAATCCTATAGTTTCTTCCTTTTTTTTTTTTTTTTGCGGTACTCGGGCCTCTCACTGCCGTGGCCTCTCCCATTGCAGAGCACAGCCTCCGGACGCGCAAGCTCAGCGGCCATGGCTCACGGGCCCAGCCGCTCCGCGGCATGTGGGATCTTCCCGGACCGGGGCACGAACCCGCGTCCCCTGCATCGGCAGGCAGACTCTCAACCACTGTGCCACAAGGGAAGCCCCAGTTTATTTCTTTTATACGTAGTAGTTTGTACCTCTTAATCCTCCACCCATCTTGCCCCTCCCCCCTTCCCTCTCCCCACTGGTAACCACTAGTTTGTTCTCTACATCTGTCAGTCTGTTTCTGTTTTGTTATACTCATCCGTTTGTTTTATGTTTTAGATTCCACATATAAGTGATAACATACGGTATTTGCCTGTCTGACTTATTTTACTAAGCATAATACCCTCCGGGTTCATCCATGTTGTTGCAAAAGGCAAAATTTCATTCTTTTTTCTTTCAGCTGAGTAGTATTCGTATATATACATATATGAATATTTATTCATTTATCTGTTGATGGACACTTAGGTTGCTACCATGTCTTGGCTATTGTAAATAATGCTGCTGTGAACACTGGGGTGCATGTGTCTTTTCAAATTAGTGTTTTTCATTTTCTTTGCATATATGCCCAGGAGTAGAATTGCTGGATCATACGGTTGTACTATTTTAGTTTTGTGAGGAACCTCCGTACTGTTTTCCACAGTGGCTGCACCCATTTACATTCCCCCCAACAGTGGAGAAGAGTTCTCTTTTCTCCACATCCTCTCCAGCATTTGTTATTTGTGCTTTTTGCTGATAGCCATCCTGCCAGGCGTGAGGTGATAGCTCAGTGTGGTTTTGATGTTCATTTCTCTGGTGATTAGCAATGTCGAGCATCTAGGACAGGTGTTTTGTTTGTTTGTTTTTGTCTGCTTTTGTTCAAGGCTTATCTCCAGAGCTTAGCCCAGTGACTGACACCTCGTAGGTACTCAGAAAATATGTACTGTATGCATGGGTTGATGAGTTGCTAGCCCTATTTGGATAGATGGAGAGAACGAAGATCCAGAGAGGGAAAGGGACCCACCTACGGTAACACAGCCAGGTGGCGTAAGAGCTGGTGGTGTGCCACACTGATTTGTGAGAACTGATGGTTAAGTTTTCAGGAATTTTCAAAATGGATGTTAAACCACGGTTAGCCTGAAATTGGACATGATGGAAGTATTTACACGGTGGCAACTGGCAAACACTACAAATCAGCACTTTTTGTCTGAGAGCCATTGTACCAACACACCCCTGTACAAAATCCATTGGGGTCCTGGCAAAAGGTCATTTATGGCTTCACTATGATGAGGCTTAGGTTGAGGACAGGGTTCTCTCTTCCTGGAATGACCCATCCCAGGCCTGATGACAATATGAGCGCTTCCTACACGCAGGCACCTTTCTGAGCACATTTTTACATTCTCCTTGAAGCCTTACGATGTCCCTGGGGGTGTGTCTTATCTTTACCTCTGTTTCACAGATGAGGAAACAGACATAGAGAAGTAAAAGCAGAGAAGTAAAAAAGTAAAGGAATTCCTCAAAGCTGTAGACACAGCTGAAGACATTTGCCATATGTGTACCTGATAACGCACTTATAGCCAGACTATATCAATGTAAAGAGCTCCCACAAATCAACAACAAAAGAGACCACTCAATTTTTAAATGGGCAAAAGACTTGGACAAATACTTCACAGAAAGAGGATTTCTAATAAGCACCTGAAAAAAATACCCAACACCATTAGTCATCAGGGGAATCAAATCAGGACCACTCACTAGAATGGCTAAAAGGATTGATAGTAGTAAGTGTTGGCAAGGATGTGGAGCACCTGGAACTCTCATACCCTGCAAGCTTACTTGCCCTTTGACCTCAAGGGGGGTCTGGCCAAAGGGAGGCACAGGCAGAACACTGAAGGGTGGCTGGAGAATGCTCTGGTCCTTGCCCGCTGCCCTACGTTGGGGCCTGTCAGGTGGCCCCTTGGCCACGGCTCCGGTTCTCAATAAGGCCTCAGAGACACCATTTCTCTCCTAGTTCCTCAAGGACACAGCAGAACCTGGAAGGAATCTTTTCCTTTTGTTCCTGGTTCCTAGGAGCCTTACCATCCCTGTATCCCTAACCCCGCTCGCACCTCTGTGAATGGTACCTTTATCACAAAGTCTATTTAGGAATCCCACTGGAGGTGGCTGTCTCTTTCCGGCCAGGACCCCTGCTGTCCTAACACTGTTGGGGTTTCACAGTCGAGGCCTAAAGCCCCCTGAAAATGATGTTTAGAAGGTTCAGGAGTGTGGAAGATGCTTCATTTCATACCTAACAAGTGAAATAAAGATTCTGACGGCCACAGATACTGTTTTTTCATACACTGGATAGGCAAAGTTCAAAGGACCCAGAAACACACCAGGTGGGCGATAGCAGTTGTCGACAAGAGTGAAATCGGTTCCCTTTCTATGAAGGTCACGTTGGCATCATCCCTGGAAACTATGTACCTCACCCTTAACCTCGAAAGTCCATATCCAGAATTTTCTCCTGCAGGTGTATTCTCATTCATGCCCAACGGCTGAATGTAGCATTGTCTGCAGTGCTCAGAGGACAAACTACCTAAATACTCAACAAAGGACTGGTTTGATACATTGTATGCATTGATAGGCAGCTGGTAAAGAGTGAGGTGAATGATACAGACGGTGTGGTGTTCTGTGAGTGAAAGGAAGCAAAGTACATCATGCAAATGTGTAACACACACATGTGCTTGTAGGTCCATCCTATTCCTCTAGAACAGGCTTTCTCAGTCTTGGCATCGCTGACATCTGGGGCTGGGTGATTCTTTATGGTGGGGGCTGCCCCGTGAGTTGAAGGGTGTTAAGCAGCATCCCAGGACTCCACGCACTAGATGTCGTGGCAACCCAGACGGTCCCCTGGGAAGGGCAGCATGGATCCTGGTTGAGACCCACCTGTCTGGGAGGAAACACGAGGCACCAGAACGTGTTCGTCTCTGGGGAGGAGGACCAAGCTCCAGCCTGTCTCGGAGATGCGGAGAAGTGGCCCTAATGGGCCCAGCTCCTAGGAGCAGCCAGGAGACGGCAGTGCACCCGAATGGACTTGGCTTTGCCTCTCAGGCTGTGAGCCCCTGGGAAGGAGCCTCCCCTTTCTGAAGCTCAGCGTCCTCATCCTCGAGGGCCTAGCTCCCATCTCACAAGTTTGCAGTGTGACCATAGGGAGGCTTCTGAACCTCTCTGGGCCTCAGTTTCCTCCTCTGTGAAAGGGTCACAATGACCGGACCGCAGGGCCGCTGGGTTAAGTGAATAAGGGCTGAGGGCTTGGGTCACTCAGTCCTGGCCAGTGCCATGATCATGGCTGTTGCCATCACCTCCTGAAGGGACAGAGGAGGTTTATACAAATCTGTCTTCCTGTGATCTCCTCTTTCTCTCCCTCTGTGCATCTCCCCTTCATCCTTCTTTCTCTCTGGTTTATGTCCCTGTCTCCGCCTTCTTGTCATTCTCCACCTCAGTTGCCATCTGTCTCTTTCCGTCTCTGTCTCCACCTTTCTGTCTCTCCCTCACTGTTTCTCATTCCTTCCTTCTGTTGCTCATGTAGCAAATGTTTCCCCGAGCCCCCCGGGTGCCACACTCCGTGCTGAGCACTGCATGGATGCAGAGGTGAGACGGGCCTCCCCCTGTCCAGACTGGGACCCAGGTCAACCCAGGGGTGTAGGAGGGGCAGGGAAGGGCCCTGTGAGTGGGAAATGCCAAGGCTCAGAGGTCGGCACTAAACTGCCTAAACCACCGAGTCCCATCATCTCTCAGAGGAGGATACTCTTGTCCTCATCTAGGCTGACTCACCTGCATCTCCTGCACTTCCAACTGGCCTCAGACAGGTGTGCAGTGAAGGGTTAACTCAGCAGGCCTGGGTTGTCCAAACCCTGCCCATTTTAAACAGAGGACTGGCCCCTGGGAGGGAACCTCTAAGCCCTTGGAATGTCCTGATAAGGGTGCCTTTGTTTATCTGGGGACCTGGGGCCACACCAGATAGTCTATGCTAACAGTATGATTTATGGGAGATGCCTTGAGTCATGTGGTATCAGCTTGATATCCTGGTGGGCGGTGGCCCTGGAAACTAAGAGCTACATAACCAGCCTCCAATAAAACCCTGGACGTCGAGGCTCAGGTGAGCACCCCTTGTCGACAACACTCTGTGTGTCTTGTCACACGTTGCTGCTGGGAGATCACGCAGACTCCCCGCTCCGCTGGGACAGGACCACTGGAGGCTCCTGGCCTCTCTGGGACTCTGCCCTGCGTGCTCTTCCCATGGCTAGCTCTTTTTTTCAAAGTAAATTTTTAAAATTTATTTATTTTTGGCTGCCTTGGGTCTTCGTTGCTGTGCGCAGGCTTTTCTCTGGTTGTGGCGAGCGGGGGCTACTCTTCGTTGTGGTGCGAGGGCTTCTCATTGCGGTGGCTTCTCTTGCTGCGGAGCACGGGCTCTAGGTGCGCAGGCTTCAGTAGATGTGGGGCAGGTGGGCTTAGTTGCTTCACGGCATGTGGGATCTTCCTGGACCAGGGCTTGAACCCGTGTCCCCTGTATTGGCAGGCGGATTCTTAGAACCACGCGCCACCAGGGAAGCGCCCATGGCTAGTTTTAATCTCTATCCTTTTGCTGCAATAAATCGTGAGTATGAGAGCTTTGCGGAGTTCTGTGAGTCCTTCCCGTGAATTGTTGAAAAACAGTGGACATCAGCAAATGTCTGCTCAGAAGGGGTGAGCTGTAGGCTCCTGGGGGCCCTCTGCGTGGGCCCCCCCCCGTGCACGACTACATTTCAAGCATTTGATTCTTATCCTGGTGCAGAGAGTCTGTGCCTGGCCCCATGTCACACAGCCTGGGGTTGGAGCCGTGCCTGACCCCTTAGCGCCCTCTAGTGTCTCTCTCTTGACTCTGGAGGAAAAGGTTAGCCCTGGAAGAGGATCCACTTTCCAACCTCATCTTTATTCATGGACCTGCTGCTGGCTCCCTGCTGTCCCCACCCTGCCGCCCACTCAGGAGGAAAATGAAAAATTCATTTTTCCTGAATTCCGTCTCCGTGACTCCACGAGGCCCTAACTGATGGAGTGTGGGGTCTTTGAAGTCGAACTCAAGGATGTTGCCACGTGTGTTCTTACAATGAGAAAAACAACTTTTGAGGAAAATGCCTTTGTTTTTCCCACTTGTGTCTAGGTGTTTTATAGTGTGATAACTCTGCTCACACCCGGAGTCTGAACATTAGATAAGGACTTGAGTGTAGGATGCTCGCCATAAGTTCACGCTTTGTTTTTCCCAAGACACCTTTTAATATAACCACTTGGGGGCTTCCCTGGTGGCACAGTGGTTAAGAGTCTACCTGCCAATGCAGGGGACACGGGTTCGAGCTCTGGTCCGGGAAGATCCCACATGCCTCGGAGCAACTAAGCCCGTGCGCCACAACTACTGAGCCTGAGCTCTAGAGCCCTCGAGCCACAACTACTGAGCCCGCGTGCTGCAACTACTGAAGCCCGCATGCCTAGAGTCCATGCTCCGCAACAAGAGAAGCCACCGCAATGAGAAGCCCGTGCACCGCAATAAAGAGTAGCCCCCGCTCACCGCAACTAGAGAAAGCCTGCGCGCAGCAACGAAGACCCAACGCAGCCAAATATAATAAATAAATAAATTTATAAAAAAAAAATAACCACTTAGAGTTAAGCCTGTGAACAGTTAGTGACCTGGCCCCAACCACCTTACAAGTAATAGGTGCTGCTACCCTGCGATCTCGGGCTTGCCAGTGCCCCGGGATGGAGGACTGCCCTTCCCCGGCTCAACCGCGCCCTCTTGCGTCTAGGATCTGTAAGTCACCAAAATCCTGTGACGCTACTCAGCATTGTGCGGGTGCTGTTGAAACCGCACCTTCCCCAAAGCGGGAGTTGGACGCTGAGGGAGCCATGTGCCAGCCCCGTACGGGTGGCTTCTGCCTCCCCAGTTAGCAGGTCATAAGCTCATAAGCTGCATATATATAATTTTTTTTTTAATGCAATACCCCAGCTCTGGCTTCTCCACCCGGTTCGTCCTGGAGGGTGGGGGGAGCCGGCCAGGCACAGCCCTCCTTGATTCGCCTGAGAGTGGCTTGGGTGAAGGTTGAGGGCTGTTTGCAGGGAGCCTCATCCAGGCCCAGCCAGTGGCACCTTTCCTGGCTTGTTTCTCCCTGTCGTCTGCCCCCTGCCAAGACACTCTGCTTGCCCTGCCCTGGCTGGAGCGCTCCAAGCCCCCTGGTTTTGATCCTGTGTCTTACTGTGCCTGGACTGCCATCACCCCTCCCAGCTCAGGTGGCAACGCTCCAGCTCCCCAGGTGAGGTCAAGCCCCCCTTCCCCAGTGCCGGCCCCCCGCCCTCCCAGAGGCTCCCTGTACACAGCCCCTGACCACGCAGGCTGTGACAACCTGTATTCGTTGCGGGCAAGGACCTGGATCCGACTCATCGCCGTGCCCTCACTCCGGGGCCTGGCACACAGGAGGCCTCCGGGGACGTTTGTGGCAGCACGACTGAGTGACTTCCTGGATCTTCCCTCTCCACCGGGAATTCGTTCTCATCCTCGCAGCCCTGAGCCCGGGGTTCTGTTTGCGCTTGGCCTGAGGTGTTTGAATTCTGAATAAGGACACCTCCTGTTGGCAGGGGTTGGGTTGAGATCAAGGGAGACCCCTCTGCGTCTGTGCTTCTGATGAGATTTGCAAATGAGAGGCCCACATATGGCTTTTCCTGGGACCATGCTGTTCTTTAAAAAACACGGTCTCGATTACCAACATGTTTGAATCCAGAAATTTCCCACGGAAATCTGGATCTCTGGGGAAAACCCCCCCGCAGATCCGGCCATAGAGATCCTATAGCTGCTCGGGGCGGGTGGGTGGTGGAAGGCGTGGGAGTGGAGACGGCGGCTGCGGGGCGGCCCCTTCAGGTGGGGCACCTGCTCTCAAGGTGGATGCGGTCCCCCCAGGCTGCCTGGCTCCTGTGGGCTTGAGTTTGCAGCCTCTGCACTGGAGGCTTATAAGGTCAGGAGAAAATGATCAGGGACCCGGACAGCTGTTCCAGGGACCCAGGGGTCCTGAGCAGGGCAAGGTCTTGCTGTGTGGCCTGGGGCGCGGTGAGCCTCAGTTTCCCCGTTTGCCATGTGGGAATGGGGAGTATCCCCAGAGTCCCTGCAGAGAGACCTATAGGGTCTCATTTCCCTTCTACGGGTCTCGGTTTCTCTCCCTGTAGAATGCTGGGGCTGGACGTGGTTGGTGGCCACTGTCACTCTGGTTCACAGGGCCCCATGGGGCCTCTGCCATGGTAACAGTCCATAGCCTAGTACTGTCCCCTACAGGGTTCTTGTATTTCACCTGTGCTCCTGGGTGACTCAGGCCGGTCCAGACCTCGCTCCTCCAGGGCAGGGAGCAGGTGTGTGGGCTGACAGGAGGCCTAGGGGGGTGTCTGCCCAGTGGATGGGTGAATGCTGAGCAGGGCCTCTGGCCTTAGCTTCTGAACGGTAGCCGCCGCTCCTGCCCTGCGGGTCTATGCAGGTCTTCCCGGGGCCACTGGATCTAGGCGGCTGTGAGCCACGCGCTGGGCTTGATCTGTCCTGGAGTTCACGTGTCTGCGGTCTTCTTTCGCTCTCAAGAGCCCTAGACTGTGGGAGACACAGATCCTGGCGTCCCTCTGCCGTGGGCAAGCCCCTTCCCCTTTAAGGGTCTCCCACAAACGGAGGGATCCCATTAGCTCCTTGAAGCCTCTGTCATGGGCTGAATTGTGTCCCTTCCCGCCTCACCCCATCCGTACGTTGAAGCCCTAGACCCCAGCACCTCAGAATGTGACTCTGTTTGGAGACAGGGCCTTTAAAGAGATGAGGTGAAATGAGGTCACGTGGGTGGGCCCTAATCCAATAGGATTGGTGCCCTCATAAGGAGGAGAATAGGACAGAGACCTGCACCGAAGGATGACCACGTGAGGACACAAGAGGAAGATGACTGTCTGCGAGCCAAGGGGAGAGGCCTCAGAAGGCATGAACCCCGCCCACACCTTGATCTTGGACTTGCAGTTTCCAGAATAGTGAAAAAATAAATTTCTGTTGTTTAAGCTCCCAAGTCTGTGGTGCTTTCTTATGGCAGCACAAGCGGACTCATAAGCCCCTTTCTAGATTTTGCTCTCCTTTCCTGGTGGGGCAAGGGCTGCCTGTGGGCGGGGCAGCAGGTGGGGCTGGGACCCCTCAGGGTCGTCACCATCTGGGGCACAGGGGGCTTGGCTACTGGAATGGGGCCTCGGCTTGAAGAAGCGGACAGATGCTCTGCTAAGGCTGAGCCCTGGTTCTCCCGGCCGGTTGCCAGGTACCCGGGGGCTCTGGGAATCTTTGTGTCTAACGAGTGCCCTCTGGTGGCCTCAGCTGTGCAGCAGCCCAGCCCAGGGACTTAACCTGTAACAGAAGCAGGTGAGGTTTCAGCTTCAGACTCCTTGGGTGTTTCTGGCTCCTCCAGCAGCTCTGGTTTCTTGAAGATCAGGGCCTCATTGGCCATGGGAATATGGCTCTCCTCCCACCACTTACGCATCTTCATTCTAAGGCAATGAGCCCCGTGGTTAACGCTGTGCTCAGTTCCCCCTGGTTCCCAGCAGGAGCCCTGGGCTGGGGGCCAGAAGACCCAATTTCCCTCCGTTTGCTGGTTCTGTGAGCAGCATCGCCTCCCCTCAAATGGGGATACAAGTCCCTACTCTCTTGGCCTGGACCCTCTTCCCAGCATCCTGTTCACAGCCCTCCCATGGCTCCCCGGTGTCCCCTGGCACAAAGTCCCCCAGCCCTCCAGCCTGGCGGCCCTTCATGACTGTGCCTTCCCTCTGCTTCTCTCCTGCCCCCCTAAAGTCTCGATATGTATGCAATTTTTTTTATAGACAAATCTTTTTTTTTTTAATTAAAAAAACATTTTTTTGGCTGTGCTGCACAGCTTGTGGGATTCCCCGACCAGGGATCGAACCCACACCCTCGGCAGTGAAAGCACGGAGTCCTAACCACTGGACCATCAGGGCATTCCCTAGAGAAATCTCTTCTGCATCCCTTTTCTTTCTCAATATTCCTGGCATATTTGTGCATATCAGTGTACAGAGAGTCCCCTTAGTCTTTTCACAGTTGTAAGTTTTTGGCCCTCCTCCCATGGAGAGGTGGGGTTTATTTCCTCTCCCCTTGAATCTTGACTAGCTTACGACTTTTTGTAAAAGAATATGGCAGAAATGACACTGTCAATTCCAGGTCTAGCCCTAAAGGGGACTGGCAACGTACGCCTTGGAAGAGACCACGATGAGAGGCCCTGAGACTCCTTGGAAAGGGGGAGGGGCCCAGCAATCTTCTGACTGTCCCCATCAAAATGCCACAGCCCAGCCCAGCTGCTAGCTAACTACCACCACGTGACCTCAGTAGCTGCCACAGGAGGGCAGAAAAATCATCCAGCTGGGTCCCACCCACATTCCTGATCCATGAAATTGTAAGATACGTTAAAACGATCATGGCTTAAAATCATGGCTTAAGCAGTAGGGCCGGGGGGATTATGACAACAAAGCAACCAGAACTGTTGTCGAGTTCTCTTGAACGTGTCGAGTTCAGCTCTTGTCACCCACAACTGGAAGAGTTCTGACTACTGCGACTTATCTCCCTTCGTAACCACCAAGCTTCCGTTATCCTCCAAAGATTTCCACCTGTGAAAATATGAACCCCAATGCCCCATGCTCTCCCTGGTTCTCCTCCATCAGCTTTCCTGTGCTCTCATTCCAATCTCATGTTCCTCTTCTTTGATCCCACAGGTGGAAACTTCAAGGCCAAGACACCATGTTCTCTAGCACCTGTGAAGACCCTCTTGGTTTCCCTTCCTTCCCAACCCCACAGGGTACAACTGGTTGCCCACTTGAAGTGCTCTGTCCTTCCAGCCTCCCTGCCTCCCTTTCCCCCACCCCATCAGCCTTCCATGGGACCCTGCCTGCAAAGACCCAAACCTAGATCAATGCCACCATCTACTCTGTCTTTCCGATGACCACTGGTGGGAGGAAACATCACAGGGCAATGCCGCTTACTGCCACTAACAATGATCTCCAAAAAAAATTAATAATCTCCAGTCACTGCTGGGCCTTTGCTGCTGCTCACCAAGTGTTGTCCTTGTCCTTGTACAGATCCCAGTGATTCTCCTCAGTGGCTATCCTAACCGCGCCTAACACTGTCCGTCTTCTTCATTCTCTACCCCTCACCCCTGCTCCCACCCACATCACTTTCAGCAGATGGCTTTGCCGTATTTCTTCTCTCCGGAGAGGAGCCACTGGGTAGGAGCCAATCACAAATGGCCACCCAGTGATAAATGTCACTTAAAGGTGAACCAGAAAAAGAACATCTGCTATTGGATTTTGAGAATAAGGATGACTGGTTGGTTTAGACAATGTCATTTCAGGGGCATGGTGCTGGAGAGCATATTGACGTGGACTGGAGAATGTGAGGGTGATGAGAATCAGAAAGTGGACGTCAGCTCTCTCTCTCTCTCTCAAAAAAAACCAAAAAAAAAAACCCCAAAACACTGGATGGTACGTAGAAGGAGTTTGTGGGGCTGAGGTGGGAGAGATTTGGACATACTTATATAATTCAGAGAAAGAGCCAGTGAAGAGAGGGTGATTGATAATTTAAGAGACAGGAGGAATGATTAATGAAGTGTGGACGAGATGGATTCCCAAGCAAAGGAGGTAGGGCTAACCTTGGACGGGAAGAGGGATGCCTCTTTCTCTGAAAAGGGCAAGGAGCAAATCATCAGTGCCAGTGGTAAATAACTTTGTAGGTTTGGGGAGCTGCTTTTTTCCTGCGAAGTAGGGAAACATTATTGCTAAGAGTGAGAGGGGAGGAGATAAGAGAGTTGGGGGGAAAAGGAAAACATTTGTAGTACTGACAGAGTGCTATGTTGGGAAGGGCTGACTAGAGGTAGGCTGAGGGATTTCTGGGCAGTATTGATGCTTGCTCCCAAGGGATAAGGAGATACAGATGGGGTAAGTTTCCCTTAGTATCTTCCTTATGCCGGCCTCTAACACAGCACTTGTTTACTTGTCTATGTCCTTGGAAAATACAGGAGACAAGGTTAGAGGGGAAAAAAAAGAGAAAGAAGGTTTGACAAATATTAAATGAGAATCCCATAGTGAAAGGAAAGGGCAGAGGCATATATGAAAGAATGTTTGAGACTTTTCCAGGACTGATAAAAGACACCAAAGCAGAGATTAAAGAGGCCAAACAAATATAACAACAGACAAAAAAAGATATCCACACTTAGTCATATCAGAGTGAAACCTTTAGTGCTAATACCCCAAGGCCCAGATGGCTATGAGGGCCCTGAAAAGGCACCCAGCCCGGGTACCAGGGAAGGTTTCCTGGAGCACATGATGGAAGAGCTGTGAGCTGAGTCCTAAGCAATGAGTAAACGTCAGCCAGGTAAGAGAGGGGTTCAGGGATGAAGATGAAGTGTAGGGAAGGGCACCAGGCAGAAGTCACTGTACAGCTCGAGCAGATTTAAACAACATGACTAATAAATTTGCTTTAAAGGATATATATATATATATATACACATATATACATGTACATATATATAATATTTATATAAAACACTGCATTCCACAAGCGTAGAATGCATAGTCTTTTCAAGTCCACATTGGAATATTTATTTATATAAACTAAACAAAAATTTTGTCACGAAGAAATAAAGAACTGAAATCATGCATAGCATATTCTTTGACCTTATTGGATTTAAATAGAAATAAAGATAAGAGGATTATTAGAAAATATTGATGCCGCTAAAAAAACCTCTATGGGTCAAAAAATAATAATGGAAATTCGCGATATTTAAACCAAAAGATAATAAAAGACTTTATAGTAAAACTTGTGAGAGTCAGCTACAGTCATGCTTACAGGGAAATTTATAGCCTTAAATGGAAAACTGGAAAAGAAGAATGGCTGAAATGTAATGATGTAAGCGTCTGTATCAAGAAAACTGACAGAGCTGAATTAACTGGAAGAATCATAAGGAAGGAAATAAAGAATGTAAATAAATGTGGTAGGCTTTGGGGAAGGTTTGCTGTTGATTTTTTTTTTTTTTTTTTTTTGGTGGTACGTGGGCCTCTCACTGTTGTGGCCTCTCCCGTTGCGGAGCACAGGCTCCGGATGCGTAGTTTCTCAAATCAGAAAAATGGGTACAGGGACTTCCCTGGTGGTTCAGTGGTTAAGAATCCTCCACCAATGCAGGGGACACGGGTTGGATCCCTGGTCCGGGAAGATCCCACATGCCGCAGAGCAACTAAGCCCGTGCACCACAACTACTGAGACTGCACTCTAGAGTCCGTGAGCCACAACTACTGAGCCTGTGCTGTAGGGCCCACGAGACACAGCTACGGAGCCCGTGCACCACAACTACTGAAGCCCGCGTGCCTAGAGCCTGTGCTCCGCAGCAACAGAAGCCACCGCAAGGAGAAGCCCGTGCAGTGCAACGAAGAGCAGCCCCCACTCGCCACAACTAGAGAAAGCCCGTGCGCGCACCAAGACCCAACGTAGCCTAAAATAAATAAATTTATTTTTTTTAAAAAAAGAGAGAGAGATTAAGGACCCTGCCTGAGGTCATAGAGAAAAGAGTAACAGCATGAGGCTGGACCCTGGCTTCCCACACGTGAAGTCCAGTCCCCAGCTCATCACATTGGGGATCTCGATACACTTGGTTCTGGGTCACCATGCTTTTTGTCTTCTCCAAGACTTAACAGCACCCACAGCACAGGTGATGGTGTTGAGAGAGCAGATGTGGATACATTGATCATTTGGGTTCTACAGGGCCTGGGCACAGCATGAAAATGGAACTAGGAGTCAGAAGAGCTGAGCACTCCACTAGCTAAATTTCTAGTGACTTTGGCCAAGTTGCTTAACCTCCCAAAGACTGTTTCCTCATCTGTGAAATGGGGACTGTAATTCCTCAGGGAGTTGTTGGGTAGAGAAAATGGGACACAGGGTGGGTCACAATGGCAAGCACAGAAAATGCACATGGAAGATGTCTATTACGTACTATTTATCATTCTTTAGGTCATCACCTCTTCACCTGACCTCAGCCCAGCCCAGCTTCCACCCCCGCAGCCACACCCATCCCAGCACTTCCTTGGCTTCCTCAACCACCTCCTACCCGGCCTCGCGTTCCACTTACCCAACCGTAACAGTGGTAGTACCATCAGCACCAACAGGTTCTCAGGGACAAGAGAGGATCAGGACCTATTATGCTGCTGACTCTTGATCTCAGATCCACATGTCCTGGAGGGCAGGATTTGGAATGCATCAGGAGAGGAGAAGCAGTTAGAAGCAGAAGGTGGAGGTAGAAATAAATTCACTGTTTACTGGGTATTCTTTTTTTTTTTTTTTTTTTTTTTTTTTTTTGCAGTGCATGGGCCTCTCACTGTTGTGGCCTCTCCCGTTGCGGAGCACAGGCTCCGGACGCGCAGGCTCAGCGGCCATGGCTCACGGGCCCAGCCGCTCCGCGGCATGTGGGATCTTCCCAGACCGGGGAGCCCTGTTTACTGGGTATTCTTATCTCTGCAATCACCCTTAAGGTCCATCCACCTGTGAATTAGGAGCCTCATGGGACCAGAGGCTGAGCAGCTTCAGGAACAGGGACAGGGAAGGTTCCCCGTGACTCTCTGTGGAATCTCAAGACCATGTCTTCCTTCTTCTCTTTCCTCTAGTCTTCACTCCCAGCCCCTTCTCCCTTTAAAGGGTCTCAAATGCCAGGCCGAGGAGCTTGGGCTTTTTCGCAAGTCAATGGGGAAGTCGTGGAAATCATGGAAACGTTTTGAACCATGGTGGGGGGGCAGGCAACAGGTGTGGATGTTATAAAGGTCTCTATGGTCTGCATTGAGGAGGAAGCAATAGTTCTAGAGAATGAGGATGTGGTCTGAGCTGGCCCAGTGGCTATGGGGGGTGGAGAGGATGGGGTATATTTAAGAGACATTTGAGTGATAAAAGACATTTCTACGGCTGGCAAGATAAATTCCAAACTCCCTTGCCTTGCATCAAGGCTGTCCATGATTTGGGCTCCCACTTGCCCTATCTCTACTGCTCCCCTTTCTGCCATTCTTTGCAAGCTTAAGAGAAACAAGTATGTGTACATATATACCACATCTACTCCGTGCATTCCTACCTCTGTATGTTTACTTGGGCCACCGCCTTTTTCATGGCATCCTTCTGCAACTCTCCCCTCTGCCCACATTCAAATCATACCTCTCTTTCTAGCCCAGGTCAAATGTAACTTCCTCCTGGTAGCCTTCCTGGATCCTCACAACCACAAAAAAGCCTCCTTTCTCAGACTTTCTTCAGCACTTATATATATTCATCTCTTTTAGAGCAATGTCTCAGGCAGAACCCAAGAGTGGCCTGATATCTACCGTCTTGTATGTTCTTATTATTTCAAATTTGTTCAGGTGGTGATGTTATCAGTTTTAAAAAAAAACCCTATTTCCCTTCCTCTTTTACATCTAGGGCTGGCCACGTGACAGAGTTCTGGCCAATGAAACAAGTACAAGAAAAATGCTATTAAATTATTATCACCAAATAGAAGTCCATTCGGCCGTTACCCCATTTTTTGCCATCACAATTGAGCTCTGAAGGTCTGTTTTTTGCATATAATACTAGCTAATGAAATTTGACAGCTCTATTTTTTTAAAAATAAGTGTTCACGATAAAGGAAATGTGTCTCAGAAAGAATTGAAGATGTTCCCTTCCCCTGCAGCTATAAATCAAAAGATACGGTTTTGTGTCATAAAAAGGTTCTGGGAATCTGATTTGATATTGTGCAAAACCGAGAATGTTTATAAGAACATAATTTATGTTCTCCTCTGCAATATACAGTTTCATATGAATATTCAAGACTGGTACTGATTTGTTCTGTTCTCTGTTGATATAAGTCCACCCTTGGAAGAACAATTCAAACAAAGCAGTCTTACGATACTCCAAAGACATTAGAAATTATTCCATGTCTTATGAAAATGATATCCCAATAAAATGGAATTCTGACCAGTGGTCTTACTTGATAATTTTTTGCTCTGGTAACAATAACATTGTAATTGACATCTCTGTTTCTTAAATTGTATACCTGTCTGTAGGACGGTACTGTTCTCTTCTCCCACGTGAACAATGCAAAAATAAAACCACAGACTCTGCTGTTAGATTTATTATTACGCAAATATCTTGAGAGACTTGCTTACTTGAAATACCAAATGTCTGAGGCTATCTGCTGGAGTCGTTTGGGGAGTTCGGGTTTTCTGATATTAGCACTGTTACTTTCTTCTTGCTGCTTTTCTTCTTCTTTTTCCCTGGAATATAGATGCGATACGGGAAGCGGAGCAGCCATCTGGCGACCGTGAGGAACCATGTAGATCAAAGCCACAGACTGAGGAAATTATTGACAACAGTATAGGGATCCTTGTTCCCTGACAGCCTTGTGGAGCCGCTACACAAATTTGCACAGTCTACTGCACGCTTCTTCATTTGGTTACTGCTTTCATTGGGAAACTGATGAAATACCCTACCAGGGAATCTATCCAAGAATCAGCTCCTTGAGAAAAGGCCCTACATCAAATACATCTTTGTGTCCTTCCCAGTGCTTAGAAAGGTTCTCTTCTGAAAAATATATTCCTTATTATCCTTGTAATGTCTTTAGGATCTGTAGTTATAACTACTCTTTCATTCTTGGTATTCAAAATTTGTGTCATCTCTCTTTTTCTCAGTCAGTTTCCTTAAGGTCTATCAATGTTATTGAGTTTTTTTTTTTTTAAAGAATAAACTTTTGGTTTCAACCGATTTTTCTGTATCGCTTCTGTTTTTTTTTTTTTTAATGAAAAAGCCACTTTATTGAAAATTTAGTTGTTTCCAATTCTGGAAGGTTAATTTTTTTTAACATCTTTATTGGAGTATAGTTGCTTTACAATGGTGTGTTAGTTTCTGCTTTATAACAAAGTGAATCATTATACATATACATATGTCTCCATATCTCTTTCCTCTTGCATCTCCTTCCCTCCCACCCTCCCTATCCCACCCCTTTAGGTGGTCACAAAACACCTAGTTGATCTCCCTGTGTTATGCGGCTGCTTCCCACTAGCTATCTGTTTTACGTTTGGTAGTGTATATATGTCCATGCCACTCTCTCACTTTGTCCCAGCTTACCTTTCCCCCTCCCTGTGTCCTCAAGTCCATTCTCTAATAGGTCTGCATCTTTATTCCCGTCTTGCCCCTAGGTTCTTCATGACCTTTTTTTTTTTTTAGATTCCATATATATGTGTTAGCATATGGTATTTGTTTTTCTCTTTCTGACTTACTTCACTCTGAATAACAGTCTCTAGGTCCATCCATCTCACTACAAATAACTCAGTTTCATTACTTTTTGTGGCTGAGTAATATTCTATTGTATATATGTGCCACATCTTCTTTATCCATTCATCTGTTGATGGACACTTAGGTTGCTTCCATGTCCTGGCTATTTTAAATAGAGCTGCAATGAACATTTTGGCACATGACTCTTCTTGAATTATGCTTTTCTCAGGGTATATGCCCAGTAGTGGGATTTCTGGGTCGTACAGTAGTTCTATTTTTAGTTCTTTAAGGAAACTCCATACTGTTCTCCATAGTGGCTGTATCAATTTACATTCCTACCAACAGTGCAAGAGGGTTCCCTTTCCTCTACACCCTCTCCAGCATTTATTGTTTGTAGATTTTTTGATGATGGCCATTCTGACCGGTGTGAGATGATATCTCATCGTAGTTTTGATTTGCATTTCTCTAATGATTAGTGATGTTGAGCATCCTTTCATGTGTTTGTTGGCAATCTGTATATCTTCTTTGAGAAATGTCTATTTAGGTCTTCTGCCCATTTATGGATTGGGTTGTTAGTTTTTTTGATATTGAGCTGCATGAGCTGCTTGTAAATTTTGGAGATTAATCCTTTGTCGGTTGCTTCATTTGCAAATATTTTCTCCAATTCTGAGGGTTGTCTTTTCGTCTTGTTTATGGTTTCCTTTGCTGTGCAAAAGCTTTTAAGTTTCATTAGGTCTCATTTGTTTACTTTTGTTTCCATTTCTCTAGAAGGTGGGTCAAAAAGGATCTTGCTGTGATTTATGTCATAGAGTGTTCTGCCTGTGTTTTCCTCTAAGAGTTTGATGGTGTCCGGCCTTACATTTAGGTCTTTAATCCATTTTGAGTTTATTTTTGTGTATGGTGTTAGAGAGTGTTCTAATTTCATTCTTTTACATGTAGCTGTCCATTTTTCCTAGCACCACTTACTGAAGAGGCTGTCTTTTCTCCACTGTATATTCTTGCCTCTGTTATCAAAGATAAGGTGACCATATGTGCATGGGTTTATCTTTGGGCTTTCTATCCTGTTCCATTGATCTAATTTCTGTTTTGTGCCAGTACCATACTGTCTTGATTACTGTAGCTTTGTAGTATAGCCTGAAGTCCCAGAGCCTGATTCCTCCAGCTCCATTTTTCTTTCTCAAGATTGCTTTGGCTATTCGCGGTCTTTTGTGTTCCCATACAAATTGTGAAATTTTTGGCTCTAGTTCTGTGAAAAATGCCAGTGGTAGTTTGATAGGGATTGCATTGAATCTGTAGATTGCTTTGAGTAGTAGAGTCATTTCACAATGTTGATTCTTCCAATCCAAGAACATGGTATATCTCTCCATCTATTTATATCATCTTTAATCTCTTTCATCAGTGTCTCATAATTTTCTGCATACAGGTCTTTTGTCTCCTTTGGTAGGTTTATTCCTAGATATTTTATTCTTTTTGTTGCAGTGATAAATGGGAGTGTTTTCTTAGTGGAAATGGTTTCAGTTTTTCACCATTGAGGATGATCCTTTTAATGTGCTGTTGGATTCTGTTTGCTAGTATTTTGTTGAGGATTTTTGCATCTATGTTCATCAGTGATATTGGCCTGTAGTTTTCTTTCTTTGTGACATCTTTGTCTGGTTTTGGTATCAGAGTGATGGTGGCCTCATAGAATGAGTTTGGGAGTGTTCCTCCCTCTGCTATATTTTGGAAGAGTTTGAGAAGGATAGGTGTTAGCTCTTCTCTAAATGTTTGATAGAATTCGCCTGTGAAGCCATCTGGTCCTGGGCTTTTGTTTGTTGGAAGATTTTTAATTGCAGTTTCAATTTCAGTGCTTGTGATTGGTCTGTTCATATTTTCTATTTCTTCCTGGTTCAGTCTTGGAAGGTTGTGCATTTCTAAGAACTTGTCCATTTCTTCCAGGTTGTCCATTTTATTGGCATATAGTTGCTTGTAGTAATCTCTCATGATCCTTTGTATTTCTGCAGTGTCAGTTGCTTCTGTTTTTAATTTAATTGATGTCTGCTTTCTCTTATTTCTTTCCTTCTGCTTGCTTCAGGTTTAATTTGCCCTCCTCCTCCTCCTTTTCTTTTCTTCTTCTTTTTTTTTCATGTTAAATATGTTTTATTAGCCAGTTGATCATACTGGTTAAATCTTTGCCCCAAACTGTAAGAAGTTTGCCCCAAACTGTAAGAAGTCAAATAAGTAGGTCCGAAGACAGGTAGGAGGAAAAGAATCATATTCATTACTAAGTTCAGGAAACCTAATGTGCTGGACACAGGGACACGCAGTCGGGGAGGCGGAGGGAAGGGGGCCCAGTGGATGCCCTTAGACACACACCCAAGATGGTGAGACTTGGATCCTTTCTTTCACTGTGTGTGTGGCTCTTTCCCCAAGAAAAGAGTCACTGTGTGTGTGTATGTGTCTGTATTTGTGACTGGTCTCAGAGGCTCAGCTGACTGAGAATCCCTGGGCAGAGTCTCAAGGAGAATCAGCTCATTTTCTGAGACATGGTCCATTTTCTAGGGTGCTATCTATGTCCAGGGTACCCTAGGTGGGGGCAGTGCTATACAACCATTTACATGGCTGAAGGCTGGGGTGGGTGGGCTGACCTGGGGATGACCCTGCTTGGCAAGGGGGTGGGCTCCAGTGGTGGAGGTTGGGTTCCCCCGCTCCCCTCCGGAGGCAGATTAAGTGGTGGCAAGAGCCTTCCTAAGTTCCTCACTCCTCTTGTGGTCAAGGTCTTCCATTTCCTGTAGTTTCTGGGAGATTTCAGTAAGGATGAGACCTCGGTATTGTCTGTGCTGCCCTAGGGCCTCCATGTCAGCCAGGAATTCTTTCCTCTCCTGGATTTCCTTCACGAATTCTTCACACCAGTCCAGCTCAGGGGCCGGGCCCTCCTGTCGCATAGGAGGGGCTTTCTTTTCCATTCCTCTGGCTCTTTCCTGGTGGCAAAAATATTTCGGAGTCTTCGCTTCTCCTTCTCCAGATCTCGGGTGGCTTGAGGCTTCAGCTGCTCCCAGCTGTAGGCCCCGTTGTCTTGGCACACGCTGGCAGTCCGGAGGTGGGACTGGGCAGCCTGGATGGGAGGCAAGCAGATGGCTGAGGCCGGCGGCTTGGAAGGCAAGACCCTCTAGCTGGAAGTTGGGCTGCACTGTAGGGGGAGAGTGTCTCCTCGTTTCATGGTGTCCATGATGTGGCGCTGTTGGAAGTGTGTCAGTTTGGATTCCTTCAACATCACTCTGAGCAGCTCGCAGGTCCCTGGGGTGTAAGTGGCTGGCTTGGGACAGCGCCAGAACCCAGTTCCTTTGGTCACTGTCTCCACCCTCTCCTGGGAAGCCATGGGAGGGCTCCTAAGTGTTTCAGATTCTTCCTGGAAGTAGACCAGGAGTCAGAAAGCCTAATCTTTGTCTCCCGCTTCTGAAGATTCTGGGTAAGTCAGTTCCATCACTCTTGGTCTCTGCATCAGAGGTTGCAAACTGGTGGTACCCAAGCTGGATTTGACCCATAAATAGATTTTGTTTGGCCTCCTAAAAGCTTAATTTATTAAATCAACTTTTTTTCTTGTGGGGGGGATAACATTTAAAAATCAGGCTATTTCACACAAAAAAGTGGCAGTCCAGTGGTTAGGACTCTGTGCTCTGTCAAGGGCCTGAGTCTCATGGGGTCGTTCTTAGGATTAAACAAATTACTAGGACAGAGCCTTACATAGTATACACTCAATAAATGTTAGTTACTATTTATTAAATTACCTACTTGGCCTCTCTCAGCATTTGAATTGGGACTACTTTTTTCCACCTCTGTTCTTCTGGTGTTAGAACCAGCTCTCTGCTTTCCTTTTTTTTTTGTTTTTTCCTGGTTCTAGAACCAGAGCTCTGCTTTCCTTTCTTTTTCTTTCTCTCTTCTTTTTTCCCCCTTTTTTCTTATACTTCAATTTTTTTCGCTCTCTCTTTTTAATTTTTTTTTAATTTATTTTTTTTCTGTGTTGGGTCTTTGTTGCTGCGCGTGGGCTTTCTCTAGTCGCGGTGAGTGGGGGGCTACTCTTCGTTGCGGTGCGCGGGCTTCTCATTGTTGGTGGCTTCTCTTGTTGCGGAGAACGGGCTCCAGGCACATGGGCTTCAGTAGTTGTGGCACACGGGCTCAGCAGTTGTGACTCGCGGGCTCTAGAGTGCAGGCTCAGTAGTAGTGGCGCACGGGCTTAGTTGCTCCTCGGCACGTGGGATCTTCCCGGACCAGGGCTCGAACCCGTGTCCCCTGCATTGGCAGGCGGATTCTTAATCACTGCACCACCAGGGAAGTCTTCTCTTTCTGTTTCCACTGTTTTTCTGGTTTAGAGCCAGATCTCTGCTTTTTTTCTTTTTTTTTCTAATATTTTATTTCCTCTCCCCCACCCCCACCCATTTTCCTGTTCCATATTTCTACATGCTTTACAGGATCCCTTTGAGTGGACTCTGCACCAACCCTTAATCCCCACATGTCAAAACAGATTTCCTTTCTCCTACTTACATAAATAAGATGCTGTCCAGGCTTCCAGGTAGTGAAGTATTTTCTCTTCTTCACACCCCACAACCATTCCCTTTTTGCACTGCCAATTTTTTTTTTTTTTTTCCTTTTCCGTTCTCTGATTTAAAACTGCATTTGGGTGTTGGAACGAGCCCTGTCTGGGTCCTGGCCCAGGCTTAGCCATTAAATCACGGAATAACCTTGGTCAACTATATCCCTCTCTCTGGTTTTCCTTTTATTTCTTCATCTGTAACATGAGTGGGCTTGATTGTTTGAGATGTGATGATCAGCCTTGCTCTAAAATTCTGATTTCTTCTTGCTCCTCTGTGCCAGCCTTTAGAGATATATGGGATGAATCCTCATTACCCTCTTTTCTTTCCTGCCCTTCTATTGCCCTTCATCCATCACTTCTCCTCCCAATTTTACCTTTGTTTCTCATTCCAAGGGTTCCAGGAGATTCTTCATCCTCAGCACACCTCCCTCAGCAGAACGTAAGTAATGCAAAGGGCTTTCCAGACTTCCTAAGGGCGGGACTGAATTTTGGATGACCTACTTATGTTGCCTGGGAAACGAATTTTCTAGAGAAACCAAGGACTAACAGTGAAACTGATTAGCTGGTTTACAACACGCGGGATAACTGTGTGACTAATGACTGAGTGCCTTGTAGGGGGATTAACTTATTAAGAGGCTGATCTACAGGGAGCCTAATTTGACTGATTAACAGGGCAGGCTGTGAAGGGGGCGGATGATCTGATTAGCTGATTAAATGATTTACGAGGGGACTAACTGCTGACTCATCAGGGCGCTAGCCTGATCCTCCATCGACACACCGATTGGCGATCTTACTGATATTGGTGACCCCCTAGTTCCCCTTCAGGCTGACTGGGTGACCCACTTGGTGGCAGGCTGACAAATACAGAGACAGGCTCCCAGTGAACTGGCTGGCTAGTTGGTGAGCTAGCTCTCAGGGAGCCTCCCAATCTGATCCAGAATTGGCCTTTCTGACTAAGGGGATCTCGGGGGCCTCTCAGGCCGGACAGCCACCTTGGGAGACCTCACTGACGTCGTAGCTGCCTAGCTGCCCAAGGTCACTCGGACTGACAGAGATGCCCTACTTTCATGGAAGCCCAGTTTGGACAGTCCCAACGCAGGTTCTACACTCAATAACTGACGGGAAAGCCAACAGGCCCAGCGCGGCCCCGTGAGGCCCCGTGAGACCCCGCGGGACCTGATGCCCTGGCCTGTCTGCAAGTGGAAGGCTGCAGCTCAGTGCCACGTGGAAACTGCTCTGGATCCAGGCTGTGTGCCTCCTGCGCATGCGCTGTACGCATCTACCCGGCAGCCAATCAGCTACTGCATGGGCCTCTCTCATAGCCAATCAGCGACTGCATGGATTAGTAGTCCACAGCCAATCAATGAGGCAGATGAAGCTTTGGGAGTTGATGCACAGCTGCAAGAGCCAATCAGGAGCTGAAAGCACATGCCCCGTCCCCTTTGTGTGTTGGGGGGCCTGGTGGGGGAAGAGGATCAAGCTTCAGGGCTTGAGCCAATCAGTAGTGTGGGTGGTGCTATGGAAATTTAGGAGCCAATTTTCTTCTCAGAGAAGTCTTTTTTGACCATGTTCATGAAAACCATGGGGGGGGGGTGGCAAATTAGGAGTTTGGGATGAACAGATACACATTACTATATATAAAATAGATAAACAACAAGGACCTACTGTATAGCACAGGGAACTATATTGAATATCTTGTAATAAAGTATAATGGAAAAAAATCTGAAAAAAAAATAGTCACTTTGCTGTACACCTGAAACTAACACAACATTGTAAATCAACTATACTTCAATAAAAAAAATTTCAAAAACAAAAAACACTCTACCCTCACCCTGATGGCTCTCATTCACACACACACACACACACACACACACACACACACACCCCTTCCAGAATTCTGATTGGGATTTCATTGAATTAACAGATGAATTTGGGGACAATTTGACCAGGAACACGGCACAATATTCTTTTTAAAAACTGTGATAGGCCTTTTCTCACCTTCTGAGATGGCCCACACTATGTCTGTGGAGTGTGTTTCTCTCTAAATAAATCCATTTCTTACCTTAAAAAAACATTGTGATAAAATATACATTACATAAAATTTATCATTTTAATCATTTCCAAGTGTATAATCGAGTGTCACTAAGTACATTCACATTGCTGTGCAACCATCACCTCTATCCATCTCCAGAAAACTTTCCATCATCCCAAATTTAAACTCTGTAACCATTAAAGAGTACCTCCCATTCCTCTCTCCCCTCAACCCCTTGTAATCACCATTCTACTTCCTTTCTCTAGGAATCTGACTAGTCTAAGCACCTCATATAAGTGGGACCACATAATATTTATCCTTTTGTGATTGGCTTATTTCACTTAGCATAATGTTTTCAAGGTTCATCCATGTTGTAGCATGCGACAGGATTTCTCTCCTTTTTAAGGCTGAATAGTATTCTGGTGTGTGTGTATGTATGTATGTATATATATATATATATATATATATATATATATATATATATATATATATATATGCCACACTTTGTTTATCCATTCATCTGCCAATAGACACTTTGGTTGTTCCACCTTTTGGTTATTGTGATGTTGCTACTATGAACATTGGTTTACAAATACCTGTTTGAGTCCTTGCTTTCATTTCTTTGGGGTATATACCCAGAAGTTGGGTATATACCCCAAAGACTACCCATTTCTTTGGGGTATATACCCAACAACCTCCCTATTTTTTCTTTCTTTGATAATAGTCATCCTAATAGGTACGAAGTAATATCTCATTATTACTTTTATATCTTCTTTGGAGAAACGTCTATTCAAGTCTTTGACATTTTAAAAATTGGATCATTTGTATTTGTTGAGTTGTAGGAACTCTTTATATCTTGTAGATGTTAATCCTTTTTCAGAGAAATGATTTGCAAATATTTTCTCCCATTCTGTGTGTTGCCTTTTCACTATGTTGATAACGTTACTAGATACAGAAATGTTTTTAATTTTGGTGAAGTCCAATTTTTTCACTTTTCTTTTGTTGTCTCTGTTTCACTGTCATATCTAAGGAATATTGGTCTGTAGTTTCATTTTCTTGTAGTCTCTTTGTCTGGCTTTGGTATCAGGGCAACGTTGGCCTCAAAGAATGAGTTAGGAAGTGTTCCCTCCTCTTTGATTTTTTGGAAGAGTTTAATAAAGATTGGTGTTAATTCTTCTTTAAATGTTTGGTAGAATTCATTCATGAAGCCATCTGGTCCTGAGCTTTTCTTTGTTGCGAGGTTTTAAATTATTGATTCAATCTTATTACTAGTTATAGGTCTATTCAGATTTTCTATTTCTTCATGATTTAGTCTTAGTAGATTGTGTGTTTCTAGGAGTTTATCCATTCATCTGGGTTACCCAATTTGTTGCTATACAATTGTTAATAGTACTCTCACAATCTTTTTATTTTTTTTTAGAATCAGTAGTAATATTCTCACTTTCATTTCTGATTTTTGTAATTTGAGTCTTTTCTCTTTCATTCTTAGTCGATCTAGTTAAAAGTTGGTCAGTCTTGCACTTCCCTGGTGGTACAGTGGTTAAGAATCTGGCTGCCAATGCAGGGGACATGGGATTGAGCCTTGGTCGGGGAAGATTCCACATGCTGCAGAGCAACTAAGCCCGTGCACCACAACCATGGAACCTGCACTCTAGAGCCTGCGAGCCACAACTACTGAGTCCACGTGCCACAACTACTGAAGCCCTCATGCCTAGAGCCCGTGCTCTGCAGCTAGAGAAGCCACCACAATGACAAGCCCACACACTGCAACGAAGAGTAGCCCCCACTCACTGCGACTAGAGAAAGCCCACACGCAGCAACGAAGACCCAACATAGCCAAAAATTAAATAAATAAATTTATATGAAAAAAGTTGGTCAGTCTTGTTGATTTTTCAAAGAATCAACTTTGTTTTGTTGATTTTTTCTATTGCTTTTCCATTCTCTTTCATTTATCTCGATTCTAATCTTTATTATTTATTTCCTTCTGCCAGCTTTAGGTTTCGTTTTGTTTTGCTTTTCTAGCTTCTCAATCTGTAAAATTATGTGGCTTGTTTGAGATCTTTCTTCGTTTTGAATGTAAGCATTTACAGCTCTACATTTTTCTTTTAGCACTGCTTTGACAGCATCCCATAAATTTTGGTATGTGTTTCGGTTTTCATTTGTCCCAAGGTATTTTCTAATTTCCCTGGTGATTTCTTTTTACACTCTTGATTGTTGAAGAGCGTGCTGTTTAATTTCCACATATTCGTGAATTTTCCAGTTTCCTTTCTGTTATCGATTTCTAGTTTTAGTCCACTGTGATTGGAAGAGATGCTTTGTATGATTTCCATATTTTAAACTTTATTAAAACTTGTTTTTTAACAAAGAGACGTTTCCTTTTCCCCGTTGCAATAATCCCATTCCCCTTATTGCAGTAATCCTTTTGAACAAACTCTCTTTTTATCTTAATCCAGATTTGTTTTTTGTGTGACAGACTGAAGGAGGAAGTCCAGCCTCCTCAACATGGCTACAAAGTCTTTGGAGAGCAGAGACCAGTCAAAGTTTCTAGGGATGTGACCTCACCTTGTCTCCTTTACCCCAGGACTCACTACTGCGCACTGATCTCTCTTGCCCAGACAGCTGCCAGAGTGTCTCCCACCTCCTTGTTTTATACCTGATGTTATTACTACCTGGGCTGCTTTGCATTTTCTCTGCTTGGCCAACTCCTACTTTTCTCTTAATACCCTATGTCCATCTTGATAGGAACCACATCACACTGTGTTTTAATAGGTTACGTATTTCTGTTCCTTCCCCAAACCTTACCCCATGAACTTGAACTCCTCTGAGGCAGAAACTGTATCTTCTTCCTTTTGTTATTCTTGGTGTATGGTAGAATGCAGATTGGGAACAACAACAAAAAGAAGTCTGGGGAACAAAGAAATGAGGAACAAAGGTAGGAATTTCCCACGGCTCCCCTCATGAATGCGAGGCAAAGGAACTGAAACGCACTTAATTGTTTTGAAACTTTTCCAGGAGTGAAGAAATGGTGTTTGTGGTGACTTTGAAAAGGAGAACTGGAGAAAGTTTGTTGTTCCACTGAAGTATCTGTGTGAGTGCAGAGGAGGGAGGCTCTAACCCAGTGGTTCTGCTGGGGGTGGGGGACGTTTTGCTCTCCCACGGGCATTCGGTAATGTTTGGAGACATTTTTGGTTGTCAAAACTGGCCAGCGGAAGCTACTGACATCTCATGGATAGAGACCAGAGGTGCTCCTTGACATCCTACAATGCACAAGACACACCCGCACAAGAAAGAGTCATTCAGCCCCCAACTGCCCAGATATCAGTAGTGCTGAGGTTGATAAACTGGACTCTAATCCACCCACGGGAAAGTGCAGGGTGGGGGCGGGGTAAAGCAGGGAATGTATCGATAGCTTGTTTGAGGAGGTGATACTCGAGCCAGATCTCAAAGGATAAGCATGTACCGCAAAGACGGAGAAAGGGGACAATATTATAGTGGGATGGGACCCTATGAATGAAGGTTGGAGAGACAGGAAGGGGTATGAGATCTTCATGAAGTGACAGGGATGTGGCTAAGATGTGTGAAGTGGTGGCTAAAAGGGGGTGTGTTTAGGGTAGACGAGAGCGTCAAATCCTAACCACTAGACCACCAGGGAGTGCCAAGGGTAGATGAAGGTGTGAGCGTGAAAATTCTTGAATAACTCTCACTGAAGTTGATATTTCATCTTGAGGGAAAGGGGCAGGCATGGAAGGACATTTAGGAGGAGAGGGACAGAGTTGGAGCTGCACATCCGCTCCTTCTGCTGCTGCTGGTGGTGATGGGCTGGATCGGATGACACCGGAGCCCAGATTTTTAAGGAGGAAGTGTTTACGGAGCACAGGCTCCGGACGCGCAGGCTCAGCGGCCATGGCTCAGGGGCCCAGCCGCTCCGCGGCATGTGGGATCTTCCCGGACCGGGGCACGAACCCGTGTCCCCTGCATCGGCAGGCGGACTCTCAACCACTGCGCCAGCAGGGAAGCCCGAGGAGGGTGTTTTAATGATCAAGGGAGAGAGGCCAGGCTGGGCTAGAGAAGAGGGGACAGATCAGGGAGTTGTTGACTCAGTGGGAACGGGTGAAGAAAGGGGGGGGGGAATTGAAACAGAACCCTGACCACGAAGGCTTGAAATAAGCCTCATACTTCTCCTTTGCTAACTTGCATGTCAACATCCTTTACCCATGACCGCAGAAACACCCACTTATCAGGGTGCCGCACGTTTACAGCTTCAAACCTAGCGGTTGTTTAGTAAGTTTAATGATTACCTGGGCGGTGTTTCTCTGGGTACACTCTGAGCAGCCACCTGCAGGTGACAGTCACTGCCGGCTCACCAAGCACAGGGCACTGCACTGTGCCTGTGGGCGTGAATTCACTGAATTCTCAAAGCAACAAAATGAGCTAAGGAAGGTTGTCCTCCCCATTTGACACATGAGCAAGTGGTAGTAGCGAGAGGTTAAGTGGTGAAGCAGGTGCTTGAATCCTGGTGGAAGGACTTTAAATGACTATTATTAGTATTATCATTATTATTTTAATAAAGGAGAAATTACCATGACATAAAATTAACCATTTTAGGGCTTCCCTGGTGGCGCAGTGGTTGAGAGTCCACCTGCCGATGCAGGGGACGAGGGTTTGTGCCCCGGTCCGGGAAGATCCCACATGCCGCGGAGTGGCTGGGCCCCTGAGCCATGGCCGCTGAGCCTGCGCGTCCGGAGCCTGTGCTCCGCAACGGGAGAGGCCACAACAGTGAGAGGCCCGCGTACCGCAAACAAAACAAAACAAAACATTTTAAAGTGAACAATTTAGTGGCATTTCGTATATGCACAATATTTTGTAACCAACACCTCTATCTAGTTCCAAAACATTTTCCATCACCCCAAAAAGAAACTTCATACCCATGAAACAGTTACTCTCCAGTTCCTCCTCCCCAAAGCCCCCGGCAGCCCCTCATCTGCTTTCAGTCTCTATGGATTTATCTATTTTGGAGGTTTCATATAAATGGAATTTTACAACATGTGACCATTTGTGTCTTGCGTCTTTCACTTAGCACATTATTGACGTTCATCCATGTCGTAGCGCGTATCCGTGCTTTTATGGCTGAATGATATGCCATTGTAGGGATGGATCACATTGTGTTTATCCATTCATCCATTGATAGATATTTGGACTTTTTCCATTTTGTGGTTATTAGGAAAGGGCTTACCATGTTTTTCTTTTCCATTATGGTTTATTACAAGATATTTAATACAGTTCCCTGTGCGGTACAGTAGGACCTTGTTGTTTATCCACTCTATATATAATAGTTCGCATCTGCTAATCCCAAACTCCCAAGCCATCCCCTCCCCTCTTCCACCCCTCCCCTCCTCAGCGACCACAAGTCTGTTCTCTATAACTGAGTCTGTTTCTGTTTCATAGGTGAGTTCATTTGTGTCATATTTTAGATCCCGCATGTAAGTGGCATCATATGGTATTTGTCTTTCTCTGTCTGACTTTCTTCACTTGGTGTGATCATCTCTCCGTCCATCCAAGCTGTTACAAATGGCATTATTTCATTCTTTATTATGGCTGAGTAATATTCCATTGCGTATGAATATCACATCTTCATGATTCACTCAACTCTCGACGGACATGTAGGTTGTTTCCATGTCTTAGCTACTGTAAATAGTGCTGCTGTGAACATTGGGGTGCATGTATCTTTTTGAATTAGAGTTTTCTTTGGAAATATGTCCAGGAGTGGGATTGCAGGATCATATGGTAGCTCTATTTTTAGTTTTTTAAGGAACCTACATACTGCTCTCCATAGTGGCTGCACCAATTTACATCCCTACCAACAATGTAGGAGGGTTAGGCGCTTACAGTTTTAATAGCTGCCCTCCCCTGCCTTCACTAAGACAGGTTAGACAGCCTCTAGGCCCTGTGATTAAAACTACAGTGGAGAGATGAATGAGGTCTGCGGGGTTCCAGAGGAGGGAGTTCCAGAATCTTCCCCAGAGGACTTCCCTGGTGGCACAGTGGTTAAGACTCTGCGGTCCCAGTGCAGAGGGCCCGGGTTTGATCCCTGGTCTGGGAACTAAATCCCACATGCATGCCACAAGTAAGAGTTCTCATGCCACACCTAAGGAACTGAAAAGCTGCAACTAAGGAGCCGGTGAGCCTGCCGGCTACAACTAAGACCCAATGCAAATACATAAATAAATATTTTTTAAAAAGACTCTTCCCCAGATGATAGGACAGGGTTGAAGAAGGCTTCATGCTGAAAGCTGGGCCTTGAATACTACTGGACCTGGTAGCTGGGTCTTGAGGCACTTTATACAGTGGCCAGGGGAAGCTTACAACCCCCGGGGGGAGAAGAAGATGCAGACTCACCAATTCAGGAAGTGGTTAGGACAGTGGCCTCTTGGAGGAACAGACAGAGAGGAACCTAAATGGAAACCAGAGAGACTGGAGAAGGGGAGGAGGCCTGTTTCACAAGATCCAAGACGTGCTGGGCCAGGAGTTGTGTCCTGGTGGGGAGATGGCGCTAATCCAGGCACAAGGGTGCGATGCTCTCCTGGGCTGATACTGCGAGTCAGGCACCATGCTGCTGGATGGACATTCTCGAGTCCTGGACGGAGGACCCAGGCGAGAACCAGGCTTGAGGGGTGATGCAGAGTCCGGCTTGGGATACACTGAAAGCAAAGCACCTGTGGTCAATCAGGGAGAGATGTGGAGGAGGACACTGGGATTCAGAACTTAGGAGAGAGGCTTGGGCTGGAAACAACATGGGAAGCCTCAGCAGAGCCCGGCCGTGTCTTCCCCTTGCACTTGAGTGCAAATCATTTCGAAGGTGTACTGAGTCCAGTTTATGTGTTGTGTCCAAGGCTAGGCTCTGAAAACACAAGGCTGGACACAGTACTGTCCCTGCCCTGGGGAAGCTTATCGTTTGGTGGAGATCAGAGTTAGAAACTTACAAGGATCATCTTTTTAAAGCTTAATGTAAGTTTTATTCAAGAGTAATAGTCATATAGAAAAGAGCACACATCATAATTGTTTGACTCAAAAATGTTTCATAGGGACTTCCCTGATGGCGCAGTGGTTGAGAATCCGCCTGCCAATGCAGGGGACACGGGTTCGATCCCCGGTCCGGGAAGATCCCACATGCCACAGAGCAACAAATCCCGTGCGCCACAACTCCTGAGCCTGTGCTCTCGAGCCCGGGAGCCACAACTACTGAGCCTGTGTGCTGCAACTACTGAAACCCTGGTGCCCTAGAGCCCACGCTCCGCAACAAGAGAAACCACTACAGTGAGAAGCCCACGCACTGCAACAAAGAGTAGCCCCCGCTCGCCGCAACTAGAGGAAGCCCGTGCGCAGCAACAAAGACCCAATGCAGCCAAAAATAAATAAAAATAAATTTGGAAAAAAAAAAAGGATAGGAGTAGGACCCAGTATTTAAAAAACAACAACAACCTTTCATAGAGTGAATATATCTGAGCAATGAATGCCCAGATCAAGAAACAGATCCTTACTGGAAACCCCAGGATACCCCTACTGCCCTCCTACAGCCAGTACCCACTGAGGGTAACCAGTATGTGGACTTCTAACACCTAAGATTAGGGTTTTTGATTTTTTTTTCAGCTGCGCCACATGGCTTGTGGGATCTTAGTCCCCCAACTAGGGACTGAATCTGGGCCCTCAGCAGTGAAAACTGCTTTTTAACTTTTTTTTCCTTTTTTTTTTTTTTTTGCGGTACGCGGGCTTCTCACTGTTGTGGCCTCTCCCGTTGCGGAGCACAGGCTCCAGACGCGCAGGCTCAGTGGCCATGGCTCACGGGCCCATCCACTCCGCGGCATGTGGGATCTTCCCGGACCGGGGCACGAACCCGCGTCCCCTGCATCGGCAGGCGGACTCTCAACCACTGCGCCACCAGGGAAGCCCCTTGATGTTCTTTAAGGAAACATTTTTTATTGTGATGAAGTACCCATGACATACTGGTTTAACCATGTTTCAAGTGTACAATTCAACGGCGTTAAGCATATTCACATCGTGCAACCATCACCTCCGTCTGTCTCTAGAACCTTTTCATCCTCCGAAACTGAAATTCTGTACCCACTAAACATGAACTGTCCACCGACACCCCCAGTCCCCAGCCCCGGGTAACCACTATACAGTACTTTTAAAAACATTGTGGTAAAAAAAAAAATAACATAAAACTTACCATCGTGACCATTTTTAAGTGCACGGTACAGTAATGTTAATGACATGCACATTGTTGGCCATCAAATCTCTACCATGTTTTCATCTTGCAAAAATGAAACTCTACACCTATTGAAGAGCAATTTCCTAACTCCCCTTCTCTGAGTCTCCCCCAGGGCCCCTCTACCTTCGTTTCAGAGTTTGATTTCCTTAAATACTTCCTAGAGCTGGAATCATGCAGCATTTGTCATTCTGTAACTGGTTTATTTCACTTAGCGTAATATCCTCAACACTTGATTTCCTTGACATTATTTTTATTACCTTAGCCAGTGTGACTATGCAGTTGGCACCACTGTGATTTTAATTTTTATTTCCCTGACAGCTACAGAAGTTGAATACTTTTCTCTATGCTTATTGGCCATTTGACTATTTTGTCTTTCTGTTCGGTTGTCTGCCTTTTTCTAATGGATTCGTGGAAGCTCTTTACATAGCCCTTTAAATTTTTTTTCAAATTTATTTATTTTAAAATATATATATTTATTATTATTATTATTATTTTATTTATTTTTGGCTGCGTTGGGTCTTCGTTGCTGCACGCGGGTTTTCTCTAGTCAGGGTGAGCAGGGGCTACTCTTCGTTGCGGTGCGCGGGCTTCTCATTGTGGTGGCTTCCCTTGTTGCGGAGCACGGGCTCTAGGCATGTGGGCTACGGTAGTTGTGGCACGCGGGTTCAGTAGTTGTGGCTCGAGGGCTCTAGAGCACAGGCTCAGTAGTTGTGGCGCATGAGCTTAGTTGCTCCACGGCATGTGGGATCTTCCCAGACCAGGGCTTGAACCCGTGTCCCCTGCATTGGCAGGTGAATTCTTAACCACTGTGCCACCAGGGAAGCCTTCAAATTTATTTTTAAATTATTTATTATTAAAAAAATATATTCATTATATATCCTGGGTGTCCTTTGTTAGATACATGTATTGGGAAATATCGTCTCCATCCAGAGAGGTAAATTTAGATTTACTTAAAAAAAATAATACATGTTTTATCTCCTCCCTCCCGGAAAAACAAACGAACAAAAAATAATTCATGTTCTTAAAAACAGTGAGGCAAAACAGAAATATGTGGCAGAGCTGACATCTCCCTCCATGCTGAGGCTAACTTAACACATAGCAATGTAGTTAGCAACTCCCAAAGTGCATTTTTCCCACTTAACAATGTACCTAATGGATATTATCCCCATTTTACAGAGAAGGAAACTGAAGCACAGAGAGGTAAAGTGATTTGCCTGATATAACACCCTCAGGGCTGCCAGGGTCTGGATTTGAACCTAGGACTCTCTGTGCCCTTCAGCCGCTCCAAGGAGCTTCACCTTCTCATTCATAAGCTCTGGCTCAGAGGGCAGCCAAGTCCTCAAGAATCGGTGCCTGGCACACATTTTCTTCAGAGATGCGTTTTCTGGGCTCCAGCCTGGTTCTGGGGTTGGGGGCGGGGGCATCATTTCTGGATCTTGATCTCTGAGTACTCAGTGGTGTCCTGAAAGTTGTGGGTCCTCAGCCTGTGGAAGTTGAGGGTGGCGTAATGGAGCTCCTGCTCCTTCCCTGGGGTGGAGGTGGCCGGAGCTGGGGTCTGGTAGTCCGAGGGGCTGTCTGAACAGGATTCATTGAGGTGACCCTGAGTGGGACGAGAGAAGAGCTTCAGAGCTGGCTGTTGAGGTCTGGAGAAGGGAACCTGGGGCTTGAGGGGGGCAATTATTCCCTTATCCATTTCACACCCATTTCCTGAGGATTCACTCATTCACTCACTCACTCATTCATTCATTCCTTTAATCATAGTGGTCTGTTCTTCTTGTTTCTCACCCCACTGAATGCTTACAACTTCCCTCCACGGATGATATAAATGTTATCCTCATTTTACAGTTAGGAAAACAGACCGAGTGAGCAAGGTGAAGTGATTCTTCCACAGACAAGATCCCTGACCTTGGACAGTCTATGAGGACAAGGGGACTGTATGAAATTGTTGCGCACTCAAAACTTATCGAATTGCAAATTGTGATTTGATGGACAGAAGCAGGGTGCTGTGGGTGAGAGTCACAGAGGTCTGCAGGAGACCTGAACTACCCTCCAGGGGCTCACAGTGTGGTGGGGACAGGCCTGTGATTATTACAGGGATGCATGACGACAGTCGGTCTGGTATAGGGCAGGGGAATATTTAAATGACATAAATTGGCATGACATTAAAAAAGAATGAAATAAAACAGAAACAGACTCACAGACATAGAGAACAGACTTGTGGTTGCCAAGGAGGGTGGGGTGGGGGAGGGATGGATTGGGAGTCTGGCATTAGCAGATGCAAACTATTATATATAGAATGGATAAACAACAAGGCCCTACTGTATAGCACAGGGAACTAAGTATCCAGTGATAGGGCTGCCCTGGTGGCACAGTGCTTAAGAATCCGCCTGCCAATGCAGGGGACATGGGTTTGAGCCCTGGTCCGGGAAGATCCCACATGCTGTGGAGCAACTAAGCCCGTGCGCCACAACTACTGAGCCCACGTGCCACAACCACTGAAGCCTGTGCGCCTAGAGCCTATGCTTTGCAACAAGAGAAGCTACTGCAACGAAAAGCCCGTGCACTGCAACGAAGAGTAGCCCCCACTTGCTGCAACTAAAGAAAGCCCACATGCAGCAATGAAGACCCAACGCAGCCAAAAATAAATAAATAAGTTCATTAATTAAAAAAAAGCAATATCCAGTGATAAACCATAATGGAGAGGAATATGAAAAAGGATGTGTGTGTGTGTGTATATATATATATATATATATATATAAAAAACTGAATCACTTTGTTGTACAGCAGAAATTAACACAACATTGTAAATCAGCTATACTTCAATAAAATACATTTTTTAACAAAAGAAGGAAATAATGCCGTTTTCAGCAACATGGGTGGACCTAGAGATTATCATACTAAGTGAAGTAAGTCAGACAGAGAAAGACAAATATCATATAATTTCACTTATATGTGGAATCTAAAAGAATGATACAAAAGAACTTATTTACAAAACAGAAACAGACTCACAGACAGAAAGCAAACTTATGGTTACAGGGGAGGCAGGGAGGGATAAATCAGGAGTTTGGGATTAGCAGATACACACTATTACATATAAAACAGATAATCAACAGGGTCCTACTGTATAGCACTGGGAACTACGTATAATATCTTTTAATAAACTATAATGGAAAATAATCTGAAAAAGAATATATATATAGGAATCACTTTGCTGTATACCAGAAACTCACACAATATTGTAAATCAACTATAGATCGATAAAAAATAAAAATAAAAAAATTAATTGGGGCAAGAAAGATGACTGAGGGCTTGACCAGTGCAAATGGGATCAGGACAGAGGAAATCTCGAATGCAAACGCACAGTCACAAAGAGTGAGCCCTGCCTGGAGATATAAGGATCCTGGAACCACTTCCAATATGGGGCAGGGGCAGGGGGATTTGCACACCAACAAGCACGTCTGCAGCACCAGCTGGGTGTCCTACCATTCAGCTCAATTCTGACACTGTTAAGGGCTCGGTCCCACAAGACTGTCCCACCCTCAACCTCACATGCCAATCACAAGTCCGATTCTCACCTGTGCTTCTGACCAGACAGCTGTCGATCAGAGATTCCCACAACCCCTCTCCTCAGATTCCATTCATTTGCTAGAGCAGCTCACAGAACTCAGAGAAATATTTCACTTATTAAATTAGCTGTTTTTTTTAAATTAAAGTATATAACTCAGGAACAGCCAGATGGAAGAGATGTGTAGGGCAAGGTATAGGGAAAGGGTGCAGAGTTTCCATGCCCTCTCCGATTGCTTCAATCTCTTCAAATCTCCACTTGTTCACCAACCTGGAAGCTCTCTGAGCCCCATACTTTGAGGGGTTTTATGGAGGCTTCATTCCGTAGTCATGATTGACTGAATCATTGGCCCTTGGGGATTGAACTCATCCTCCAGCCCCTTTCCCATCCCTGGAGGTCAGGTCATTGGACTGAAAGTTCCAATCCCCCAATTGCATGGTTGGTTCTCCCAGCAACCAGCCCCCATCCTTAGGTGCTTCCCAAAAGTCACTCCATGAATATAACAAGAAATACTTTTATCACTCCCATCACAGGAAAGTTCAAGGGTTCTAGGAGCTCTGTGCCAGGAATAGGGGATAAAGACCAAATATATATTTCTTATTATAAATCATAATATCATAGAATATAATCAGCTCATTTTGTGGGGAGGGACAGGATGCCGGCTGGAGAACTTGGCAGGGGACAGATCACAGAACACCAGACTGAAGAATTTGGTCTTGATTTCCTAGGCCTGCGCTGTCCAGCGCAGGAGCCCCCAGCCACACGTGGCTCTGGAGCCCATGAAACGTGGTGAGTCAGAACAAAGATGTGCTGAGTACAAAAGGCATACTGGAGTTCAAAGTCGAGAAAGAAAGAAAGAAAGAGAAAGAAAAAAAGAAAGAAAAAAGAAAGAAGAAAGAAAGAAGAAAGAAGGAAAAAAGAAAGAAAGAAAAAAGAAAGAAGAAAGAAGGAAAGAAGAAAGAAGGAAAGAAAGAAAGAAAGAAAAAAGAAAGAAAAAAGAAAGAAAGAAAGAAGAAAGAAGGAAAGAAAGAAAGAAAGAAAAAAGAAAGAAGAAAGAAGGAAAGAAAAAAGAAAGAAAAAAGAAAGAAAGAAGGAAAGAAGAAAGAAGGAAAGAAAGAAAGAAAGAAAAAAGAAAGAAGAAAGAAGGAAAGAAAAAAGAAAGAAAAAAGAAAGAAAGAAGGAAAGAAGAAAGAAGGAAAGAAAGAAAGAAAGAAAAAAGAAAGAAGAAAGAAGGAAAGAAAAAAGAAAGAAAAAAGAAAGAAAGAAGGAAAGAAGAAAGAAGGAAAGAAAGAAAGAAAGAAAAAAGAAAGAAGAAAGAAGGAAAGAAAAAAGAAAGAAAAAAGAAAAAAGAAAGAAAGAAAGAAAGAAGAAAGAAGGAAAGAAAGAAAGAAAGAAAAAAGAAAGAAGAAAGAAGGAAAAAAGAAAGAAAAAAGAAAGAAAGAAGGAAAGAAAGAAAGAAAGAAAAAAGAAAGAAGAAAGAAGGAAAGAAAAAAGAAAGAAAAAAGAAAGAAAGAAAGAAAGAAGAAAGAAGGAAAGAAAGAAAAAAGAAAGAAGAAAGAAGGAAAGAAAAAAGAAAGAAAAAAGAAAGAAGAAAGAAGGAAAGAAAAAAGAAAGAAAAAAGAAAGAAAGAAGGAAAGAAGAAAGAAGGAAAAAAGAAAGAAAGAAAAAAGAAAGAAGAAAGAAGGAAAGAAAAAAGAAAGAAAAAAGAAAGAAAGAAGGAAAGAAGAAAGAAGGAAAGAAAGAAAGAAAGAAAAAAGAAAGAAGAAAGAAGGAAAGAAAAAAGAAAGAAAAAAGAAAGAAAGAAGGAAAGAAGAAAGAAGGAAAGAAAGAAAGAAAGAAAAAAGAAAGAAGAAAGAAGGAAAGAAAAAAGAAAGAAAAAAGAAAGAAAGAAGGAAAGAAGAAAGAAGGAAAAAAGAAAGAAAGAAAAAAGAAAGAAGAAAGAAGGAAAGAAAAAAGAAAGAAAAAAGAAAGAAAGAAGGAAAGAAGAAAGAAGGAAAGAAAGAAAGAAAGAAAAAAGAAAGAAGAAAGAAGGAAAGAAAAAAGAAAGAAAAAAGAAAGAAAGAAGGAAAGAAGAAAGAAGGAAAGAAAGAAAGAAAGAAAAAAGAAAGAAGAAAGAAGGAAAGAAAAAAGAAAGAAAAAAGAAAGAAAGAAGGAAAGAAGAAAGAAGGAAAAAAGAAAGAAAGAAAAAAGAAAGAAGAAAGAAGGAAAGAAAAAAGAAAGAAAAAAGAAAGAAAGAAGGAAAGAAGAAAGAAGGAAAGAAAGAAAGAAAGAAAAAAGAAAGAAGAAAGAAGGAAAGAAAAAAGAAAGAAAAAAGAAAGAAAAAAGAAAGAAAGAAAGAAAGAAGAAAGAAGGAAAGAAAGAAAGAAAGAAAAAAGAAAGAAGAAAGAAGGAAAAAAGAAAGAAAAAAGAAAGAAAGAAGGAAAGAAAGAAAGAAACGCAGGAAGGAATGAAGGAACAAAGGAAGGAAGGAAGGAAGAAAGAAGGAAAGAAAGAAAGAAAGAAAGAGAGGCTTCCCTGGTGGCGCAGTGGTTAAGAGTCTACCTGCAAATGTAGGGGACATGGGTTTGAGTTCTGGTCCCTGGAGGATCCCACATGTCATGGAGCAACTAAACCCGTGAGCCACAACTACTGAGCCTGCACTCTAGAGCCCAAGAGCCACAACTACTGAGCCCGTGTGCCACAACTACTGAAGCTCTTGCGCCTAGAGCCCGTGCTCCGCAACAAGAGAAGTCACCACAATGAGAAGCCCACGCACCACAACGAAGAGTAACCCCCACACGCTGCAACTAGAGAAAGCCTGTGTGCAGCAACAAAGACCCATGCAGCTAAAAATAAATAAATTAAAAAAAAAAAGAAAGAAAGGGGGAGGGGGAGGGAGGGAAGGAAGAAGGAAGGAAGAAAGAAAAAGAAAGAAAGAAAGAAAACAGAGGAAGGAAAGAAGGGAGAAAGAGAGAAGGAAAGCAAGTAAGAAAGCAAGAAAGCAAGAAGGAAAGAAAGAAAGAAAGAAAGAAGAAAAGAAAGAAAGAAAGAGAAATCTCAATAATTTGTATGTTTATGTTGACTGTTGATGACATGATGTTTGAAATAACACTTTGGCTACGTTGGGTTAAATAAAATATTATATTAAAATTGATCTCATGTTCCTTTCTACTTTACTCACGTGGCTAAGTTTTAAGTTATATACACGGCTCGCATCATATTTCTGTTGGATCTAGACAGTGGGGAGTAAGCACAGGGCGACCGAAGGACAGCCGTTCGGGGAATTTCTTGCCGAGAGCTTGTTCGGGGAGGAGAGATGAAGCCAGTGACCCGGCAGAGAGAATGTGAGGGCTCAGCAGGGAAGGGGCCAAATGGAGATGAGCTTTGCTAAAAGGAAGATGGACAGGACTTGGGCAGTTCTTGGCTCTGGGAAGTGATGGAGGGGAAAGAGGAGAGTGACTTGAGTGCAACAGGAAATTCAGGAGGAAGAACAAATTTGCAGGTGGGGAGGACGAACTCATTTTTTGAGGTGCTGGGTAAGCTGCTACGGACCCTGTTAGGGGAGAGGTGTCCAGTGGAGACACTGGATGGAAAGTTGCCCACATCACTCACCAGAGAGATGGAAGTCAGTGCGGGACGGACGCCGTCTCTGCCTGATGCCTTCTCCGCTGATTTCTTCCTGTAGATCTTCACTCTGAAAAGAGAGACCAGGGCCTTTCTTGGCTTGGTGGACTCACTGCATGGAGCTGAGAAGGACTGACTGAATGCAGGCTGGCGTCCAGCTGCAGAGACCATGACCAGAACACCTGTTCCCTCCTCCAGGATGGCTGGCACCAGAGTCCACACTTGGCCAAGATGTCAGGAGGCTGCATTCCTGATGCCGCTTTGACTAACGGCCCTCCTTCCTGGCTTCATCACTCTACCAGGGCCCTCAGCTCTGAGCTTTGAGTTTTGAAAATTTCTTTAAGTCTCCCCCTCCTTCGCCCCTTGCCCCCCACACCACCACCTCGGGAAGTCTTGTCCCAAACTGCGACCACCACTCACACAAAGAAGATGAGGCAGAGGCAGAGAGCTAGCAGGGCTGTGACGCCGGATCCCCCGACGGCCCCCCAAACCACACCGGTCCTGGGTGCTGGCCTCCCTGCAAATAAGAGACTTGGGGTGACCTGCAGTCTCCCTAAGCAGGCACCTAAGTGACGAGCCTTCTCAAATCCATGACCCACGAGTGTGCCCACTTCTATCCAGGACTCTGTCCTTTGTCCCCCATCCTTCTATATAATTGTAGGTTCCTGTGTCCCCAGCCCCCACCCCAGCCAACCGACAGAGGACCCTGAACTCTAGTTCCCCTTTTGCCCTGAATCAGGCCCATTTCTCTCCCTCTCAGTATCTTCTAGGACGCAGACTCGTGTGTCCCCTTTCCCCGGACACGGCCCTTCATAGCTCCCAGACCTGGCAGCAGCAGGACAGTGGCGCTCTGTTTCCCGTGGCCGTTCTGGGCCTCGCAGCTGAGTAGGAGGCCAGAGCTGAGCCCCTCGCGGAGGCTCAGGGAGCTGTTGGCCCAGGGCCCAGCCAAGCTGGAGGTGACCTTGAAGGAGGCGTTGCTGAAATTCCCCTCCAGCAGCCCCTCCCCCAGCCGCCAGCGCAGGGAGGGGGCCGGCTGGGCTCGGGAGGAACAGTCGCAGTGCAGACCCTCCTCCTCCTGGGAGCAGGAGGGTCCCTGCAGCTGCGGGGGGTCTGTGGGGAGAGATGGGAGGGATCAGAGGAGACTCTCCCCTCCCTAGAACCCAGGGGTCCTTCCCTCAGGTGTGTTCCAACTCACTTTTCACAACGAGGCTCAGAGATGCTTCCTGAGAGCCTAACGGATGCTGAGCTCGGCAGACATATTTCCCATGGTCCTCCAGTTCCACCCGGGGCAGCTCCAGGACCCCTGGGTTCGAGGAATTGGAGGGGCTCAGGGTCAGGCTCCCCCGGATCCAGCTCATCCTGGCAGGAGGGTTGCTGTCGGCAACACAGTCCAGGCGTAGGAACTGGCCCTCCTGGACTGGGAGAGATAGGCTTTGGCCCAGACTTTCAGGTCCTGGCAGGACAGAGAGAAAGCTAGCTTCAGTCTGCCTGTCTGTTTGTCTGTCTCTTTCATTGCCTAAGGGTTCATATCTTCCTGTTTTGTAGCACTTGTCAATTTCCTCTGTGTAAAAACTCCCATCTTGGCCAATTTCAAGCACCTAATTTGAAGCCTCTGAACCCAGAAGTGGGAAAAGATGGACACAATGGCACAACTGGCTCTCGCCAACCAGTAAGAGCTAGTCCCAGTACATCACTGAATGCAACTTAAAAAAAAAAAAATGGCGGGGGTTCCCTGGCGGTCCAGTGGTTAGGATTCCGTGCTTCCACTGCAGGGGGCACAGGCTAGATCCCCGGTTGGGGAACTAAGATCCCACGAGCCACGCGGTGCGGCCAAGAAAAATGGCATGTTTTTGCCTAGCAAAATCACCATACACTAAGTCAAAAGCCCAAGATTAGGATGAAAATAAATCCTCTCAACTTATACACAGATGATTGCGTTAATATGAAAAGAGTTTCTTCAAATCATCAAGAAAAAGACCACAAAGAAATAGGCATGGGGCTTCCCTGGTGGCGCAGTGGTTGAGAGTCCGCCTGCCGATGCAGGGGACACGGGTTCGTGCCCCGGTCCGGGAGGATCCCACATGCCATGGAGCGGCTGGGCCCGTGAGCCATGGCCGCTGAACCTGCACATCCGGAGCCTGTGCTCCACAATGGGAGAGGCCACAACAGTGAGAGGCCCGCGTACCGCAATAAAAATTAAAAAAAAGGAATACACATGGTTTTTAAACACAATGAAAGATACCCAACCTATTCACAAAATGATGATGCAAGTTAACATGATAGTGTATTCACTTATGGTATCAGCAAGGATGAAAATGTTTAGCAGGGAAATAGACACATAGCAGGGGGTAGCGTAAGCAGAACACCTTCCATGTAGCTCGATTCGGCAATATCTGTAGAAATTACAAACATGCCCTTCGATCTAGGACTTTCTTCTGTCTCAAGAGTAATCTTCCAGACCCACACATTTGTCTTGTCTTTGCAAAGGATGGGAAACACCGTAGTTTTCCACTAACAGGAGACCTATTAAGTACTTTATCATATAATATACTTCTAACTGGAAAACCATGGGGTCATCATTAAGAATGAAGAGGGTTTCCTAGGTACAGATACAGGAGAATCTCCAAGATATACCAAGTTTGAGAAAAAGGCGAGTTTAGTTTGTAGAAATGTACCAACGTCACTTCCTTAGTTGTGACAAATATGCCACGTGGATGGAGGATTTTAATGATGAGGAGAGAGATTTGTGGAAAGTCTCTGTACCATGTGAGTCTAAAATTACTCCATATGAAAAGTTTATTAAAAAATACTAATAGAGATGCAAAGCATGTGGGTAGTATGATCTGCATATATGTGTGTGTTTTAAAATGTACATGTGTGGGTTCTGTTCGAAAAGATAACCAAGAGGGGGGATACACAAGTGCTGAATACTATTTCATTCTTGTTAAATTGCGCTAGGGACTGAACTATGTTCCCCTCACATTCATATGTCAAAGCTCTAACCTCCAATATGATGGTATTTGGAGGTATTTGGACGGGTCTTTGAGAAGTCATTAGGGTTAGATGAGGTCATGAGACTGAGATTCTCACGATAACGTTAGTGTTCTTATAAGAGATACCAGAGAACGTAGACAAAAAGCAGCCGTGCACAAGCCAGGAAGCGAGCCCTCACCAGGAACCCAATCAGCCGGCGCTTTGAGCTCAGACGTCCCAGCCTCCAGAGCTGTGAGAAATAAACTAGTTTTTAAGCCACCTAGTCTCTGGTGTTTTATTATGGCGGCCTGAGCTGACTAACACACATGGTATGCTTATTCTTTTCTTTTCTTTTCTTTATTTTTTTCAACTACGTTCTACTTTTTGTTTTATTTATTTTGGCTGTGCCGTGCGGCATGCAGGATCTTAGTTCCCTGAACAGGGATCGAACCTGCGCCCCCTGCATTGGGAGCGTGGAGTCTTAACCACTGGACCGCCAGGGCAGTCCCGTATGCTTACTATTGTAAACAATAACATTAAAATGAGGGAAGGAAACTGAAGGAGTAGGTGGGGTCTAGATCCTAAGGAGAATGAGGGCAGGATGTGGGACAAGGATGGAGCCCTGGCAGTGGGGACAGCCACGTCCAACAGACAAGGAAGAGGCCACGCGATACCCCATGAGAGCAGGGCCAGCGAAAGGGGGAGGCCAGTGCGTAAGCTGATGAGCCAGTGGGGGTTGTCCCACCTCTGCTGTCCCCTCCCCGGGCCTGAGCCTCTCTGCCATCTGAGTTCTGATCCCCAGCTCTGCTCCGAAGGGCAGAGACACTTCCACTTCCACCACACCCCTGGAGAAGAGAGGTTTAGACCTACCTGTGTCTTCCTTCCGGAACACTCTGACGGTCGGCTTCTGGGGTGCATCTGGACAGACAGACATAACAGTCCCCTTTTCAGCGGCAGGAAGGTAGGCATTGGCCCTTTTCCCCAGAGACACTAGAAATAGGAAGAGGGTGGAGTAGTGTCCTCTTTCCTTCCTCCCCAGTTCCAGCTTGCAGGGCTCAGCATGCAGTAGCCCAGGCCCTCCCTCCCGTCCCCAACGCCCTCCGCCCTCAGGGACCCGGTGTCCCGCGCTCACAGGACACGTTGAGCCTGATGGTTCTGTCTGCGCTCACGCCAGCTCCGGGGAAGGTCACTCGACAGGTGAGGTTGGTGCCGTGGTCCTGGGGCCCCAGGGTGAGCGTGAGCACCGAGGAGTGGGGGCCCTTGGGGTGCAGGGAAGGGAGGGCAACCCCGGTCCAGGAGAAGGTGTGGGGTGTCCCCCTCTCACAGGCCCATGGCACTGCACAGGTGATATTCCTGGGGAGGCCAGATTCTAGGGTCCCCTGGACGTGGATGTCGGGTGTCTGTGTCAGAGCTGAAGAGGAGAGAGAAACAGACCCAGGCCCTGGATGGGGGGCCCCGAGTGTGCCCCTCAGAGCTGTCTCTGCCCCAGGCCAGCCGCAGCGGCCTGTCCTCCTAGGTCCCCTTGGGCCCCTCCCAGGATGAGAAGACAGGAGGTCCCCTCCCAGCCCTGCCCTGGGGGCCCTCAGGGCCCCTGTGTGTGTGTCCTCTCCTTGACACAATCCTTACCTGTTACATGCAGGTGGAGCTGGTTCTCTAAATAACTATATTTCACAGTAGGCCCTCTCTCCACCCTAAAGAAGTATGTCCCCGTGTCTCCCTGCCGTGCATCTCTGATGTCCAGGGAGCAGCTGTAGGTCCGGGGGTCTCCAAGGAGGTGGAATCGGCCCTGGGTGTCCGTCAGCACCTCACGATCTGGGTTGTTTGTGGCCACTAGACGATCCTGGCGGGTTCTGGCCCCTTCCTGGAACCAGTAGCCGAAAGCTGGGACAGAGTCGTCCCAGTCGTCCCGGGGATACTGGAAGAAGCAGGGCACGCGGACACACAGGCCCTCCTGCACCGTCACAGGCCCCCGCACCTGCAGCCTGTATCTCTTGTCTTGATACAGGGACCCTGCGTAGGAATAACGATCAGCGGCAGCCCCTGCCCCGCCCACCCGTCTCCCCGCAGCCCACCCACATGCCCACAGCAGGGACAGCAGCAGCAGCGGTGGTGGCAATAGCAGCATCTTTGGGGTAAGAGTGATGGGGCCTTTGTGTCACAGGATTGAGAGGAAGCCCCCACAGGAAGCCCAGAGCTGAGGTCAGAAGGTAACCGACCACAAAAGAGGAACTCCGCACCCACATGCTGCCGGAGCTGCGTGGACCTTGGAGAGTCACCACTTCTACTTTCCATGTGAGGCCCTGGTGAGGGTCGCGAGCAGCGAATACAGCCCAAAGGCGTCTCCCGGATCCCTGTCCACAGCCTGTCCCTCCCACACCTCTGTCCGCAGGAAATCAGGCCGGTCAGTCCCCGCCAGGTGTGAGATGCAGGAGGGGCAGCCGGGAAGGCTCCATGCATGAAAGACGGGGATGGGTCCCGCCAGGGCGAAAGAGGTTGTGATTAGTCACTGGAATTGTAACAGGGAAGAGTCAATCCTGACTCCGTGTTGGATCTGTTTCTTCTACTTTAACCTTTGCTTTCCACTGCTTTTGTTCATTAAAAGGATACTGTCTCTACATAATGGCCTGCCTCGGGGAGCCCTGCCCCTCCGCCTGAAGGTTAAAACAAAGTGGCTTCGTTCAGGGAAGCATCTGGGCGCTGTTCCACCCGTGGATGGCTGCAAGGAAGAAAAATGAACGCATTCCCTCCCCGAGGCTGGCCATTCCAGGAGATGTTTGCTAAGCTTGTGGCCTTTTCACTTTACTTCCTCATCTCCTCTCCCTCTCTGTGCTGTAAAAGAAATTGGCATCCAAACCCCAGTCAAAAGGTTCTTCAGAGACACTAGTCTGCCGTCTTCTAGGTCCGCCAGCTTTCTGAATAAAGGTGTCATTCCTTCCCTCAACACCTCATCTCCGATTCACGCGCCCGTTGTGAGGCGAGCAGAGCAAGCTTGGACTTGGGAACAAAATGAACACGACAACGGCACAGGGGCACCTCTCCTTTCAGGGGAGTGGAGCACAAGGCAAGAATGCGGCAGACGTTGTCTCCACCCTTGAGAACTTCTCCAACGCCCCAGCTCCTGCTGATACAGTGTGAGATAGGGGCAGCCCAGATAGAGGCTAGGAGGAAACCCCATCGCTCCGTGCAGCTAGAAGGCGAGTTCCCAGGTATAAATGGACAGAGAGGATGAGACCAGGATCCAGGAGGGTGGCCACCAGGACATGATCCCACAGGGGGTCCTGAGGCTTCCTGACCTGCTCACGGCCCCCTGCCCCAGGCCTCCCTGCACATGCCAGGCTTGGGCGCCGGGCACTGGGAGCAAAATGGCAGCCAGCGTGGCCCTGGGGGGATGCCAGTGTTTGGAGGTAGGTGGGCCCCGCCCTTCTCCCTTCCAGGCCTCAGTTTTCTCATCTGTCACATGGAAGGATCACAATGTTCAACCCTCGTCTGTGGGAGCATCTGACACAAGGACAGAGGCGGGCGTTTTCTACAGACTCTTCTGTGGCTGTCTTGCAGGTCAGGTGTCTGGCCCTGCCCATCCCTCAGGGGTCACTCTGAGTCCCACGCTCAGTGGTGGTCAGCGCTTCCCGGGGGCTTCCTCCCCTGAGGGCTTTCATGCGGGGCTCAGGGGCACAGGCTCTGCAGCAGATGGCTCTAGGCTGGCGCTTGTTTCCCTAATCCTTGCTGTGCCACCTTGGGGAAGCGCTTAACCACTCTGTGCAGAGGTGTGCCTATGCTCGCACGGCGTTGGAAGCTGGATTGTGTCACCCCCCAGATTCCTATGTGCACGTCCTAACCCCCAGTACCTCTAAGTGTGACTGCATTTGGAGACAAGGCCTTTAAAGAGGTAATTAATATAAAATCAGGTCATTGGGCTGGGCCTTCATCTAATAGGACTGGTGTCCTTGTAAGAAAGAGAGATTAGGACACAGACGCATACTGAGGGAAGACCACGTGAAGATACAGGGAGAAGACGGCCATCTACAAGCCAAGGAGAGAGGCCTCAGAAGGATGTCTATATAGGTGTGACTGAATCACTTTGCTGTACAGCAGAAATCAGCACAACATTGTAAAGCAACTATACTTCAATTAAAAATTTAAAATAACAATAATAAGAAGCCAGCCCTGCTGACACATTGATCTCAGACTTCCAGCCTCCTGATCTGTGAGAAAATGAATTTCTGTTGCTCAAGCCGCCCAGTCGGCCGTACTTCCTTACGGCAGCCCTAGCAGGTGAACCCACGGGGTCACCCCGAAGATTCGACGTGTTCGTACAAGTGGAGGGCTCAGAGCAGCCTAGAGCAGCCCAAACTGACGCAGCCCACACAGTGGCCCGTGGTCAGCCTGCAGGATGGGGCCACTCCAAGGACAGGAGGAGAAAAGGGAATGAAGGAGGTGGTAACCCGAGGACACCTCGGCTTCTCCTGCTCTCAGAGTGGCGGCAGGGAGCGGTGGCGTGAAGCGAGATCTTAGTTCCCTGCCCAGGAATTGAACCTGGGGCGCCTGGATGAAAACCAGGAATCCCAGCCACCACACCCCCTGGCCCTTGCCGCCAGTGAAAAATGCATCTCTCACGGAGGCAAAACTGTAAAAACAGGTACAAAGCTTATTATCAGAGACACAGCACAACAACAAGGGGGAGAGCACACAGAGACACAGTTTGTTTAGTTAAGATAGAAGCCGGGCAGAGACGCACACCCGGAGGGAAAGGGTGTGGGCGTCCCCCCAATGAGGAAGAGCCCCATAAAAAGGCGGTTACGTCATTCATGTAGGGCAGTTCTTCCGGGTCTTTGTTTCCCTTTGGCCAATTATCTGGTTTCTTTTTCCACACCTGACCTGCCCTAGGACCCTCAACAGCATGCGTGCGCAGCTTTTTTCCAAGATGGATTCCAGCCCAGAGGCCTATGGGACGGCCTTAGCCTCACATGTTATGGGGTGGCGCCTCCCCCTTTTTGACCCCAAGGAGCCTCTCTGCGCATGTGCAATGTCTCCCTTGCCCCAAGGGTGGCAAATGCATGGCCTCGTGACCTTTTAACAGGGTTTGTCCCACTCTGTTCCTGCCATAAAAATGTCCAATGTCTGGTTATTTACCCTATTATTTCTGTCGCTGGTTTTTATATCGAGGTGCAGATCTCGAAAGATAGACAGGAGTCCGGTCATATATGGAGTCCTGGAGCCTGTTCCTCTCGTGCTTCAGGAAATGTAAACAGGGGGCTGGGAATGAATGTCCGGCCTGGAGCCCATCTTCTTCTCACCCCAGGAAGTGTGAACAAGAGGCCAGTTGTAAATGTCTAGCCTGGAGCCCATCTATCTCCTGCCTCACTCCGAGCACCGGCTCTGATCTCTACTCGCTCTTACTTCACTCTGGCCACGCTTCCGCTCCCCTCCCCAGGCCAGGACGTGCTGAACAGGCCGCTGTTCGGGCAGGTCCCTCCACTGGCTGAGCTGGTGGCCGCTCCTGCCCCCTGGGTGCCTGTCTCCCATCTGTTGAGCAGAGTGTCCTGTGGGGTTGGGCTAAGGCGAGGCCACCACTGGAGGAGAACCAGCCAGGGTCAGGAAGGGGGACGGAGACACAATCACAGTGGGGCGTGGCCTGGGCTGATGCAGCGGGGAGGACGGGGCTGCGGGAGCCCCAAGGAGGGAGGAGGACAGAACCCGGATGATGGGACAGGTGAGTGCATTCCTGACACTATGATGATAACACTTGACTGTTTCTCAGTCGGGGTTTGGGAAACGGTGGGTGTGAGTGTTCATCCCCGTTTGGCTGTAGGAACTGGGATGCCCTGACTCTGCATTGTTTTTCCAGTCCTGGGGTCCTAAGGCAACCTGCCTTCTTCTTACCACTTTCCAGAATTCTCCTTTGGCTGTGTCTTGCACTATGCGCAGGGTTTATCGTTGTGAACAGAGGGAGAAGCAGGGAACAATGGGCCAGTGTCCTCTTGCCTGGGTTGGAAGGCTAACCATCGACCGTTAATGTGATGAGTCGCATCACGCAGGCTGACGTTATCATAAACGGAAGTCTGACCTAACTGTCCTTTCTGGGTGGAGGCGCCGGGTTTGGGCGCCTTTTCTTACACCACACCAGAATCTTTCATCTGTTCAAGTGTCACTTTAGAAACTGGGGCGTCATGCATGGTCCCTGCCATGCTTTTGGTGCTGCTGGTCTATTTGGGGCTGTTTTTGTTTCAACTGATTTGCAGTAAAATTAGAGTGTTAGGCTTTGTAGGAGGACGTTTCCAAGCTCTCGCTTCCCTCTACCTTCTCAACCCAGACTATAATTTTGAACGCACTTTGAAGGATAAGAAGGTGTTAGCCAGATGACTTCATGGGGCTGGGTCTTCCTGGAAGGAGAGATGCAGGTGCTCAGAGACAGTGAGGGATGCATCGGAATGGGTTCTTAGAGAATGGCTTGAGGGATAGGTGGTTTGGGGTACGGTGATGGAGAAGCAGATTGGGTGAGACTAAGAATAACCTAGAACCTACAACCCTGGGGCTGCCTGTTCTTGTGAATAAAGTTTTGTTGGCCCCCAGCCACCTTAATTCGTTTGCAAATTGTCCACGGTTGCTTTTGCACTACAGTTGAATAGTTGCAACGGAGACCCTATGGCTTGAAAAGCCTAAATACTTACTATCTGGCCCTTTAGCAGAAAGGTCTCCTGACCCCTGACCTCAAACGTCAGGTTGAGAAGCTTGTAAATTATTCTTTGGGCTTGAGGAGAGAGCGGTATTTTGGCTGTGGTCAGCTCTAAGATTTAGGAAATTCTCTAAATGTTATTACTTGATTTTGGCTATAGCAGGACTAGTAGAAGACAGGGAGGGTGGAAAGGGAAGATTCAGGAATGGCAGGAGATGGTGCTGGAGGTCCAGTCAAGGAAGGGATCCATGGGAGGGTTTTGAGTAGACAGTGAGACTGACATGTAGGCGATGTGGTGCCCGGGACAGGACATACCCAGCCTCTGGGTGAATTGAGCAAACAAACAAACAAAATGTTGCCTGCGGTTTCAGTAAACAAAGGATGTTGTCCGCCATTAAACAATCAACCACTGCGGTCTCCCCCGAAGGTGTGCCCTGAGGGGAATTCAGGACCAGAAAAACACGATCCTGGCCCTAGAGTGTTAAGCTGCATCTAAGGACTAATTTCCAGTCAGCTCAGACTGTGCATCCTCCCATACACAGAAAAGCTCTAAAAGCTCCAAAGTCATTACTCTGATCGTCTGATGTTTGTGGTTGGACATCTTTTGATGTTCGACTACATGTTTGTTTGTTTGTTTTCAGCAAAAACACTTTATATCCTGGCTCCTCCCTGACCTCTTTGGAGCAGCTCCTCAGAGCTATGGGAGAGGCTCTCTCCCAGGCTATAGTCCTCAGTAAGGTCCCCAAATAAAACATAACGTGCAACTTTTAGGTTGTGAGCTTTTGTTCCGTGGACAAAGGTCACAATGTATGAAGACTTCTGTTGCATATTTGGTACTTTCGTTTAATCCTCACAACAACCTTGTGATGCTGGACCTCTCACATCCATTTCACCAAAGCAGAAAACCAAGACATGGCGGGGTAAGGTGCCGCGCATGATATCATACTCTTGCTGAATGAGAAAACGTGGGTTTGATGCCAGGTGTCTCTGAATGCAAAGCCTAAGATAGTTCCAATAGAGCAGGAAAGGCACTAACAGTAGTTCATAAACCCATCACCTACGGGGATGTTAAGTCTCTAAGGATTAGCCTGTGGGTCCACCTTCCCGTAGAGGAAATGGACGTCGTGCCTGAGGCTGATGCCGCGTGCGGTCCCTCACTTGGTCCTGATCTCCGTGTATTCTGAGTGGGCGCTCTCCTGAGGATGACGCATCCCATGGAAGCTGAGGGAGGCGTAATGCAGCTCTTCCTCCATCCCCGAGGTGGGGGTGGCCCCTGCCGAGCTGGTGGGGTCAGGAGGATCCTCTAACTTGGACTCTCGCCGGTGATCCTGGATGGAGAGCAAAGGAAGGGGTCAGATCAAGGTAGTTTCGGGGGTAGAAGGGAGAGAGGGTCCAGGAAGTGAATTTGACTCTGGGACAGAGCATCTATTCATTCTTCCATTCTGCTACCAAACGTTTCTGAAGGTTCCATTGATTCAGTCATCCAACAAATATAACGCTATAGATGGTTTCCCAGTTCTACTGAGCACCCACACAGACCTATGGAGGAAATATTACTACGTTACAGGGAGAGAAACGGAGTCTCAGAGAGGGTAGGTTCTTCCCAAGGTCACACATCTATTGATCACAAACTCAACTCCTGGCCCTCTGAGGTTTCCTGAGGTTTTCCATAAACAGGAGGGTGTTTATGGAAAAACTCACTTCTCCTGTGTGTCTCTCCTTTACTCTCGCACTGTTATCACACTCGCAACACTTCTGTCACCAGATGCGTGGGTTCTTTGTACCCCCACACCAAGGAATTCTCCCACACCAGCTGGGTGTCCTACAGTGTAACTCAATTCTGATACTGTCTGCCTGGAGATAGTGTCAGATCCCACAGGTTGAGGGCTCAGTCCCATGAGACTGCCTCCCCCCCACTTCAGATGTCAATCACAAGTCCAGGTTGTCACCTGTGCTTCTGACCAACTGGCTATAAATCAGAGGTTCCTATGGCCTCCTCCTCAAGTTTGATTAATTTGCTGGAGTGGCTCACAAAACTCAGGAAAACCGTTTACTTACTAGATTACTAGTTTATTATAAAAGGATATAGCTTAGGAAGGCGTGAAAAGTCCGATGAAGAAACACACAGGGCAAGGTATGTGGGAAGGGGTGCAGGGTTTCCGCCCCCTCTCAAGACACATCACTCTCCCAGCACCTCCACTTGTGCACCAGCCAGAAGCTCCCTGTGCCCCACACTATTGGGATTTTTATGGCGGCTTCGTCATGATTAAGCGATGCGTCTCTCCAATGCATCAGCTCGTCACAACCTCTGAGCCCAGCACTTGTGGCTCCCTCTGTCTAGAGCCCTTCAACGACTCTCTTTCAGGGGCTCCCACTGTGTTCCTTCACTTGCTGCAGGGGTTTTCTCAAAGACTCCCACCGCCAGAACTGTCCCTCCCATTGCATCTCCCTCCATAGCTCTCATTTCCTGTATACTTTCACTACTCACCTGTTCATTGCTTTCACCACAACCGCCCCACTCCCCTCAATAAATGTAAGTCCTTGACAGCAAGGGAAATTTTCCACTGTCTCTGTAAAAATACAGAGATTACCCAAGTGCTCAGAACAATCAACAAGTGGGAGATAGTTGCTGAAGGAATAAGTGGATGCATGGGTGATGGATTCGCTCAGAGACCTCAGTGATGGCCACATTAGCCATAGGTCAAGAAATAAATGAAAGTCAGGGATCAGAGGATGAGCATGAGTAGGGCTGGTTGATACGGACACGGGAGGAGAAGGGGGCAGATGGGCAATGATTCTGAGGGGCAAAAAGCTTACTTTGCTTGAGCAAGCCTGTTTGGAAGAAGTGCAGCATCAAAGCTGACTCTGGTTTTCCTGCCCTAAATGTCAGTCAAGTTGTTTGGCAGTGCGGAGAAACAGTGCATTTCAGACTTGGGCAGGATGGGACGACTGTCTAATACAGATGCAGGCAGTGCAGATGCAGGTCATGCAGGTGCAGGTAATGCAGACGCAGGTAACGCAGATGCATGCAATGCAGGTGCAAGCAATACAGACGCAGGCACTGCAGGTGCAGGTAATGCAGACGCAGGTAATGCAGATGCAGTCAATGCAGGTGCAGGTAATGCAGACGCAGGTAATGCAGATGCAGGTAATACAGATGCAGGCAATGCAGATGCAGGTGCAGGTAATGCAGGTGCAGGCAATACAGACGCAGGCAATGCAGATGCAGGTAATGCAGACGCAGGTAATGCAGATGCAGTCAATGCAGGTGCAGGTAATGCAGACGCAGGTAATGCAGATGCAGGTAATACAGATGCAGGCAATGCAGATGCAGGCACTGCAGGTGCAGGTAATGCAGGTGCAGGCAATAGAGATGCAGGCAATGCAGATGCAGGCAATGCAGGTGCAGGTAATGCAGATGTTTGGGGGAAGGTGGGGAGGCTTCAGCGGGATAAGAGCTAAGTGGGGAGCTCAGCTCAAAGGGCGTGTTTGTATTAAGCTGTATTTAGAAGAAACACAGACATGCTTTGCAGTGTATCAGTGCAGGAAGAGGTGATGGGGGAAAGGGATAGATCTCTGGCTGGGAGTCAGGAACAAGAGTCCCAGTGATGAATTGGAGAACCCAGCAGAGTATGTTTAGGGATGTATTCACCATGTGTTTCTGATGTTTTGACAACCGGGGCTCTGTTAACCCTCGAGGGATTGCCCCTGCCAGTGCTAGTCAAGTTCTAGAGATTCTAAGGGATCTGCCTGCAAGCCTGCCCTTCATATTGCAAACCGATCAGCCCAAACCACTTCCTTTATCAAACTCTTACTCTCTGGACCGTTATCCTGCTCTCATCACCCCGGGGCCAGGTACCAGAAAACCAGAGACAACCCCTACACCCC